>NW_027361946.1:600000-1200000 GCF_039654945.1 Dendrobates tinctorius
GGCTCAGCAGTCAGTATCACACAGGAGAGGATTAGATACACGGCTCAGCAGTCAGTATCACACGGGAGAGGATTAGATACACGGCTCAGCAGACAGTATCACACGGGAGAGGATTAGATACACGGCTCAGCAGTCAGTATCACACAGGAGAGGATTAGATACACGGCTCAGCAGTCAGTATCACACAGGAGAGGATTAGATACACAGCTCAGCAGTCAGTATCACACAGGATAGGATTAGATACACGGCTCAGCAGTCAGTATCACACGGGAGAGGATTAGATACACGGCTCAGCAGTCAGTATCACACAGGAGAGGATTAGATACACGGCTCAGTAGTCAGTATCACAAAGGATAGGATTAGATACACGGCTCAACAGTCAGTATCACACAGGAGAGGATTAGATACACGGCTCAGCAGTCAGTATCACAAAGGATAGGATTAGATACACGGCTCAGCAGTCAGTATCACACAGGAGAGGATTAGATACACGGCTCAGCAGTCAGTATCACACAGGATAGGATTAGATACACGGCTCAGCAGTCAGTATCACACAGGAGAGGATTAGATACACGGCTCAGCAGTCAGTATCACACAGGAGAGGATTAGATACACGGCTCAGCAGTCAGTATCACACAGGAGAGGATTAGATACACGGCTCAGCAGTCAGTATCACACGGGAGAGGATTAGATACACGGCTCAGCAGACAGTATCACACGGGAGAGGATTAGATACACGGCTCAGCAGTCAGTATCACACAGGAGAGGATTAGATACACGGCTCAGCAGTCAGTATCACACAGGAGAGGATTAGATACACAGCTCAGCAGTCAGTATCACACAGGAGAGGATTAGATACACGGCTCAGCAGTCAGTATCACACGGGAGAGGATTAGATACACTGCTCAGCAGTCAGTATCACAGGAGAGGATTAGATACACTGCTCAGCAGTCAGTATCACACAGGAGAGGATTAGATACACAGCTCAGCAGTCAGTATCACAGGATTAGATACACGGCTCAGCAGTCAGTATCACACAGGAGAGGATTAGATACACGGCTCAGCAGTCAGTATCACAGGATTAGATATACGGCTCAGCGGTCAGTATCACACAGGAGAGGATTAGATACACGGCTCAACAGTCAGTATCACACAGGAGAGGATTAGATACACGGCTCAGCAGTCAGTATCACAAAGGATAGGATTAGATACACGGCTCAGCAGTCAGTATCACACAGGAGAGGATTAGATACACGGCTCAGCAGTCAGTATCACACAGGATAGGATTAGATACACGGCTCAGCAGTCAGTATCACACAGGAGAGGATTAGATACACGGCTCAGCAGTCAGTATCACACAGGAGAGGATTAGATACACGGCTCAGCAGTCAGTATCACACAGGAGAGGATTAGATACACGGCTCAGCAGTCAGTATCACACGGGAGAGGATTAGATACACGGCTCAGCAGACAGTATCACACGGGAGAGGATTAGATACACGGCTCAGCAGTCAGTATCACACAGGAGAGGATTAGATACACGGCTCAGCAGTCAGTATCACACAGGAGAGGATTAGATACACAGCTCAGCAGTCAGTATCACACAGGATAGGATTAGATACACGGCTCAGCAGTCAGTATCACACGGGAGAGGATTAGATACACGGCTCAGCAGTCAGTATCACACAGGAGAGGATTAGATACACGGCTCAGCAGTCAGTATCACAAAGGATAGGATTAGATACACGGCTCAGCAGTCAGTATCACACAGGAGAGGATTAGATACACGGCTCAGCAGTCAGTATCACACAGGATAGGATTAGATACATGGCTCAGCAGTCAGTATCACACAGGAGAGGATTAGATACACGGCTCAGCAGTCAGTATCACACAGGAGAGGATTAGATACACGGCTCAGCAGTCAGTATCACACAGGAGAGGATTAGATACACGGCTCAGCAGTCAGTATCACACAGGAGAGGATTAGATACACGGCTCAGCAGTCAGTATCACACAGGAGAGGATTAGATACACAGCTCAGCAGTCAGTATCACACAGGAGAGGATTAGATACACGGCTCAGCAGTCAGTATCACACGGGAGAGGATTAGATACACGGCTCAGCAGTCAGTATCACACAGGAGAGGATTAGATACACGGCTCAGTAGTCAGTATCACAAAGGATAGGATTAGATACACGGCTCAGCAGTCAGTATCACACAGGAGAGGATTAGATACACTGCTCAGCAGTCAGTATCACACAGGAGAGGATTAGATACACAGCTCAGCAGTCAGTATCACAGGATTAGATACACGGCTCAGCAGTCAGTATCACACAGGAGAGGATTAGATACACGGCTCAACAGTCAGTATCACACAGGAGAGGATTAGATACACGGCTCAGCAGTCAGTATCACAAAGGATAGGATTAGATACACGGCTCAGCAGTCAGTATCACACAGGAGAGGATTAGATACACGGCTCAGCAGTCAGTATCACACAGGATAGGATTAGATACACGGCTCAGCAGTCAGTATCACACAGGAGAGGATTAGATACACGGCTCAGCAGTCAGTATCACACAGGAGAGGATTAGATACACGGCTCAGCAGTCAGTATCACACAGGAGAGGATTAGATACACGGCTCAGCAGTCAGTATCACACGGGAGAGGATTAGATACACGGCTCAGCAGACAGTATCACACGGGAGAGGATTAGATACACGGCTCAGCAGTCAGTATCACACGGGAGAGGATTAGATACACGGCTCAGCAGTCAGTATCACACGGGAGAGGATTAGATACACGGCTCAGCAGTCAGTATCACACAGGAGAGGATTAGATACACAGCTCAGCAGTCAGTATCACACGGGATAGGATTAGATACATGCTGTGCTCTGGGTCCGGGTGTTCTGGGGTTAAGTGCCTGAAGTGGCTGGTGACGCAGGAGTTGCTGTGGGGTCTCGGTGCTGCCCCCTCTCTTGGGTCTCGCAGCTTCAGCCTCAGAGCCGCACTCAACTCTCATCAGCAGCCAGAGCTGGAAGCAGCCGGCAGCAGCAGGAGAGCAGGTGAGCCCCTGACACCGGGAGGGACCCCCAGAGCGGAGCCCCTGACACCGGGAGGGACCCCCAGAGCGGAGCCCCTGACACCGGGAGGGACCCCCAGAGCGGAGCCCCTGACACCGGGAGGGACCCCCAGAGCGGAGCCCCTGACACCGGGAGGGACCCCCAGAGCGGAGCCCCTGACACCAAGAGGGACCCCCAGAGCGGAGCCCCTGACACCAAGAGGGACCCCCAGAGCGGAGCCCCTGACACCAAGAGGGACCCCCAGAGCGGAGCCCCTGACATCAGGAGGGACCCCCAGAGCGGAGCCCCTGACACTAAGAGGGACCCCCAGAGCGGAGCCCCTGACACCAAGAGGGACCCCCAGAGCGGAGCCCCTGACACCAAGAGGGACCCCCAGAGCGGAGCCCCTGACATCAGGAGGGACCCCCAGAGCGGAGCCCCTGACACCAAGAGGGACCCCCAGAGCGGAGCCCCTGACACCGGGAGGGACCCCCAGAGCGGAGCCCCTGACACCAAGAGGGACCCCCAGAGCGGAGCCCCTGACACTGGGAGGGACCCCCAGAGCGGAGCCCCTGACACCGGGAGGGACCCCCAGAGCGGAGCCCCTGACACCGGGAGGGACCCCCAGAGCGGAGCCCCTGACACCGGGAGGGACCCCCAGAGCGGAGCCCCTGACACCGGGAGGGACCCCCAGAGCGGAGCCCCTGACACCGGGAGGGACCCCCAGAGCGGAGCCCCTGACACTGGGAGGGACCCCCAGAGCGGAGCCCCTGACACCAAGAGGGACCCCCAGAGCGGAGCCCCTGACACCGGGAGGGACCCCCAGAGCGGAGCCCCTGACACCGGGAGGGACCCCCAGAGCGGAGCCCCTGACACCGGGAGGGACCCCCAGAGCGGAGCCCCTGACACTGGGAGGGACCCCCAGAGCGGAGCCCCTGACACCAAGAGGGACCCCCAGAGCGGAGCCCCTGACACCGGGAGGGACCCCCAGAGCGGAGCCCCTGACACCGGGAGGGACCCCCAGAGCGGAGCCCCTGACACCGGGAGGGACCCCCAGAGCGGAGCCCCTGACACCGGGAGGGACCCCCAGAGCGGAGCCCCTGACACCGGGAGGGACCCCCAGAGCGGAGCCCCTGACACTGGGAGGGACCCCCAGAGCGGAGCCCCTGACACCAAGAGGGACCCCCAGAGCGGAGCCCCTGACACCAAGAGGGACCCCCAGAGCGGAGCCCCTGACACCGGGAGGGACCCCCAGAGCGGAGCCCCTGACACCGGGAGGGACCCCCAGAGCGGAGCCCCTGACACCGGGAGGGACCCCCAGAGCGGAGCCCCTGACACTGGGAGGGACCCCCAGAGCGGAGCCCCTGACACCAAGAGGGACCCCCAGAGCGGAGCCCCTGACACCGGGAGGGACCCCCAGAGCGGAGCCCCTGACACCGGGAGGGACCCCCAGAGCGGAGCCCCTGACACCGGGAGGGACCCCCAGAGCGGAGCCCCTGACACCGGGAGGGACCCCCAGAGCGGAGCCCCTGACACCGGGAGGGACCCCCAGAGCGGAGCCCCTGACACTGGGAGGGACCCCCAGAGCGGAGCCCCTGACACCAAGAGGGACCCCCAGAGCGGAGCCCCTGACACCGGGAGGGACCCCCAGAGCGGAGCCCCTGACACCGGGAGGGACCCCCAGAGCGGAGCCCCTGACACCGGGAGGGACCCCCAGAGCGGAGCCCCTGACACCGGGAGGGACACCCAGAGCGGAGCCCCTGACACCGGGAGGGACCCCCAGAGCGGAGCCCCTGACACTGGGAGGGACCCCCAGAGCGGAGCCCCTGACACCAAGAGGGACCCCCAGAGCGGAGCCCCTGACACCAAGAGGGACCCCCAGAGCGGAGCCCCTGACACCGGGAGGGACCCCCAGAGCGGAGCCCCTGACACCGGGAGGGACCCCCAGAGCGGAGCCCCTGACACCGGGAGGGACCCCCAGAGCGGAGCCCCTGACACCGGGAGGGACCCCCAGAGCGGAGCCCCTGACACCAAGAGGGACCCCCAGAGCGGAGCCCCTGACACCGGGAGGGACCCCCAGAGCGGAGCCCCTGACACCGGGAGGGACCCCCAGAGCGGAGCCCCTGACACCAAGAGGGACCCCCAGAGCGGAGCACCTACCCCACATCTGAGCCTCAGCCTCCAGCATCTCCAGGAAATCAGCGTTGCCCTAAATACAGTAACCTGGATAATCTCATCCCAGTGTGAGGCTGCATATACCAGGGGTACACGGAGGCTGTATACACCGGGGGTACACGGAGGCTGTATACACCGGGGGTACACGGAGGCTGTATACACCGGGACACACGGAGGCTGTATACACCGGGGGTACATGGAGGCTGTATACACCGGGACACACGGAGGCTTCATAGACCGGGGTACACGGAGGCTTCATAGACCGGGGTACACGGAGGCTGTATACACCGGGGTACACGGAGGCTTCTTAGACCGGGGGACGCGGAGGCTGTATAGACCGGGGAACGCGGAGGCTTCTTAGACCGGGGGACGCGGAGGCTGTATAGACCGGGGGACGCGGAGGCTTCTTAGACCGGGGGACGCGGAGGCTTCTTAGACCGGGGGACGTGGAGGCTTCTTAGACCGGGGGACGCGGAGGCTTCTTAGACCGGGGGACGCGGAGGCTTCTTAGACCGGGGGACGCGGAGGCTTCTTAGACCGGGGGACGCGGAGGCTTCTTAGACCGGGGGACGTGGAGGCTGTATACACCGGGGGACGCGGAGGCTGTATACACCGGGGGACGCGGAGGCTTCTTAGACCGGGGGACGTGGAGGCTGTATACACCGGGGGACGTGGAGGCTGTATACACCGGGGGACGTGGAGGCTGTATACACCGGGGGACGCGGAGGCTTCTTAGACCGGGGGACGTGGAGGCTGTATACACCGGGGGACGCGGAGGCTGTATACATCATGGGAGCCCGTCAGCATGGTGGCTGCGTTTTCCGGCAGGACCTTTAACCTTTGTGCGCCATCTGCTCTCCTTACAGACCAGAGCCGGGTCCGCGCCATGTCCCTCACAGAGTTCGGACTCCTGCGGTGGCTCCGCGAGGGCAGACAGTCCCGGAGGTTAATTCTGCTCATCGTCTTCATCGCCCTCCTTTTGGACAACATGCTGCTGACGGTGGTCGGTGAGTGCGGGGCGGCTCTGCGGGGGGCGCTGTCCTGCTCCTGTGGCAGCGTCTGGTATTATGTGACGTCAGCATTGTTACTTTGTGTCGTGTTTATTATTTATCAGTATTATTGTCTGTAGAAACAATTCATTCACTAAGAAGAGAAATAATGTAATGATCCGAATAACGTAATCACTTATTAGCAGCGATAATTAGAACGACAGGATTTATTTCATGTTTTCTGGTCTCTATTTCCTCTCGAGTGGATTCTTGCCCGTTGACCGTGTAACTTGCGCTCTTGTATCACTATTGTAACCGCTGTAAGGGGCGATGTCTGTATATAACAGCGGCCCGGACCCCACAATCCAGGGCCAACGGGCGATGACGGAAAATCCAGAATGTGCGAACCGAGGCCGCGTATAGAATCACACACTGTGTACACAATCTATTACTCCCCGTTATCAGCCATTACTGGGGAGGAGACTGTAGGACGGGAGACTACAATCTATTACTCCCCGTTATCAGCCATTACTGGGGAGGAGACTGTAGGACGGGAGACTACAATCTATTACTCCCTGTTATCAGCCATTACTGGGGAGGAGACTGTAGGACAGGAGACTACAATCTATTACTCCCCGTTATCAGCCATTACTGGGGAGGAGACTGTAGGACAGGAGACTACAATCTATTACTCCCCGTTATCAGCCATTACTGGGGAGGAGACTGTAGGACAGGAGACTACAATCTATTACTCCCTGTTATCAGCCATTACTGGGGAGGAGACTGTAGGACGGGAGACTACAATCTATTACTCCCCATTATCAGCCATTACTGGGGGGGAGACTGTAGGACAGGAGACTACAATCTATTACTCCCTGTTATCAGCCATTACTGGGGAGGAGACTGTAGGACAGGAGACTACAATCTATTACTCCCCGTTATCAGCCATTACTGGGGAGGAGACTGTAGGACAGGAGACTACAATCTATTACTCCCTGTTATCAGCCATTACTGGGGAGGAGACTGTAGGACGGGAGACTACAATCTATTACTCCCCATTATCAGCCATTACTGGGGAGGAGACTGTAGGACAGGAGACTACAATCTATTACTCCCTGTTATCAGCCATTACTGGGGAGGAGACTGTAGGACAGGAGACTACAATCTATTACTCCCCGTTATCAGCCATTACTGGGGAGGAGACTGTAGGACAGGAGACTACAATCTATTACTCCCCGTTATCAGCCATTACTGGGGAGGAGACTGTAGGACAGGAGACTACAATCTATTACTCCCTGTTATCAGCCATTACTGGGGAGGAGACTGTAGGACAGGAGACTACAATCTATTACTCCCTGTTATCAGCCATTACTGGGGAGGAGACTGTAGGACGGGAGACTACAATCTATTACTCCCTGTTATCAGCCATTACTGGGGAGGAGACTGTAGGACAGGAGACTACAATCTATTACTCCCCGTTATCAGCCATTACTGGGGGAGGAGACTGTAGGACAGGTGCCCACAATCAGTCACACCCTGCTGAGAGCAGCACCTGTCTTGTGAGCTCCAGGACTTCCAGGAGGAGGCCCAGAGTCTGCCTCTCTTCTCCCCAGGGAGAGGCAGGCTTCCTGGGAGCCAGGCATGGCTTCCCAGGCTTCTGTTCCCCGGTCTGTGCCGGCGGGGGACAGAGAGCAGCAGCAACCGGCCCAGGAGGGCGTGAGGAGATCTGGTCGGATGAGAAAGACCGTACCCACCTACTCCAACCCCGAGACGGCTCATCGTCCGCCCAGAGAGGGAGACAGGGGCACCCCAGGCCCCAGGAAGAAGAGCCCAGCAACATCATGGGGCGAGATGACCTCCAGCGAGTCCACGAGCTCCTTCTCCTCCCGAGTGGTCGCCATGTTGCGAGAGTACGAGGACGCCGGCAAAGCACTGACCGGGCTGAAGGAGCAGCTGCGGGAGGCACGGATCCTGAACACCCGTGCCTCTAACAAGGAAAGACCCGCGACCTCCCAGAGGTTTAAAGCCCTCAGAGATGAGGTGGTCCGGTTAGTGCTCCTCCGGGAGGGGATTGAGAAAAGCGCAGGTCCCTTCCTGGAGAGGTTTAAGAACCAGCGGCGGTTCTCTGAAATGAAGGGGTTAAATACCTCGGGAGAACTGCCAGCCGGCGTCCTAAGCGAGGAGGAGGAGGACGATGAAGTCGTGGCTGGAGTCTCTCGTGCTGGAACAAGCCGGGAGAAAGAGTCGCAGAGCCAGCAAGGAAGCGGCCTCCCGGCACGGCAGAGGACTCCGACAACCCATGCTGGAGTGTCAGCGGAGGAAGAGGAGGAGTGCGGTCTGTTGAGGGAGATCAGAGAGCTGGAGTCTCCTGTGGACCTGACCACATTCTCCTTCGGGGAGGACGAGCCAGCGGAGGAGACCAAAAAGAGGAGGAAGAAAAAAAAGATGACACAGGAGGTGGTGAGTTACAAATATGTACCAATGTCTGATGTTACACCTACCACCTCCTGTGTAAACCCCACCAAACCTAAAAGCACGGGCTCTGCAGTGGGTCCGGGGCATAGGCAAGGTGGGGAGAGGAGGAAGACGTCCGGCAATGCTGCCGTCTGTGCGGGGAACAGTGCAGGGGGTGAGGCTGTGGAGGTACTCACGGCGCCGGACATAGGGGACCCCGTGGAGTTTCCCTCCCTGCCTGCTGCGGCTAAGCCGGTTATCACCGGGGCCGAGGAGAGCGGGGGGGATGTCCACGCCGTTGCGAAAGGGGGACGGTGTGGGCAGACTCCATCCCTGCTCACTGCAGCTGAGCCGGCCGACGCCGGGGCTGTGGGGGGCAGGGCCGAGGAGCATGGTGCGGCGAAACGGGGGCGCACTGTTGTGACAGGGGCGCAGTGCGCCTCAACAGAGGAGAGGAGGCGCGCAGCTGAGACAGAGCCACGGGAAAAAAGAAATACACAGCAAAAGCAGGGAACATCATCAGCAAGGAACACTGTGCGCTCTGCTGTGACGGGGGGACAGCATGCCCCAAAATGTGATACCAGCACCCCGAAGTCTGTGGCTACAGGGCAGGCAGCCCAGAACAATAAGGGGCACAGTGCTCCAAAAGAACTGCACAATGTCAGCACTGAGCTAATGAAAACGGGTGTGGTGCTGCACCGCTCCCCCGACCCAGCAGGTGTGAGTGCAGAGACTGCAGACACAAGGGAGGAAAGAATGGAGGTGACTGTGGAAGGTGCAGAGAACAGTGGTAATGGGGTGAATGATGGGAGTAGTAGTGGAGTGAATAATGGGAGTTGTGGTGCCGCAAACGTTGGGAGTATTGGTGGAGTGAATGATGTGAGTACTGCTGGAGTGAATGGTGGGAATAGTGGTGGAGTGAATGATGGGAGTTGTGGTGCCGCAAATGATGGGAGTATTGGTGGAGTGAATGAGGAGAGCAGCACTGGTGTTGGTGGAGGGGAAGTAGGTAGTGGTCCCACTGCCCCCCCAGTGGTGGCGAGGGCTTCAGCCCCTAGCTATTCGGGAGCTGTCACTGCTGGGGGTAGTAGTGCGCCCTTGTCTGGTGGCCCCGAGGATGGTGACTTGCAGCAGCGCTTCCTGGACGCCCTGAAGAAAGGGGAGAGTTCCATCAATGTAGAGGGGAGGGAGGTTGATCTGTCTTTCTGGATAGAGAGACATGGTCTTTCCGCCTTCCGAGATAGAGGGGCAGAGACTGTCTGGTCTCTGCCGACACCGGGGCAGAGTAGTAACCGTAGGAACGTGGCCCGTCTCCAGTGGGTAAGCAAGGATGCCTGTCCTGATCGGTCAAAGGTTGCTGAGCTCCTGCTGGGGATGGGCTTCGCGGCATATGACATCTTTGCCTTGATCCATCCCTATGGGACCTCCTACTTCGATGTCAGCTTCGTGAGACCGGAGGGCCTTGAGCTTTTTTGGTCTCGCCATGAGCTGGCTCGTGGTCGCCCCGAATGGCAAGGTTTTGTCCCTGTCGCAATATCCCGCCAGAACTCGGTCAGGAAGGTGACCGTTTTGACCAGTAACGAGTCACTTTCCTGCATGGACATCTCCACCTGGATTGGTCGATATGGCGACATCGTCGGCATTCCTGAGAAGACCCGCGACGACCATGGTATCTGGTCAGGGGCCTGGACCTTCATGGTGAAATTGAAGGTTTCAGGAAACACTGTTACCCATATACCTTCCTCTACATTTTTGGGGAGGGACAGGATCCTGATTTTCTACCAGGGGCAGCCTAAGGTCTGTCACAGGTGCGGCAGCCCCACACACTTCAGTGCGCAGTGTACCACCCAAAAATGCGCACTGTGTGGGGACCTTGGCCATCTCGCTGCTACCTGTGGCAGGATTAGGTGTAACTTGTGTGGTGACCTCGGTCATCCATTCAGTCGCTGTCCGCGTTCCTTTGCCAATGCGGTCCTGAAAGCGGCGAGTGCGGGACAGGCGAAAGCCGGGACTAATCTTGCCGGTGAAGGGACCAGTAGGGGCGGAGGAGGCAGGGAACCGGTGAGGAGCAAGCTGCCGCCATCCAACATCAGGCGGCAGGAGCAACGCCATGGGAACAGGGGGCAGGGAGTAATGACCCTAAACCCTGACCCAGGTACTTCACTTGCAGCTGAGGATCCTAAAGACAGTGAATTGAGTGAGGAAGTCAGGAGACTTGAAAGGGAGGAGCAGGCGGACGCCATGTCCTCCCAGGAACCCTCATCCGGTGACAGTCTGGATGAGGGAGAGGGGGAATGGTCACAACAAAGGAAAAAGGGTAACCGGAAAACAACCAAGGGTAGGAGTGGGTCCGGGTCTCGAGCCTCCGCTCTGGAGTGCGACCCCTCTGATTCTCTAGCCCTGATCCAGGTGCCATTGGAAGGTCCAGCCGCCCCCCCTCTGGTGGATCTCTCCAACCGGTTCGGGGCCCTCCAGGACTCCCCTGCAGAGGGGGAGGACGGGAGCCCGGAGCCAGAGGTTGTGGACAGGGATGTTGGGGCTCAGGGGGTCGCTGAGTCTTCTTCTCAGGGAGCAATTAAAGGGCCCTCTGGGGGGGGGACTACCTCGGGACCACCAGACAAGGGCCAGAGTGTATGTAAGGAGAGAATGGATGAGTCTGTGTGTCTTAAGCGCACTAAAAGCTCATCATTGTCTGAGGAAGAGGGTGAAGCTGTTGGGGGTGGGAAGAAAAAGGCTATCTAATCCAATCAATCATGATGGCGGCACCCACACCGTTGACGCTGGCAACCATTAATGTTGCCAGCATAAAGTCAGAAGCGGCAAGGTTCACGGCCTTTCATTTTCTCGGCCAACTTGATGCCGACATTTTGTTTTTGCAGGAGACCAGGTTGACTGACCTATCAACCATGCATAAAGCAAGGAGGGAGTGGAGGCATGGGCCCTCCTACTGGTCTCTTGCGGCCGAGCCGTATAGCGGGGTGGCGGTCCTTTTTAAGACCGCAGCGGTTGAATGCAGACGATTAATTGAATTAGAAATGGGGAGATGCTTGATCCTAGATGTCTCCATGGGGGGACAGGAGCTTCGGCTCATTAACATCTACGGTCCCCAATCCAAGTGGGACCGCAAATGTCTCTTCTTGAAGATCAAACCTTTCTTATTTTCAAGTCGGCAGGTGGTCTTTGGAGGGGATTTCAACAACGTCACGAGACCCTGTGATAGAGGAGGTTCTGGGGACCGGCTGACTTATGATTGCGTCGCGCTAAACAGGATAGTAAGTGAGGCACGCCTAGTGGATGTCCACATCCGGCACAACACAGGCAGCACGGGATTCACCTTTTTTAGAGGTAGTCAGTGCAGGTCTAGGATAGATAGGTTTTATTTGAAGGAGGAAGCCGTCTCCTCGCCGTTGTCGGTTGTGGAGGTGGAGTTCTCCGACCACTGTTTGATTATGTTTTCTCTGAACGTTACAGAGACTCCTAGGATGGGAAGAGGTTATTGGAAGCTGAATTCATCACTCCTTGAGGAAGAAGCTGTAAGACAGTCTTTTGAGGATTTTCTTCAGAGCCAGGTACCGCTGCTGGGCCTAAGTAACACTAAGTCAGAGTGGTGGGAGATGTTCAAACATCGGGTGGCGAAATTCTTCCGGCAACTCTCGAACCTCAGAAGCCTGAACAGGGATCGCCTGTATCAGAGCCTGAGGAGGAGACTCGAGCATCTTGTCTCGACTGGAGGTAGCCGCGAGGAGATCTCCGGTGTGAAGTCCTTGCTGAAGAGGTGTCAGTACGATAGGCACGCATCTTTGGTTTTTGAGAGGGACTACGGGAAGTACTACTCGCCCGACCCTTACAGAAGCTGCAAGATGTCAGTGAATAGTAAGATAGTGACGGGGCTGATGGACAGTACGGGATCCCTGAAGAGGTCCAGATCAGGGATCTTGGAGGTCGTCAGTTCATACTACTCACACCTTTTGGGAAGGAGGGAACTGGATCGTGACAGGATGTCGGCTTTCCTGGCTGAAGCTGTTCCGGAGCCAGGGGCTGACCTCTCGCTGGACGTTTTGGCAAAAGAGATCAAAGAAGAGGAAGTGAGACTGGCGATCGATGGGCTCAGGCCCAAAAAATCACCAGGTCCGGATGGCTTAACATCCGAGTTCTTTAGGACCTTTAGGGACTCCTTGGTCCCCCTCTTGACTCAGGTGTTTAATGAGTGTCTCTCCTCGGGCACCCTGCCGAGATCATTAAGGAGGTCAGCTTTGATCATTTTGTCAAAGGGTAAGGATCCGTCACGCATTGAGAATTGGCGTCCCATAGCACTTCTCAATGTGGACAGGAAGGTTTTGGCTAAGATACTTTTCAACAGGCTGGTGAAGTTTGCGCCGCAGCTCCTTTCAGAGGCTCAGAACTGTTGCGTTCCTGGCCGTAGCACTTTCAGTGCTGTTCTGGGTGTCCGAGAGGCCGTGGAGCAAGGCAGGGCGGGCCTTTGGAAGGGGTTCCTGCTGACCCTGGATCAGGCAAAGGCTTTTGACCGGGTTGACCACGAGTACCTCTGGTCCACTCTTTTGAGGTACGGTCTGCCTGGGGGGTTTGTGGACTGGCTTAAGACCTTATACGCTGGGGCTGAGACTTTCCCTCTGGTAAATGGGTGGATTGGACAACCTTTCGGGGTAGGATCTGGTGTCCGTCAGGGCTGCCCTCTTAGCCCATTGCTGTACGCGTTTGCGATCGATCCCTTCCTCAGAAGGATCGAGTGTGGACCGTTGGCGGGGGTGGGGATGGGCGGGGTGGCACCAGAGGCTATCCTGAGGGTAGTGGCCTACGCGGACGATGTCACCGTTTTTGTTTCTTCGCGAGAGGAGGCGATGGTGGTGATGTCAGAAGTGGAGAGCTACTCGGAGGCTTCCGGGTCCAAGGTCAACCAGGACAAGTGTGAGAGTCTCTGGCTGGGAGGCGGGGATCCCGGGTTTGATCTTCCGGACACCCTCCCCGAACCCCAAGAACACGCCAAAGTCCTAGGCATCGAATTTGGCCAGGGTGATTACCCCACGAAAAACTGGGAAGGCAGAATCAAAGGTGTCGCTCAAAAAGTGGACCAATGGAAGGGTTGGTCTTTGACCCTGAGGGAAAGGGTTGGCCTGTGCAAAGCTTTCCTGCTCCCCTTACTAATCTACCTGGGCAGCGTCTGTGTCTTGCCAGAGCCTCTCTGGACTCGGGTCTACAGTCTGTTCTTTCAGATGTTATGGGGGAATAGACTGAACCTAGTCAAGAGGGAGGTCACTTACCGCACGAGGAGACTAGGGGGGTTGAATATGGTGAACCCCGTGGTGTTCCTAGTGAACACCTTTTTGAAGGTCAACGTGGCAAACCTCTGGAAAGAGAGGGCTCCTCCGTGGGTATTCTCCTGCAAGGGATGGTTTCAGCCTTTCTTCCAGGAATGGGAGACAGGGGGAAGATTGAAGGATCTTCGCACACCGCATGGGCATCTCCCGGCTTATGTTACCCCGGTTCTGAAGATGATGCGCCGGTGGGGTCTGGGAATGTGGGAAGTGAGGTCCCTCCCGAGGAAACTCCTCGACATGCGGGTCTTGCTTTCGCATTTTCAGAGTCCATTGGTCCTCAAGGACTGCCCAAGTCGGGATCTAGAGGTTGGGTTGAGTTTGTTAAATTCTAATAGGATCCCCAAGAAGTACTGGGACTTGACTTGGCGCTGCTTCCAAGGTAAGTTGTATGTGAGGGACAATCTGAAGTACAGGAGCTCCGAGGACAGGAATTGCCCCCGTGAGGCTTGTGCTAACATGCTGGAAAGCATGGAGCACTTCCTGCTTCATTGTCCCTTTAATACAGAGGTGTACAACAGGGTGGGAGCTTCCATTGGTTGGCCGCGGCTGGCTACTCTGTCCTATGCCGAGTGGGCCTATGGAGCGTTCGGAGACCTCGGGAGAAGGGACAGAGTCACTTTATTTATAGTCAGCGCAGTGGTCAGGTACTTCACGTGGAACGCACGAGTTTTAGTTTCGACGCAGAGTAAAATCCTCCGTGTAGACGAAGTTTATAGCAGCATCCTAGGTGCCCTGGTGAAGGTCCGTTCTCTGGAGTATGAAAGACTGGGTGCCCGGAGGGCGGCCCATCTCTGGAGGGGTTTCTCCTTCGGGGTGCCTTAGTCCGTTAGTACTCCTATATCCTGGTGGTGGGCTGATGCCTTTTCACTCTAGAGTTTTGTTTTGAATATCAGTCTCCTGGATAGAAGGTTTGCAAGCATCGAACTTGAGCCTTAAGTGGTGAGTACGTAGGTTATGTTCTGTAACGTTGGTTTATGTATATATTGTATATAGTGTATTGTATATATTGTGTATAATAGAGGGTCTTAGTTAGGTTGGGTGGGGGGATTGGGGGGATGGGGGGTTTTCAACAGCGGTGATAAGAGACTGATCTGGCCTGGTCCAGGCCCCGCCTGGGGAAAAACTTTGGGGCCTGATCCTAGCTCGGAGAAATCCTGAACTTTGTGGCCAGAGCTGGATCAGGGGTGGTGGGATAGTTAGAGTAGATGTGTGTTTTATATATAGTGTTAAAAAAAAAAAAAAAAAAAATCCCAAAAAAAGGAAAAAAAAAAAAAAATAAATAAATAAAAGGAAAAAAAAGGAAAAAAATATATAAATATTGTTAATTTTGTATACTATGTTTGTAATTAGGTTTGTCGTAAGTGTGAATGTGGCGGTGTAAGGGGGAGGCAGTGAGGTAAGGCAGTGGGACCAGAGGGTATTAGGTGTGTCTTGTACAATATTCGGACTGGTGTCATATGTTTATATTGTATATAGTGTATATAGTATTGTATATAGGACGGTGTTAATGTAGTTCAGGGTTGTATATAATAGTGTGAATGGAGCTGGGTCGGGGTTTTTACATGATTTTATTTATTTATTATTTTAAGGGGGTGCTGGTGTAATTATTGTAATTTTGTTCCTTTTTCGTGTTTTTTTTTTTTTTTTTTTTTTTTTTTTTTTTTTTTAGTTTTTAATTTCTTGTTTCTTTAATTTAATTTTTCTTTTCCCGTTTTGTAGGTCGAGAATTTCCCTTATTGTTTCCATTTCTGGTTTATTTCTTTGTGTTTGTGTCTGATTTTGTCATATTGTTTCTGATTGGAGTTTTTGTTCTATGTTTGTTCTGTTGTGTTTTATTTTGTAACGTCGTGAAGGATTTTATAATAATAAAAAAGACCTACAATCTATTACTCCCCGTTATCAGCCATTACTGGGGGAGGAGACTGTAGGACAGGAGACTACAATCTATTACTCCCCGTTATCAGCCATTACTGGGGGAGGAGACTGGAGGACAGGAGACTACAATCTATTACTCCCCGTTATCAGCCATTACTGGGGGAGGAGACTGTAGGACAGGAGACTACAATCTATTACTCCCCGTTATCAGCCATTACTGGGGAGGAGACTGGAGGACAGGAGACTACAATCTATTACTCCCCGTTATCAGCCATTACTGGGGGAGGAGACTGTAGGACAGGAGACTACAATCTATTACTCCCCGTTATCAGCCATTACTGGGGAGGAGACTGGAGGACAGGAGACTACAATCTATTACTCCCCGTTATCAGCCATTACTGGGGGAGGAGACTGGAGGACAGGAGACTACAATCTATTACTCCCCGTTATCAGCCATTACTGGGGAGGAGACTGGAGGACAGGAGACTACAATCTATTACTCCCCGTTATCAGCCATTACTGGGGGAGGAGACTGTAGGACAGGAGACTACAATCTATTACTCCCCGTTATCAGCCATTACTGGGGAGGAGACTGGAGGACAGGAGACTACAATCTATTACTCCCCGTTATCAGCCATTACTGGGGGAGGAGACTGGAGGACAGGAGACTACAATCTATTACTCCCCGTTATCAGCCATTACTGGGGGAGGAGACTGGAGGACAGGAGACTACAATCTATTACTCCCCGTTATCAGCCATTACTGGGGAGGAGACTGGAGGACAGGAGACTACAATCTATTACTCCCCGTTATCAGCCATTACTGGGGGAGGAGACTGGAGGACAGGAGACTACAATCTATTACTCCCCGTTATCAGCCATTACTGGGGGAGGAGACTGGAGGACAGGAGACTACAATCTATTACTCCCCGTTATCAGCCATTACTGGGGGAGGAGACTGGAGGACAGGAGACTACAATCTATTACTCCCCGTTATCAGCCATTACTGGGGGAGGAGACTGGAGGACAGGAGACTACAATCTATTACTCCCCGTTATCAGCCATTACTGGGGAGGAGACTGGAGGACAGGAGACTACAATCTATTACTCCCCGTTATCAGCCATTACTGGGGGAGGAGACTGGAGGACAGGAGACTACAATCTATTACTCCCCGTTATCAGCCATTACTGGGGGAGGAGACTGGAGGACAGGAGACTACAATCTATTACTCCCCGTTATCAGCCATTACTGGGGGAGGAGACTGGAGGACAGGAGACTACAATCTATTACTCCCCGTTATCAGCCATTACTGGGGGAGGAGACTGGAGGACAGGAGACTACAATCTATTACTCCCCGTTATCAGCCATTACTGGGGAGGAGACTGGAGGACAGGAGACTACAATCTATTACTCCCCGTTATCAGCCATTACTGGGGAGGAGACTGTAGGACAGGAGACTACAATCTATTACTCCCTGTTATCAGCCATTACTGGGGAGGAGACTGTAGGACAGGAGACTACAATCTATTACTCCCCGTTATCAGCCATTACTGGGGGAGGAGACTGTAGGACAGGAGACTACAATCTATTACTCCCCGTTATCAGCCATTACTGGGGAGGAGACTGGAGGACAGGAGACTACAATCTATTACTCCCCGTTATCAGCCATTACTGGGGGAGGAGACTGGAGGACAGGAGACTACAATCTATTACTCCCCGTTATCAGCCATTACTGGGGAGGAGACTGGAGGACAGGAGACTACAATCTATTACTCCCCGTTATCAGCCATTACTGGGGGAGGAGACTGTAGGACAGGAGACTACAATCTATTACTCCCTGTTATCAGCCATTACTGGGGGAGGAGACTGTAGGACAGGAGACTACAATCTATTACTCCCTGTTATCAGCCATTACTGGGGAGGAGACTGTAGGACAGGTGCCCACAATCAGTCACACCCTGCTGAGAGCAGCACCTGTCTTGTGAGCTCCAGGACTTCCAGGAGGAGGCCCAGAGTCTGCCTCTCTTCTCCCCAGGGAGAGGCAGGCTTCCTGGGAGCCAGGCATGGCTTCCCAGGCTTCTGTTCCCCGGTCTGTGCCGGCGGGGGACAGAGAGCAGCAGCAACCGGCCCAGGAGGGCGTGAGGAGATCTGGTCGGATGAGAAAGACCGTACCCACCTACTCCAACCCCGAGACGGCTCATCGTCCGCCCAGAGAGGGAGACAGGGGCACCCCAGGCCCCAGGAAGAAGAGCCCAGCAACATCATGGGGCGAGATGACCTCCAGCGAGTCCACGAGCTCCTTCTCCTCCCGAGTGGTCGCCATGTTGCGAGAGTACGAGGACGCCGGCAAAGCACTGACCGGGCTGAAGGAGCAGCTGCGGGAGGCACGGATCCTGAACACCCGTGCCTCTAACAAGGAAAGACCCGCGACCTCCCAGAGGTTTAAAGCCCTCAGAGATGAGGTGGTCCGGTTAGTGCTCCTCCGGGAGGGGATTGAGAAAAGCGCAGGTCCCTTCCTGGAGAGGTTTAAGAACCAGCGGCGGTTCTCTGAAATGAAGGGGTTAAATACCTCGGGAGAACTGCCAGCCGGCGTCCTAAGCGAGGAGGAGGAGGACGATGAAGTCGTGGCTGGAGTCTCTCGTGCTGGAACAAGCCGGGAGAAAGAGTCGCAGAGCCAGCAAGGAAGCGGCCTCCCGGCACGGCAGAGGACTCCGACAACCCATGCTGGAGTGTCAGCGGAGGACGAGGAGGAGTGCGGTCTGTTGAGGGAGATCAGAGAGCTGGAGTCTCCTGTGGACCTGACCACATTCTCCTTCGGGGAGGACGAGCCAGCGGAGGAGACCAAAAAGAGGAGGAAGAAAAAAAAGATGACACAGGAGGTGGTGAGTTACAAATATGTACCAATGTCTGATGTTACACCTACCACCTCCTGTGTAAACCCCACCAAACCTAAAAGCACGGGCTCTGCAGTGGGTCCGGGGCATAGGCAAGGTGGGGAGAGGAGGAGGACGTCCGGCAATGCTGCCGTCTGTGCGGGGAACAGTGCAGGGGGTGAGGCTGTGGAGGTACTCACGGCGCCGGACATAGGGGACCCCGTGGAGTTTCCCTCCCTGCCTGCTGCGGCTAAGCCGGTTATCACCGGGGCCGAGGAGAGCGGGGGGGATGTCCACGCCGTTGCGAAAGGGGGACGGTGTGGGCAGACTCCATCCCTGCTCACTGCAGCTGAGCCGGCCGACGCCGGGGCTGTGGGGGGCAGGGCCGAGGAGCATGGTGCGGCGAAAGGGGGGCGCACTGTTGTGAGAGGGGCGCAGTGCGCCTCAACAGAGGAAAGGAGGCGCGCAGCTGAGACAGAGCCACGGGAAAAAAAAAAAAATACACAGCAAAAGCAGGGAACATCATCAGCAAGGAACACTGTGCGCTCTGCTGTGACGGGGGGACAGCATGCCCCAAAAAATGATACCAGCACCCCGAAGTCTGTGGCTACAGGGCAGGCAGCCCAGAACAATAAGGGGCACAGTGCTCCAAAAGAACTGCACAATGTCAGCACTGAGCTAATTAAAACGGGTGTGGTGCTGCACCGCTCCCCCGACCCAGCAGGTGTGAGTGCAGAGATTGCAGACACAAGGGAGGAGGGAATGGAGGTGACTGTGGAAGGTGCAGAGAACAGTGGTAATGGGGTGAATGATGGGAGTAGTAGTGGAGTGAATAATGGGAGTTGTGGTGCCGCAAACGTTGGGAGTATTGGTGGAGTGAATGATGGGACAGGTGGTGGAGTGAATGATAGGAGATGTGGTGCCGCAAACGTTGGGAGTATTGGTGGAGTGAATGGTGGGAATAGTGGTGGAGTGAATGATAGGAGTTGTGGTGCCGCAAATGATGGGAGTATTGGTGGAGTGAATGGTGGGAATAGTGGTGGAGTGAATGATGGGAGTTGTGGTGCCGCAAATGATGGGAGTATTGGTGGAGTGAATGAGGAGAGCAGCACTGGTGTTGGTGGAGGGGAAGTAGGTAGTGGTCCCACTGCCCCCCCAGTGGTGGCGAGGGCTTCAGCCCCTAGCTATTCGGGAGCTGTCACTGCTGGGGGTAGTAGTGCGCCCTTGTCTGGTGGCCCCGAGGACGGTGACTTGCAGCAGCGCTTCCTGGACGCCCTGAAGAAAGGGGAGAGTTCCATCAATGTAGAGGGGAGGGAGGTTGATCTGTCTTTCTGGATAGAGAGACATGGTCTTTCCGCCTTCCGAGATAGAGGGGCAGAGACTGTCTGGTCTCTGCCGACACCGGGGCAGAGGAGTAACCGTAGGAACGTGGCCCGTCTCCAGTGGGTAAGCAAGGATGCCTGTCCTGATCGGTCAAAGGTTGCTGAGCTCCTGCTGGGGATGGGCTTCGCGGCATACGACATCTTTGCCTTGATCCATCCCTATGGGACCTCCTACTTCGATGTCAGCTTCGTGAGACCGGAGGGCCTTGAGCTTTTTTGGTCTCGCCATGAGCTGGCTCGTGGTCGCCCCGAATGGCAAGGTTTTGTCCCTGTCGCAATATCCCGCCAGAACTCGGTCAGGAAGGTGACCGTTTTGACCAGTAACGAGTCACTTTCCTGCATGGACATCTCCACCTGGATTGGTCGATATGGCGACATCGTCGGCATTCCTGAGAAGACCCGCGACGACCATGGTATCTGGTCAGGGGCCTGGACCTTCATGGTGAAATTGAAGGTTTCAGGAAACACTGTTACCCATATACCTTCCTCTACATTTTTGGGGAGGGACAGGATCCTGATTTTCTACCAGGGGCAGCCTAAGGTCTGTCACAGGTGCGGCAGCCCCACACACTTCAGTGCGCAGTGTACCACCCAAAAATGCGCACTGTGTGGGGACCTTGGCCATCTCGCTGCTACCTGTGGCAGGATTAGGTGTAACTTGTGTGGTGACCTCGGTCATCCATTCAGTCGCTGTCCGCGTTCCTTTGCCAATGCGGTCCTGAAAGCGGCGAGTGCGGGACAGGCGAAAGCCGGGACTAATCTTGCCGGTGAAGGGACCAGTAGGGGCGGAGGAGGCAGGGAACCGGTGAGGAGCAAGCTGCCGCCATCCAACATCAGGCGGCAGGAGCAACGCCATGGGAACAGGGGGCAGGGAGTAATGACCCTAAACCCTGACCCAGGTACTTCACTTGCAGCTGAGGATCCTAAAGACAGTGAATTGAGTGAGGAAGTCAGGAGACTTGAAAGGGAGGAGCAGGCGGACGCCATGTCCTCCCAGGAACCCTCATCCGGTGACAGTCTGGATGAGGGAGAGGGGGAATGGTCACAACAAAGGAAAAAGGGTAACCGGAAAACAACCAAGGGTAGGAGTGGGTCCGGGTCTCGAGCCTCCGCTCTGGAGTGCGACCCCTCTGATTCTCTAGCCCTGATCCAGGTGCCATTGGAAGGTCCAGCCGCCCCCCCTCTGGTGGATCTCTCCAACCGGTTCGGGGCCCTCCAGGACTCCCCTGCAGAGGGGGAGGACGGGAGCCCGGAGCCGGAGGTTGCGGACAAGGATGTTGGGGCTCAGGGGGTCGCTGAGTCTTCTTCTCAGGGAGCAATTAAAGGGCCCTCTGGGGGGGGGGACTACCTCGGGACCACCAGACAAGGGCCAGAGTGTATGTAAGGAGAGAATGGATGAGTCTGTGTGTCTTAAGCGCACTAAAAGCTCATCATTGTCTGAGGAAGAGGGTGAAGCTGTTGGGGGTGGGAAGAAAAAGGCTATCTAATCCAATCAATCATGATGGCGGCACCCACACCGTTGACGCTGGCAACCATTAATGTTGCCAGCATAAAGTCAGAAGCGGCAAGGTACACGGCCTTTCATTTTCTCGGCCAACTTGATGCCGACATTTTGTTTTTGCAGGAGACCAGGTTGGCTGACCTATCAACCATGCATAAAGCAAGGAGGGAGTGGAGGCATGGGCCCTCCTACTGGTCTCTTGCGGCCGAGCCGTATAGCGGGGTGGCGGTCCTTTTTAAGACCGCAGCGGTTGAATGCAGACGATTAATTGAATTAGAAATGGGGAGATGCTTGATCCTAGATGTCTCCATGGGGGGACAGGAGCTTCGGCTCATTAACATCTACGGTCCCCAATCCAAGTGGGACCGCAAATGTCTCTTCTTGAAGATCAAACCTTTCTTATTTTCAAGTCGGCAGGTGGTCTTTGGAGGGGATTTCAACAACGTCACGAGACCCTGTGATAGAGGAGGTTCTGGGGACCGGCTGACTTATGATTGCGTCGCGCTAAACAGGATAGTAAGTGAGGCACGCCTAGTGGATGTCCACATCCGGCACAACACAGGCAGCACGGGATTCACCTTTTTTAGAGGTAGTCAGTGCAGGTCTAGGATAGATAGGTTTTATTTGAAGGAGGAAGCCGTCTCCTCGCCGTTGTCGGTTGTGGAGGTGGAGTTCTCCGACCACTGTTTGATTATGTTTTCTCTGAACGTTACAGAGACTCCTAGGATGGGAAGAGGTTATTGGAAGCTGAATTCATCACTCCTTGAGGAAGAAGCTGTAAGACAGTCTTTTGAGGATTTTCTTCAGAGCCAGGTACCGCTGCTGGGCCTAAGTAACACTAAGTCAGAGTGGTGGGAGATGTTCAAACATCGGGTGGCGAAATTCTTCCGGCAACTCTCGAACCTCAGAAGCCTGAACAGGGATCGCCTGTATCAGAGCCTGAGGAGGAGACTCGAGCATCTTGTCTCGACTGGAGGTAGCCGCGAGGAGATCTCCGGTGTGAAGTCCTTGCTGAAGAGGTGTCAGTACGATAGGCACGCATCTTTGGTTTTTGAGAGGGACTACGGGAAGTACTACTCGCCCGACCCTTACAGAAGCTGCAAGATGTCAGTGAATAGTAAGATAGTGACGGGGCTGATGGACAGTACGGGATCCCTGAAGAGGTCCAGATCAGGGATCTTGGAGGTCGTCAGTTCATACTACTCACACCTTTTGGGAAGGAGGGAACTGGATCGTGACAGGATGTCGGCTTTCCTGGCTGAAGCTGTTCCGGAGCCAGGGGCTGACCTCTCGCTGGACGTTTTGGCAGAAGAGATCAAAGAAGAGGAAGTGAGACTGGCGATCGATGGGCTCAGGCCCAAAAAATCACCAGGTCCGGATGGCTTAACATCCGAGTTCTTTAGGACCTTTAGGGACTCCTTGGTCCCCCTCTTGACTCAGGTGTTTAATGAGTGTCTCTCCTCGGGCACCCTGCCGAGATCATTAAGGAGGTCAGCTTTGATCATTTTGTCAAAGGGTAAGGATCCGTCACGCATTGAGAATTGGCGTCCCATAGCACTTCTCAATGTGGACAGGAAGGTTTTGGCTAAGATACTTTTCAACAGGCTGGTGAAGTTTGCGCCGCGGCTCCTTTCAGAGGCTCAGAACTGTTGCGTTCCTGGCCGTAGCACTTTCAGTGCTGTTCTGGGTGTCCGAGAGGCCGTGGAGCAAGGCAGGGCGGGCCTTTGGAAGGGGTTCCTGCTGACCCTGGATCAGGCAAAGGCTTTTGACCGGGTTGACCACGAGTACCTCTGGTCCACTCTTTTGAGGTACGGTCTGCCTGGGGGGTTTGTGGACTGGCTTAAGACCTTATACGCTGGGGCTGAGACTTTCCCTCTGGTAAATGGGTGGATTGGACAACCTTTCGGGGTAGGATCTGGTGTCCGTCAGGGCTGTCCTCTTAGCCCATTGCTGTACGCGTTTGCGATCGATCCCTTCCTCAGAAGGATCGAGTGTGGACCGTTGGCGGGGGTGGGGATGGGCGGGGTGGCGCCAGAGGCTATCCTGAGGGTAGTGGCCTACGCGGACGATGTCACCGTTTTTGTTTCTTCGCGAGAGGAGGCGATGGTGGTGATGTCAGAAGTGGAGAGCTACTCGGAGGCTTCCGGGTCCAAGGTCAACCAGGACAAGTGTGAGAGTCTCTGGCTGGGAGGCGGGGATCCCGGGTTTGATCTTCCGGACACCCTCCCCGAACCCCAAGAACACGCCAAAGTCCTAGGCATCGAATTTGGCCAGGGTGATTACCCCACGAAAAACTGGGAAGGCAGAATCAAAGGTGTCGCTCAAAAAGTGGACCAATGGAAGGGTTGGTCTTTGACCCTGAGGGAAAGGGTTGGCCTGTGCAAAGCTTTCCTGCTCCCCTTACTAATCTACCTGGGCAGCGTCTGTGTCTTGCCAGAGCCTCTCTGGACTCGGGTCTACAGTCTGTTCTTTCAGATGTTATGGGGGAATAGACTGAACCTAGTCAAGAGGGAGGTCACTTACCGCACGAGGAGACTAGGGGGGTTGAATATGGTGAACCCCGTGGTGTTCCTAGTGAACACCTTTTTGAAGGTCAACGTGGCAAACCTCTGGAAAGAGAGGGCTCCTCCGTGGGTATTCTCCTGCAAGGGATGGTTTCAGCCTTTCTTCCAGGAATGGGAGACAGGGGGAAGATTGAAGGATCTTCGCACACCGCATGGGCATCTCCCGGCTTATGTTACCCCGGTTCTGAGGATGATGCGCCGGTGGGGTCTGGGAATGTGGGAAGTGAGGTCCCTCCCGAGGAAACTCCTCGACATGCGGGTCTTGCTTTCGCATTTTCAGAGTCCATTGGTCCTCAAGGACTGCCCAAGTCGGGATCTAGAGGTTGGGTTGAGTTTGTTAAATTCTAATAGGATCCCCAAGAAGTACTGGGACTTGACTTGGCGCTGCTTCCAAGGTAAGTTGTATGTGAGGGACAATCTGAAGTACAGGAGCTCCGAGGACAGGAATTGCCCCCGTGAGGCTTGTGCTAACATGCTGGAAAGCATGGAGCACTTCCTGCTTCATTGTCCCTTTAATACAGAGGTGTACAACAGGGTGGGAGCTTCCATTGGTTGGCCGCGGCTGGCTACTCTGTCCTATGCCGAGTGGGCCTATGGAGCGTTCGGAGACCTCGGGAGAAGGGACAGAGTCACTTTATTTATAGTCAGCGCAGTGGTCAGGTACTTCACGTGGAACGCACGAGTTTTAGTTTCGACGCAGAGTAAAATCCTCCGTGTAGACGAAGTTTATAGCAGCATCCTAGGTGCCCTGGTGAAGGTCCGTTCTCTGGAGTATGAAAGACTGGGTGCCCGGAGGGCGGCCCATCTCTGGAGGGGTTTCTCCTTCGGGGTGCCTTAGTCCGTTAGTACTCCTATATCCTGGTGGTGGGCTGATGCCTTTTCACTCTAGAGTTTTGTTTTGAATATCAGTCTCCTGGATAGAAGGTTTGCAAGCATCGAACTTGAGCCTTAAGTGGTGAGTACGTAGGTTATGTTCTGTAACGTTGGTTTATGTATATATTGTATATAGTGTATTGTATATATTGTGTATAATAGAGGGTCTTAGTTAGGTTGGGTGGGGGGATTGGGGGGATGGGGGGTTTTCAACAGCGGTGATAAGAGACTGATCTGGCCTGGTCCAGGCCCCGCCTGGGGAAAAACTTTGGGGCCTGATCCTAGCTCGGAGAAATCCTGAACTTTGTGGCCAGAGCTGGATCAGGGGTGGTGGGATAGTTAGAGTAGATGTGTGTTTTATATATAGTGTTAAAAAAAAAAAAAAAAAAAAATCCCAAAAAAAGGAAAAAAAAAAAAAAAAAAATAAATAAAAGGAAAAAAAAGGAAAAAATATATAAATATTGTTAATTTTCTATACTATGTTTGTAATTAGGTTTGTCGTAAGTGTGAATGTGGCGGTGTAAGGGGGAGGCTGTGAGGTAAGGCAGTGGGACCAGAGGGTATTAGGTGTGTCTTGTACAATATTCGGACTGGTGTCATATGTTTATATTGTATATAGTGTATATAGTATTGTATATAGGACGGTGTAAATGTAGTTCATGGGGTGTATATAATAGTGTGAATGGAGCTGGGTCGGGGGTTTTACATGATTTTATTTATTTATTATTTTAAGGGGGTACTGGTGTAATTATTGTAATTTTGTTCCTTTTTTGTTTTTTTTAGTTTTTAATTTCTTGTTTCTTTAATTTAATTTTCTTTTCCCGTTTTGTAGGTCGAGAATTTCCCTTATTGTTTCCATTTCTTGTTTATTTCTTTGTGTTTGTGTCTGATTTTGTCATATTGTTTCTGATTGGAGTTTTTGTTCTATGTTTGTTGTGTTGTGTTCTATTTTGTAACGTCGTGAAGGATTTTATAATAATAAAAAAGACCTACAATCTATTACTCCCTGTTATCAGCCATTACTGGGGGAGGAGACTGTAGGACAGGTGCCCACAATCAGTCACACCCTGCTGAGAGCAGCACCTGTCTTGTGAGCTCCAGGACTTCCAGGAGGCCCAGAGTCTGCCTCTCTTCTCCCCAGGGAGAGGCAGGCTTCCTGGGAGCCAGGCATGGCTTCCCAGGCTTCTGTTCCCCGGTCTGTGCCGGCGGGGGACAGAGAGCAGCAGCAACCGGCCCAGGAGGGCGTGAGGAGATCTGGTCGGATGAGAAAGACCGTACCCACCTACTCCAACCCCGAGACGGCTCATCGTCCGCCCAGAGAGGGAGACAGGGGCACCCCAGGCCCCAGGAAGAAGAGCCCAGCAACATCATGGGGCGAGATGACCTCCAGCGAGTCCACGAGCTCCTTCTCCTCCCGAGTGGTCGCCATGTTGCGAGAGTACGAGGACGCCGGCAAAGCACTGACCGGGCTGAAGGAGCAGCTGCGGGAGGCACGGATCCTGAACACCCGTGCCTCTAACAAGGAAAGACCCGCGACCTCCCAGAGGTTTAAAGCCCTCAGAGATGAGGTGGTCCGGTTAGTGCTCCTCCGGGTGGGGATTGAGAAAAGCGCAGGTCCCTTCCTGGAGAGGTTTAAGAACCAGCGGCGGTTCTCTGAAATGAAGGGGTTAAATACCTCGGGAGAACTGCCAGCCGGCGTCCTAAGCGAGGAGGAGGAGGACGATGAAGTCGTGGCTGGAGTCTCTCGTGCTGGAACAAGCCGGGAGAAAGAGTCGCAGAGCCAGCAAGGAAGCGGCCTCCTGGCACGGCAGAGGACTCCGACAACCCATGCTGGAGTGTCAGCGGAGGAAGAGGAGGAGTGCGGTCTGTTGAGGGAGATCAGAGAGCTGGAGTCTCCTGTGGACCTGACCACATTCTCCTTCGGGGAGGACGAGCCAGCGGAGGAGACCAAAAAGAGGAGGAAGAAAAAAAAGATGACACAAGAGGTGGTGAGTTACAAATATGTACCAATGTCTGATGTTACACCTACCACCTCCTGTGTAAACCCCACCAAACCTAAAAGCACGGGCTCTGCAGTGGGTCCGGGGCATAGGCAAGGTGGGGAGAGGAGGAGGACGTCCGGCAATGCTGCCGTCTGTGCGGGGAACAGTGCAGGGGGTGAGGCTGTGGAGGTACTCACGGTGCCGGACATAGGGGACCCCGTGGAGTTTCCCTCCCTGCCTGCTGCGGCTAAGCCGGTTATCACCGGGGCCGAGGAGAGCGGGGGGGATGTCCACGCCGTTGCGAAAGGGGGACGGTGTGGGCAGACTCCATCCCTGCTCACTGCAGCTGCGCCGGCCGACGCTGGGGCTGTGGGGGGCAGGGCCGAGGAGCATGGTGCGGCGAAAGGGGGTCGCACTGTTGTGACAGGGGCGCAGTGCGCCTCAACAGAGGAGAGGAGGCGCGCAGCTGAGACAGAGCCACGGGAAAAAAGAAATACACAGCAAAAGCAGGGAACATTATCAGCAAGGAACACTGTGCGCTCTGCTGTGACGGGGGGACAGCATGCCCCTAAATGTGATACCAGCACCCCGAAGTCTGTGGCTACAGGGCAGGCAGCCCAGAACAATAAGGGGCACAGTGCTCCAAAAGAACGGCACAATGTCAGCACTGAGCTAATGAAAACGGGTGTGGTGCTGCACCGCTCCCCCGACCCAGCAGGTGTGAGTGCAGAGACTGCAGACACAAGGGAGGAGGGAATGGAGGTGACTGTGGAAGGTGCAGAGAACACTGGTAATGGGGTGAATGATGGGAGTAGTAGTGGAGTGAATAATGGGAGTTGTGGTGCCGCAAACGTTGGGAGTATTGGTGGAGTGAATGATGTGAGTACTGCTGGAGTGAATGGTGGGAATAGTGGTGGAGTGAATGATGGGAGTTGTGGTGCCGCAAATGATGGGAGTATTGGTGGAGTGAATGAGGAGAGCAGCACTGGTGTTGGTGGAGGGGAAGTAGGTAGTGGTCCCACTGCCCCCCCAGCGGTGGCGAGGGCTTCAGCCCCTAGCTATTCGGGGGCTGTCACTGCTGGGGGTAGTAGTGCGCCCTTGTCTGGTGGCCCTGAGGACGGTGACTTGCAGCAGCGCTTCCTGGACGCCCTGAAGAAAGGGGAGAGTTCCATCAATGTAGAGGGGAGGGAGGTTGATCTGTCTTTCTGGATAGAGAGACACGGTCTTTCCGCCTTCCGAGATAGAGGGGCAGAGACTGTCTGGTCTCTGCCGACACCGGGGCAGAGGAGTAACCGTAGGAACGTGGCCCGTCTCCAGTGGGTAAGCAAGGATGCCTGTCCTGATCGGTCAAAGGTTGCTGAGCTCCTGCTGGGGATGGGCTTCGCGGCATACGACATCTTTGCCTTGATCCATCCCTATGGGACCTCCTACTTCGATGTCAGCTTCGTGAGACCGGAGGGCCTTGAGCTTTTTTGGTCTCGCCATGAGCTGGCTCGGGGTCGCCCCGAATGGCAAGGTTTCGTCCCTGTCGCAATATCCCGCCAGAACTCGGTCAGGAAGGTGACCGTTTTGACCAGTAACGAGTCACTTTCCTGCATGGACATCTCCACCTGGATTGGTCGATATGGCGACATCGTCGGCATTCCTGAGAAGACCCGCGACGACCATGGTATCTGGTCAGGGGCCTGGACCTTCATGGTGAAATTGAAGGTTTCAGGAAACACTGTTACCCATATACCTTCCTCTACATTTTTGGGGAGGGACAGGATCCTGATTTTCTACCAGGGGCAGCCTAAGGTCTGTCACAGGTGCGGCAGCCCCACACACTTCAGTGCGCAGTGTACCACCCAGAAGTGCGCACTGTGTGGGGACCTTGGCCATCTCGCTGCTACCTGTGGCAGGATTAGGTGTAACTTGTGTGGTGACCTCGGTCATCCATTCAGTCGCTGTCCGCGTTCCTTTGCCAATGCAGTCCTGAAAGCGGCGAGTGCGGGACAGGCGAAAGCCGGGACTAATCTTGCCGGTGAAGGGACCAGTAGGGGCGGAGGAGGCAGGGAACCGGTGAGGAGCAAGCTGCCGCCATCCAACATCAGGCGGCAGGAGCAACGCCATGGGAACAGGGGGCAGGGAGTAATGACCCTAAACCCTGACCCAGGTACTTCACTTGCACCTGAGGATCCTAAAGACAGCGAATTGAGTGAGGAAGTCAGGAGACTTGAAAGGGAGGAGCAGGCAGACGCCATGTCCTCCCAGGAACCCTCATCCGGTGACAGTCTGGATGAGGGAGAGGGGGAATGGTCACAACAAAGGAAAAAGAGTAACCGGAAAACAACCAAGGGCAGGAGTGGGTCCGGGTCTCGAGCCTCCGCTCTGGAGTGCGACCCCTCTGATTCTCTGGCCCTGATCCAGGTGCCATTGGAAGGTCCAGCCGCCCCCCCTCTGGTGGATCTCTCCAACCGGTTCGGGGCCCTCCAGGACTCCCCTGCAGAGGGGGAGGACAGGGGCCCGGAGCCGGAGGTAGCGGACAGGGATGTTGGGGCTCAGGGGGTCGCTGAGTCTTCTTCTCAGGGAGCAATTAAAGGGCCCTCTGGGGGGGGGACTACCTCGGGACCACCAGACAAGGGCCAGAGTGTATGTAAGGAGAGAATGGATGAGTCTGTGTGTCTTAAGCGCACTAAAAGCTCATCATTGTCTGAGGAAGAGGGTGAAGCTGTTGGGGGTGGGAAGAAAAAGGCTATCTAATCCAATCAATCATGATGGCGGCACCCACACCGTTGACGCTGGCAACCATTAATGTTGCCAGCATAAAGTCAGAAGCGGCAAGGTACACGGCCTTTCATTTTCTCGGCCAACTTGATGCCGACATTTTGTTTTTGCAGGAGACCAGGTTGGCTGACCTATCAACCATGCATAAAGCAAGGAGGGAGTGGAGGCATGGGCCCTCCTACTGGTCTCTTGCGGCCGAGCCGTATAGCGGGGTGGCGGTCCTTTTTAAGACCGCAGCGGTTGAATGCAGACGATTAATTGAATTAGAAATGGGGAGATGCTTGATCCTAGATGTCTCCATGGGGGGACAGGAGCTTCGGCTCATTAACATCTACGGTCCCCAATCCAAGTGGGACCGCAAATGTCTCTTCTTGAAGATCAAACCTTTCTTATTTTCAAGTCGGCAGGTGGTCTTTGGAGGGGATTTCAACAACGTCACGAGACCCTGTGATAGAGGAGGTTCTGGGGACCGGCTGACTTATGATTGCGTCGCGCTAAACAGGATAGTAAGTGAGGCACGCCTAGTGGATGTCCACATCCGGCACAACACAGGCAGCACGGGATTCACCTTTTTTAGAGGTAGTCAGTGCAGGTCTAGGATAGATAGGTTTTATTTGAAGGAGGAAGCCGTCTCCTCGCCGTTGTCGGTTGTGGAGGTGGAGTTCTCCGACCACTGTTTGATTATGTTTTCTCTGAACGTTACAGAGACTCCTAGGATGGGAAGAGGTTATTGGAAGCTGAATTCATCACTCCTTGAGGAAGAAGCTGTAAGACGGTCTTTTGAGGATTTTCTTCAGAGCCAGGTACCGCTGCTGGGCCTAAGTAACACTAAGTCAGAGTGGTGGGAGATGTTCAAACATCGGGTGGCGAAATTCTTCCGGCAACTCTCGAACCTCAGAAGCCTGAACAGGGATCGCCTGTATAAGAGCCTGAGGAGGAGACTCGAGCATCTTGTCTCGACTGGAGGTAGCCGCGAGGAGATCTCCGGTGTGAAGTCCTTGCTGAAGAGGTGTCAGTACGATAGGCACGCATCTTTGGTTTTTGAGAGGGACTACGGGAAGTACTACTCGCCCGACCCTTACAGAAGCTGCAAGATGTCAGTGAATAGTAAGATAGTGACGGGGCTGATGGACAGTACGGGATCCTTGAAGAGGTCCAGATCAGGGATCTTGGAGGTCGTCAGTTCATACTACTCACACCTCTTGGGAAGGAGGGAACTGGATCGTGACAGGATGTCGGCTTTCCTGGCTGAAGCTGTTCCGGAGCCAGGGGCTGACCTCTCGCTGGACGTTTTGGCAGAAGCGATCAAAGAAGAGGAAGTGAGACTGGCGATCGATGGGCTCAGGCCCAAAAAATCACCAGGTCCGGATGGCTTAACATCCGAGTTCTTTAGGACCTTTAGGGACTCCTTGGTTCCCCTCTTGACTCAGGTGTTTAATGAGTGTCTCTCCTCGGGCACCCTGCCGAGATCATTAAGGAGGTCAGCTTTGATCATTTTGTCAAAGGGTAAGGATCCGTCACGCATTGAGAATTGGCGTCCCATAGCACTTCTCAATGTGGACAGGAAGGTTTTGGCTAAGATACTTTTCAACAGGCTGGTGAAGTTTGCGCCGCGGCTGCTTTCAGAGGCTCAGAACTGTTGCGTTCCTGGCCGTAGCACTTTCAGTGCTGTTCTGGGTGTCCGAGAGGCCGTGGAGCAAGGCAGGGCGGGCCTTTGGAAGGGGTTCCTGCTGACCCTGGATCAGGCAAAGGCTTTTGACCGGGTTGACCACGAGTACCTCTGGTCCACTCTTTTGAGGTACGGTCTGCCTGGGGGGTTTGTGGACTGGCTTAAGACCTTATACGCTGGGGCTGAGACTTTCCCTCTGGTAAATGGGTGGATTGGACAACCTTTCGGGGTAGGATCTGGTGTCCGTCAGGGCTGCCCTCTTAGCCCATTGCTGTACGCGTTTGCGATCGATCCCTTCCTCAGAAGGATCGAGTGTGGACCGTTGGCGGGGGTGGGGATGGGCGGGGTGGCGCCAGAGGCTATCCTGAGGGTAGTGGCCTACGTGGACGATGTCACCGTTTTTGTTTCTTCGCGAGAGGAGGCGATGGTGGTGATGTCAGAAGTGGAGAGCTACTCGGAGGCTTCCGGGTCCAAGGTCAACCAGGGCAAGTGTGAGAGTCTCTGGCTGGGAGGCGGGGATCCCGGGTTTGATCTTCCGGACACCCTCCCCGAACCCCAAGAACACGCCAAAGTCCTAGGCATCGAATTTGGTCAGGGTGATTACCCCACGAAAAACTGGGAAGGCAGAATCAAAGGTGTCGCTCAAAAAGTGGACCAATGGAAGGGTTGGTCTTTGACCCTGAGGGAAAGGGTTGGCCTGTGCAAAGCTTTCCTGCTCCCCTTACTAATCTACCTGGGCAGCGTCTGTGTCTTGCCAGAGCCTCTCTGGACTCGGGTCTACAGTCTGTTCTTTCAGATGTTATGGGGGAATAGACTGAACCTAGTCAAGCGGGAGGTCACTTACCGCACGAGGAGACTAGGGGGGTTGAATATGGTGAACCCCGTGGTGTTCCTAGTGAACACCTTTTTGAAGGTCAACGTGGCAAACCTCTGGAAAGAGAGGGCTCCTCCGTGGGTATTCTCCTGCAAGGGATGGTTTCAGCCTTTCTTCCAGGAATGGGAGACAGGGGGAAGATTGAAGGATCTTCGCACACCGCATGGGCATCTCCCGGCTTATGTTACCCCGGTTCTGAAGATGATGCGCCGGTGGGGTCTGGGAATGTGGGAGGTGAGGTCCCTACCGAGGAAACTCCTCGACATGCGGGTCTTGCTTTCGCATTTTCAGAGTCCATTGGTCCTCAAGGACTGCCCAAGTCGGGATCTAGAGGTTGGGTTGAGTTTGTTAAATTCTAATAGGATCCCCAAGAAGTACTGGGACTTGACTTGGCGCTGCTTCCAAGGTAAGTTGTATGTGAGGGACAATCTGAAGTACAGGAGCTCCGAGGACAGGAATTGCCCCCGTGAGGCTTGTGCCAACATGCTGGAAAGCATGGAGCACTTCCTGCTTCATTGTCCCTTTAATACAGAGGTGTACAACAGGGTGGGAGCTTCCATTGGTTGGCCGCGGCTGGCTACTCTGTCCTATGCCGAGTGGGCCTATGGAGTGTTCGGAGACCTCGGGAGAAGGGACAGAGTCACTTTATTTATAGTCAGCGCAGTGGTCAGGTACTTCACGTGGAACGCACGAGTTTTAGTTTCGACGCAGAGTAAAATCCTCCGTGTAGACGAAGTTTATAGCAGCATCCTAGGTGCCCTGGTGAAGGTCCATTCTCTGGAGTATGAAAGACTGGGTGCCCGGAGGGCGGCCCATCTCTGGAGGGGTTTCTCCTTCGGGGTGCCTTAGTCCGTTAGTACTCCTATATCCTGGTGGTGGGCTGATGCCTTTTCACTCTAGAGTTTTGTTTTGAATATCAGTCTCCTGGATAGAAGGTTTGCAAGCATCGAACTTGAGCCTTAAGTGGTGAGTACGTAGGTTATGTTCTGTAACGTTGGTTTATGTATATATTGTATATAGTGTATTGTATGTATTGTATATATTGTGTATAATAGAGGGTCTTAGTTAGGTTGGGTGGGGGGATTGGGGGATGGGGGGTTTTCAACAGCGGTGATAAGAGACTGATCTGGCCTGGTCCAGGCCCCGCCTGGGGAAAAACTTTGGGGCCTGATCCTAGCTCGGAGAAATCCTGAACTTTGTGGCCAGAGCTGGATCAGGGGTGGTGGGATAGTTAGAGTAGATGTGTGTTTTATATATAGTGTAAAAAAAAAAAAAAAAAAAAATGAAAAATAAAAGGAAAAATATATAAATTTTGTTAATTTTCTATACTATGTTTGTATTTAGGTTTGTCGTAAGTGTGAATGTGGCGGTGTAAGGGGGAGGCTGTGAGGTAAGGCAGTGGGACCAGAGGGTATTAGGTGTGTCTTGTACAATATTCGGACTGGTGTCATATGTTTATATTGTATATAGTGTATATAGTATTGTATATAGGACGGTGTTAATGTAGTTCAGGGTTGTATATAATAGTGTGAATGGAGCTGGGTCGGGGGTTTTACATGATTTTATTTATTTATTATTTTAAGGGGGTGCTGGTGTAATTATTGTAATTTTGTTCCTTTTTTGTTTTTTTTTTAGTTTTTAATTTCTTGTTTCTTTAATTTAATTTTCTTTTCCCGTTTTGTAGGTCGAGAATTTCCCTTATTGTTTCCATTTCTTGTTTATTTCTTTGTGTTTGTGTCTGATTTTGTCATATTGTTTCTGATTGGAGTTTTCGTTCTATGTTTGTTGTGTTGTGTTCTATTTGTAACGTCGTGAAGGATTTTATAATAATAAAAAAGACCTACAATCTATTACTCCCCGTTATCAGCCATTACTGGGGGAGGAGACTGTAGGACAGGAGACTACAATCTATTACTCCCCGTTATCAGCCATTACTGGGGGAGGAGACTGTAGGACAGGAGACTACAATCTATTACTCCCTGTTATCAGCCATTACTGGGGGAGGAGACTGTAGGACAGGAGACTACAATCTATTACTCCCTGTTATCAGCCATTACTGGGGAGGAGACTGTAGGACAGGAGACTACAATCTATTACTCCCCGTTATCAGCCATTACTGGGGGAGGAGACTGTAGGACAGGAGACTACAATCTATTACTCCCTGTTATCAGCCATTACTGGGGAGGAGACTGTAGGACAGGAGACTACAATCTATTACTCCCTGTTATCAGCCATTACTGGGGAGGAGACTGTAGGACAGGAGACTACAATCTATTACTCCCCGTTATCAGCCATTACTGGGGGAGGAGACTGTAGGACAGGAGACTACAATCTATTACTCCCCGTTATCAGCCATTACTGGGGGAGGAGACTGTAGGACAGGAGACTACAATCTATTACTCCCTGTTATCAGCCATTACTGGGGAGGAGACTGTAGGACAGGAGACTACAATCTATTACTCCCCGTTATCAGCCATTACTGGGGGAGGAGACTGTAGGACAGGAGACTACAATCTATTACTCCCCGTTATCAGCCATTACTGGGGGAGGAGACTGTAGGACAGGAGACTACAATCTATTACTCCCTGTTATCAGCCATTACTGGGGGAGGAGACTGTAGGACAGGAGACTACAATCTATTACTCCCCGTTATCAGCCATTACTGGGGGAGGAGACTGTAGGACAGGAGACTACAATCTATTACTCCCTGTTATCAGCCATTACTGGGGAGGAGACTGTAGGACAGGAGACTACAATCTATTACTCCCCGTTATCAGCCATTACTGGGGGAGGAGACTGTAGGACAGGAGACTACAATCTATTACTCCCCGTTATCAGCCATTACTGGGGAGGAGACTGTAGGACAGGAGACTACAATCTATTACTCCCCGTTATCAGCCATTACTGGGGGAGGAGACTGTAGGACAGGAGACTACAATCTATTACTCCCCGTTATCAGCCATTACTGGGGGAGGAGACTGTAGGACAGGAGACTAATGAATTTGTGAATTCTTGCTAGGTAGAATTTTGTAGTCTAAACTTTATCTTTGCTTCTAAGGGTGTGTGCACACGTTGCAGATTCTGTTGCGGAATTTTCCGCGCGGTTTTGTCTAAATCAACAGGTTTATCTGCGGATTTATTGCGGATTAGCCTGCGGTTTTCCCCCTGCGGTTTGACATCTGTCATGGAGCAGGTGCCAAACAGCTGCGGAATCCGCACAAAGAATTGACATGCTCCGGATTTAAATCCGCACTGAAAATTCCGCACCGTGGACTCTGCGGTTTTCTATTTACATAGACTTTTAGTCTACTTTACAACGCAGCAGAATCCACAACCTGTGCACACACCTTCAGACTTTCATTGGGGTGTACTCATTTTTAGAACATTGACTTGAATGAAATTACTTTTTTGTGAGCACAATAAAGCGTCTTGTTTGCTCTCGGTGGCTGAGATTTGCGCAGTGTGCGGTAGGTCGGTGTCCTGTAGAAAAGGACTTCTGAAAGGAAACTAAAGATTTTCTGACGCCTGTGTTGGGGTGTACTCATTTATGCTGAGCACTGTATTCATCTTGTTAATTAACAAAGAAATGGTCTTGCTCAGTGAATGTGTGCTACAATTTCTACAATTCTTTATTCCCACATGTTATTCAGATGTCCGCGTTGCACGTACGTGTTTCTCTCGGATGCCGCACGGCCCCTCTATAATCCGTGGTGCTGGTCACGTGTCACTTTACCCGCAGCACAGGTGACGAGGGACAATACACGTGTGTGGGTCTGTGAAAAACACGTATAGTGCATGGGTGCCATCCAAGTGCCGCGACGCCGTTGACACCCGGGCCCTTTCTCATGGTGTATGATGTTATCGGTGGTCTTACTCGCTGTCTTGGGCTCTCAGGTGACCCAGATCTTTTCTGCACTCCATACATCCGATCACTGATGTTACCTGCACCTCAAAACCATCTCCAGAAGCCGCCCCTTCTCCCCTCGTCCCCGCGCTTTGCCTGTGGCAACAGCACTTTGTACAGACCCTGGTCACGGATCCTCCACGTTCTGTGACTCCCCTATTATACTGTTACCTTCTGTGGCCCCCCACCCCTATGATCGGGACCCTCGCTCCTCCTGTATCTGGTGGTTTATCGGTTCCCCTGTATTGTCTTCATTGTCCGAACATCTCCCCCCTGAATTGTACAATGCGGCCGAATTTATTGGCGCTAAAGAATGCTATTCTAGGTGTGTGTGTGTGTATATAGCAGAGCTGAGTGTGTGTGTGTATATAGCAGAGCTGAGTGTGTGTGTATATATAGCAGAGCTGAGTGTATATATAGAGCAGAGCTGTGTGTATATATAGAGCAGAGCTGTGTATATATATATAGAGCAGAGCTGTGTGTATATATAGAGTAGAGCTGTGTGTATATATAGAGCAGAGCTGTGTGTATATATAGAGCAGAGCTGTGTATATATATATAGAGCAGAGCTGTGTGTGTATATAGAGCAGAGCTGTGTGTGTATATAGAGCAGAGCTGTGTGTATATATAGAGCAGAGCTGTGTATATATATATAGAGCAGAGCTGTGTGTGTATATAGAGCAGAGCTGTGTATATATATAGAGCAGAGCTGTGTGTATATATAGAGTAGAGCTGTGTGTATATATAGAGCAGAGCTGTGTATATATATAGAGCAGAGCTGTGTGTATATATAGAGCAGAGCTGTGTGTGTATATAGAGCAGAGCTGTGTGTGTATATATAGAGCAGAGCTGTGTATATATATAGAGTAGAGCTGTGTGTATATATAGAGCAGAGCTGTGTGTATATATAGAGCAGAGCTGTGTATATATATAGAGCAGAGCTGTGTGTATATATAGAGCAGAGCTGTGTGTGTATATAGAGCAGAGCTGTGTGTGTATATATAGAGCAGAGCTGTGTGTATATATAGAGCAGAGCTGTGTATATATATATATAGAGCAGAGCTGTGTGTATATATAGAGCAGAGCTGTGTGTGTATATAGAGCAGAGCTGTGTGTGTATATATAGAGCAGAGCTGTGTATATATATAGAGTAGAGCTGTGTGTATATATAGAGCAGAGCTGTGTGTATATATAGAGCAGAGCTGTGTGTGTATATATAGAGCAGAGCTGTGTGTATATATAGAGTAGAGCTGTGTGTATATATAGAGCAGAGCTGTGTGTATATATAGAGCAGAGCTGTGTATATATACAGTATAGAGTAGAGCTGTGTGTATATATAGAGTAGAGCTGTGTGTATATATAGAGTAGAGCTGTGTGTATATGTAGAGCTGTGTGTATATATAGAGCAGAGCTGTGTGTATATATAGAGCAGAGCTGTGTGTATATATAGAGTAGAGCTGTGTATATATATATAGAGCAGAGCTGTGTGTATATAGAGCAGAGCTGTGTGTGTATATATAGAGTAGAGCTGTGTGTATATATAGAGCAGAGCTGTGTATATATATAGAGCAGAGCTGTGTGTATATATATAGAGCAGAGCTGTGTGTATATATAGAGCAGAGCTGTGTGTATATATAGAGCAGAGCTGTGTGTATATATAGAGCAGAGCTGTGTGTATATATAGAGCAGAGCTGTGTGTATATATAGAGCAGAGCTGTGTGTATATATAGAGCAGAGCTGTGTGTATATATAGAGTAGAGCTGTGTATATATATAGAGCAGAGCTGTGTGTATATAGAGCAGAGCTGTGTATATATAGAGCAGAGCTGTGTGTATATATAGAGCAGAGCTGTGTATATATAGAGCAGAGCTGTGTATATATAGAGCAGAGCTGTGTATATATATAGAGCAGAGCTGTGTATATATATAGAGCAGAGCTGTGTGTATATATAGAGCAGAGCTGTGTATATATATAGAGCAGAGCTGTGTATATATATAGAGCAGAGCTGTGTATATATAGAGCAGAGCTGTGTGTATATATAGAGCAGAGCTGTGTATATATAGAGCAGAGCTGTGTATATATAGAGCAGAGCTGTGTATATATATAGAGCAGAGCTGTGTATATGTATAGAGCAGAGCTGTGTGTATATATAGAGCAGAGCTGTGTGTATATATAGAGCAGAGCTGTGTGTATATATAGAGCAGAGCTGTGTGTATATATAGAGCAGAGCTGTGTGTATATATAGAGCAGAGCTGTGTGTATATATAGAGCAGAGCTGTGTGTGTATATATAGAGCAGAGCTGTGTATATATAGAGCAGAGCTGTGTGTATATATAGAGCAGAGCTGTGTATATATATAGAGCAGAGCTGTGTATATATAGAGCAGAGCTGTGTATATATATAGAGCAGAGCTGTGTGTATATATAGAGCAGAGCTGTGTATATATATAGAGCAGAGCTGTGTGTATATATAGAGCAGAGCTGTGTATATATATAGAGCAGAGCTGTGTGTATATATATAGAGCAGAGCTGTGTATATATAGAGCAGAGCTGTGTGTATATATAGAGCAGAGCTGTGTGTATAGAGCAGAGCTGTGTATATATAGAGCAGAGCTGTGTATATATAGAGCAGAGCTGTGTATATATATAGAGCAGAGCTGTGTATATGTATAGAGCAGAGCTGTGTGTATATATAGAGCAGAGCTGTGTATATATATAGAGCAGAGCTGTGTGTATATATAGAGCAGAGCTGTGTGTATATATAGAGCAGAGCTGTGTGTATATATAGAGCAGAGCTGTGTGTATATATAGAGCAGAGCTGTGTATATATAGACCAGAGCTGTGTGTATATATAGAGCAGAGCTGTGTATATATATAGAGCAGAGCTGTGTATATATAGAGTAGAGCTGTGTATATATAGAGCAGAGCTGTGTGTATATATAGAGCAGAGCTGTGTGTATATATAGAGCAGAGCTGTGTGTATATATAGAGCAGAGCTGTGTGTATATATAGAGCAGAGCTGTGTGTATATATAGAGCAGAGCTGTGTATATATATAGAACAGAGCTGTGTGTATATATAGAGCAGAGCTGTGTGTATATATAGAGCAGAGCTGTGTGTATATATAGAGCAGAGCTGTGTATATATATAGAGCAGAGCTGTGTGTATATATAGAGTAGAGCTGTGTGTGTATATACAACAGAGCTGTGTGTATATATAGAGCAGAGCTGTGTATATATATAGAGCAGAGCTTTGTGTATATATAGAGCAGAGCTGTGTATATATAGAGCAGAGCTGTGTATATACACTCACTGGCCACTTTATTAGGTACACCATGCTAGTAACGGGTTGGACCCCCTTTTGCCTTCAGAACTGCCTCAATTCTTCGTGGCAGAGATTCAACAAGGTGCTGGAAGCATTCCTCAGAGATTTTGGACCATATTGACATGATGGCATCACACAGTTGGCGCAGATTTGTCGGCTGCACATCCCTGATGCGAATCTCCCGTTCCACCACATCCCAAAGATGCTCTATTGGATTGAGATCTGGTGACTGAGGAGGCCATTTGAGTACAGTGAACTCATTGTCATGTTCAAGAAACCAATCTGAGATGATTCGAGCTTTATGACATGGCGCATTATCCTGCTGAAAGTAGCCATCAGATGTTGGGTACATTGTGGTCATAAAGGGATGGACATGGTCAGCAACAATACTCAGGTAGGCTGTGGCGTTGCAACGATGCTCAATTGGTACCAAGGGGCCCAAAGAGTGCCAAGAAAAAATTCCCCACACCATGACACCACCACCACCAGCCTGAACCGTTGATACAAGGCAGGATTGATCCATGCTTTCATGTTGTTTACGCCAAATTCTGACCCTACCATCCGAATGTCGCAGCAGAAATCGAGACTCATCAGACCAGGCAACGTTTTTCCAATCTTCTACTGTCCAATTTCGATGAGCTTGTGCAAATTGTAGCCTCAGTTTCCTGTTCTTAGCTGAGAGGAGTGGTACCCGGTGTGGTCTTCTGCTGCTGTAGCCCATCTGCCTCAAAGTTCGACGCACTGTGCGTTCAGAGATGCTCTTCTGCCTACCTTGGTTGTAACGGGTGGCAATTTGAGTCACTGTTGCCTTTCTATCAGCTCGAACCAGTCTGCCCATTCTCCTCTGACCTCTGGCATCAACATGGCATTTCCGGCCACAGAACTGCCGCTCACTGGATTTTTTTTCTTTTTCGGACCATTCTCTGTAAACCCTAGAGATGGTTGTGCGTGAAAATCCCAGTAGATCAGCAGTTTCTGAAATTCTCAGACCAGCCCTTCTGGCACCAACAATCATGCCACGTTCAAAGGCACTCAAATCACCTTTCTTCCCCATACTGATGCTCGGTTTGAACTGCAGGAGATTGTCTTGACCATGTCTACATGCCTAAATGCACTGAGTTGCCGCCATGTGATTGGCTGATTAGAAATTAAGTCTTAACACACAGTTGGACAGGTGTACCTAATAAAGTGGCCAGTGAGTGTATAGAGTAGAGCTGTGTGTATATATAGAGCAGAGCTGTGTGTATATATAGAGTAGAGCTGTGTATATATAGAGTAGAGCTGTGTATATATAGAGTAGAGCTGTGTATATATAGAGTAGAGCTGTGTATATATAGAGTAGAGCTGTGTGTATATATAGAGCAGAGCTGTGTGTATATATAGAGCAGAGCTGTGTGTATATATAGAGCAGAGCTGTGTGTATATATAGAGCAGAGCTGTGTATATATATAGAGCAGAGCTGTGTGTATATATAGAGTAGAGCTGTGTGTATATATAGAGCAGAGCTGTGTATATATATAGAGCAGAGCTGTGTGTATATATAGAGCAGAGCTGTGTATATATAGAGCAGAGCTGTGTATATATAGAGTAGAGCTGTGTATATATAGAGTAGAGCTGTGTGTATATATAGAGCAGAGCTGTGTGTATATATAGAGCAGAGCTGTGTGTATATATAGAGCAGAGCTGTGTATATATATATAGAACAGAGCTGTGTGTATATATAGAGCAGAGCTGTGTATATATATAGAGCAGAGCTGTGTGTATATATAGAGTAGAGCTGTGTGTATATATAGAGCAGAGCTGTGTATATATATAGAGCAGAGCTGTGTGTATATATAGAGCAGAGCTGTGTGTATATAGAGCAGAGCTGTGTGTATATATAGAGCAGAGCTGTGTATATATATAGAGCAGAGCTGTGTGTATATAGAACAGAGCTGTGTGTATATATAGAGCAGAGCTGTGTATATATATAGAGCAGAGCTTTGTGTATATATAGAGCAGAGCTGTGTATATATAGAGCAGAGCTGTGTGTATATATAGAACAGAGCTGTGTATATATAGAGCAGAGCTGTGTGTATATATAGAGCAGAGCTGTGTATATATATAGAGCAGAGCTGTGTATATATAGAGTAGAGCTGTGTGTGTATATATAGAGCAGAGCTGTGTGTATATATAGAGCAGAGCTGTGTGTATATATAGAGCAGAGCTGTGTGTATATATAGAGCAGAGCTGTGTGTATATATAGAGCAGAGCTGTGTGTATATATAGAGCAGAGCTGTGTATATATAGAGCAGAGCTGTGTATATATAGAGCAGAGCTGTGTGTATATATAGAGCAGAGCTGTGTGTATATATAGAGCAGAGCTGTGTATATATAGAGCAGAGCTGTGTGTATATATAGAGCAGAGCTGTGTATATATATAGAGCAGAGCTGTGTGTATATATAGAGCAGAGCTGTGTATATATATAGAGCAGGGCTGTGTGTATATATAGAGCAGAGCTGTGTGTATATATAGAGCAGAGCTGTGTGTATATATAGAGCAGAGCTGTGTGTATATATAGAGCAGAGCTGTGTGTATATATAGAGCAGAGCTGTGTGTATATATAGAGCAGAGCTGTGTATATATATAGAGCAGAGCTGTGTATATATAGAGTAGAGCTGTGTGTATATATAGAGCAGAGCTGTGTGTATATATAGAGCAGAGCTGTGTATATATAGAACAGAGCTGTGTGTATATATAGAGCAGAGCTGTGTGTATATATAGAGCAGAGCTGTGTGTATATATAGAGCAGAGCTGTGTGTATATATAGAGCAGAGCTGTGTATATATATAGAGCAGAGCTGTGTATATATATATATATATATAGAGCAGAGCTGTGTGTATATATAGAGCAGAGCTGTGTGTATATATAGAGCAGAGCTGTGTATATATATAGAGCAGAGCTGTGTGTATATATAGAGCAGAGCTGTGTATATATATAGAGCAGAGCTGTGTATATATATATATATATATATAGAGCAGAGCTGTGTGTATATATAGAGCAGAGCTGTGTGTATATATAGAGCAGAGCTGTGTGTATATATAGAGTAGAGCTGTGTGTATATATAGAGCAGAGCTGTGTGTATATATAGAGCAGAGCTGTGTATATATATATAGAGCAGAGCTGTGTGTATATATAGAGCAGAGCTGTGTATATATATAGAGCAGAGCTGTGTGTATATATAGAGCAGAGCTGTGTGTATATATAGAGCAGAGCTGTGTGTATATATAGAGCAGAGCTGTGTATATATATAGAGCAGAGCTGTGTGTATATATAGAGCAGAGCTGTGTATATATATAGAGCAGAGCTGTGTGTATATATAGAGCAGAGCTGTGTGTATATATAGAGCAGAGCTGTGTGTATATATAGAGCAGAGCTGTGTGTATATAGAGCAGAGCTGTGTGTATATAGAGCAGAGCTGTGTGTATATATAGAGCAGAGCTGTGTGTATATATAGAGCAGAGCTGTGTATATATAGAGCAGAGCTGTGTGTATATATAGAGCAGAGCTGTGTATATATATATATAGAGCAGAGCTGTGTATATATATATATATATATAGAGTAGAGCTGTGTGTATATAGAGCAGAGCTGTGTGTATATATAGAGCAGAGCTGTGTGTATATATAGAGCAGAGCTGTGTATATATAGAGCAGAGCTGTGTGTATATATAGAGCAGAGCTGTGTATATATATATATATAGAGCAGAGCTGTGTATATATATATATAGAGCAGAGCTGTGTATATATAGAGTAGAGCTGTGTATATATAGATAAGAGCTGTGTGTATATATAGAGCAGAGCTGTGTGTATATATAGAGCAGAGCTGTGTGTATATATAGAGCAGAGCTGTGTGTATATATAGAGCAGAGCTGTGTATATATATATAGAGCAGAGCTGTGTGTATATATAGAGCAGAGCTGTGTATATATATAGAGCAGAGCTGTGTATATATATAGAGCAGAGCTGTGTATATATAGAGTAGAGCTGTGTGTATATATAGAGCAGAGCTGTGTGTATATAGAGCAGAGCTGTGTGTATATATAGAGCAGAGCTGTGTGTATATATAGAGCAGAGCTGTGTGTATATATAGAGCAGAGCTGTGTGTATATATAGAGCAGAGCTGTGTGTATATATAGAGCAGAGCTGTGTGTATATATATATATAGAGCAGAGCTGTGTGTATATATAGAGCAGAGCTGTGTGTATATATAGAGCAGAGCTGTGTGTATATATAGAGTAGAGCTGTGTGTATATATATATATATATAGAGCAGAGCTGTGTGTATATATAGAGCAGAGCTGTGTGTATATATATAGAGCAGAGCTGTGTGTGTATATAGAGCAGAGCTGTGTGTATATAGATTAGAGCTGTGTATATATATAGAGCAGAGCTGTGTGTATATATAGAGCAGAGCTGTGTGTATATATAGAGCAGAGCTGTGTGTATATATAGAGCAGAGCTGTGTATATATATAGAGTAGAGCTGTGTATATATAGAGTAGAGCTGTGTGTATATATAGAGCAGAGCTGTGTGTATATAGAGCAGAGCTGTGTGTATATATAGAGCAGAGCTGTGTGTATATATAGAGCAGAGCTGTGTGTATATATAGAGCAGAGCTGTGTGTATATATAGAGCAGAGCTGTGTGTATATATAGAGCAGAGCTGTGTGTATATATATATATAGAGCAGAGCTGTGTGTATATATAGAGCAGAGCTGTGTGTATATATAGAGCAGAGCTGTGTGTATATATAGAGTAGAGCTGTGTGTATATATATATATATAGAGCAGAGCTGTGTGTATATATAGAGCAGAGCTGTGTGTATATATATAGAGCAGAGCTGTGTGTGTATATAGAGCAGAGCTGTGTGTATATAGATTAGAGCTGTGTATATATATAGAGCAGAGCTGTGTGTATATATAGAGCAGAGCTGTGTGTATATATAGAGCAGAGCTGTGTGTATATATAGAGCAGAGCTGTGTGTATATATAGAGCAGAGCTGTGTGTATATATAGAGCAGAGCTGTGTGTATATATATATAGAGCAGAGCTGTGTGTATATATAGAGCAGAGCTGTGTGTATATATATATATAGAGCAGAGCTGTGTGTATATATATAGAGCAGAGCTGTGTGTATATAGAGAGTAGAGCTGTGTGTATATGTAGAGCAGAGCTGTGTGTATATATAGAGCAGAGCTGTGTGTATATATAGAGTAGAGCTGTGTGTATATATAGAGCAGAGCTGTGTGTATATATATATAGAGCAGAGCTGTGTGTATATATAGAGCAGAGCTGTGTGTATATATATAGAGCAGAGCTGTGTGTATATATATAGAGCAGAGCTGTGTGTATATATAGAGCAGAGCTGTGTGTATATATATAGAGCAGAGCTGTGTGTATATATAGAGCAGAGCTGTGTGTATATATAGAGCAGAGCTGTGTGTATATATAGAGCAGAGCTGTGTATATATATATAGAGCAGAGCTGTGTGTATATATAGAGCAGAGCTGTGTGTATATATAGAGCAGAGCTGTGTGTATATATAGAGCAGAGCTGTGTGTATATATAGAGCAGAGCTGTGTGTATATATAGAGCATAGCTGTGTGTATATATAGAGCAGAGCTGTGTGTATATATGGAGCAGAGCTGTGTGTATATAGAGCAGAGCTGTGTGTATATATAGAGCAGAGCTGTGTGTATATATAGAGCAGAGCTGTGTGTATATATATATTGAGCAGAGCTGTGTGTATAGAGCAGAGCTGTGTGTATATATAGAGCAGAGCTGTGTGTATATATAGAGCAGAGCTGTGTGTATATATAGAGCAGAGCTGTGTGTATATATAGAGCAGAGCTGTGTGTATATAGAGCAGAGCTGTGTGTATATAGAGCAGAGCTGTGTATATAGAGCAGAGCTGTGTATATATATATATATAGAGTAGAGCTGTGTATATATATAGAGTAGAGCTGTGTATATATATAGAGTAGAGCTGTGTGTATATATAGAGCAGAGCTGTGTGTATATATAGAGTAGAGCTGTGTATATATAGAGCAGAGCTGTGTGTATATATAGAGCAGAGCTGTGTGTATATATAGAGCAGAGCTGTGTGTATATATAGAGCAGAGCTGTGTGTATATATAGAGTAGAGCTGTGTGTATATATAGAGCAGAGCTGTGTGTATATATAGAGCAGAGCTGTGTATATATAGAGTAGAGCTGTGTGTATATATAGAGCAGAGCTGTGTATAGAGCAGAACTGTGTGTATATATAGAGCAGAGCTGTGTATATATATAGAGCAGAGCTGTGTGTATATATAGAGCAGAGCTGTGTGTATATATAGAGTAGAGCTGTGTGTATATATAGAGCAGAGCTGTGTGTATATATAGAGCAGAGCTGTGTATATATATATAGAGCAGAGCTGTGTGTATATATAGAGCAGAGCTGTGTGTATATATAGAGTAGAGCTGTGTATATATATATAGAGCAGAGCTTTGTGTATATATAGAGCAGAGCTGTGTATATATAGAGCAGAGCTGTGTGTATATATAGAGCAGAGCTGTGTATATATAGAGCAGAGCTGTGTGTGTATATATAGAGCAGAGCTGTGTGTATATATAGAGCAGAGCTGTGTGTATATATAGAGCAGAGCTGTGTGTATATATAGAGCAGAGCTGTGTGTATATATAGAGTAGAGCTGTGTGTATATATAGAGCAGAGCTGTGTGTATATATAGAGCAGAGCTGTGTGTATATATAGAGCAGAGCTGTGTATATATATAGAGCAGGGCTGTGTGTATATATAGAGCAGAGCTGTGTATATATATAGAGCAGAGCTGTGTGTATATATAGAGCAGAGCTGTGTATATATATATAGAGCAGAGCTGTGTATATATATATAGAGCAGAGCTGTGTGTATATATAGAGCAGAGCTGTGTGTATATATAGAGCAGAGCTGTGTATATATATAGAGCAGAGCTGTGTATATATAGAGCAGAGCTGTGTGTATATATAGAGCAGAGCTGTGTATATATAGAGCAGAGCTGTGTGTATATATAGAGCAGAGCTGTGTGTATATATAGAGCAGAGCTGTGTGTATATATAGAGCAGAGCTGTGTATATATAGAGCAGAGCTGTGTATATATATAGAGCAGAGCTGTGTGTATATATAGAGCGGAGCTGTGTATATATATATAGAGCAGGGCTGTGTGTATATATAGAGCAGAGCTGTGTGTATATATAGAGCAGAGCTGTGTGTATATATAGAGTAGAGCTGTGTGTATATATAGAGCAGAGCTGTGTATATATATAGAGCAGAGCTGTGTATATATAGTGTAGAGCTGTGTGTATATATAGAGCAGAGCTGTGTGTATATATAGAGCAGAGCTGTGTGTATATATAGAGCAGAGCTGTGTATATATATAGAGCAGAGCTGTGTATATATAGAGCAGAGCTGTGTGTATATATAGAGCAGAGCTGTGTATATATAGAGCAGAGCTGTGTGTATATATAGAGCAGAGCTGTGTGTATATATAGAGCAGAGCTGTGTGTATATATAGAGCAGAGCTGTGTATATATAGAGCAGAGCTGTGTATATATATAGAGCAGAGCTGTGTGTATATATAGAGCGGAGCTGTGTATATATATATAGAGCAGGGCTGTGTGTATATATAGAGCAGAGCTGTGTGTATATATAGAGCAGAGCTGTGTGTATATATAGAGTAGAGCTGTGTGTATATATAGAGCAGAGCTGTGTATATATATAGAGCAGAGCTGTGTATATATAGAGCAGAGCTGTGTGTATATATAGAGCAGAGCTGTGTGTATATATAGAGCAGAGCTGTGTGTATATATAGAGCAGAGCTGTGTATATATAGAACAGAGCTGTGTGTATATATAGAGCAGAGCTGCGTGTATATATAGAGCAGAGCTGTGTATATATATATAGAGCAGAGCTGTGTGTATATATAGAGCAGAGCTGTGTGTATATATAGAGCAGAGCTGTGTGTATATATAGAGCAGAGCTGTGTATATATATATAGAGCAGAGCTGTGTGTATATATAGAGCAGAGCTGTGTGTATATATAGAGCAGAGCTGTGTGTATATATAGAGCAGAGCTGTGTGTATATATAGAGCAGAGCTGTGTATATATATAGAGCAGAGCTGTGTATATATATATATATATAGAGCAGAGCTGTGTGTATATATAGAGCAGAGCTGTGTGTATATATAGAGCAGAGCTGTGTATATATATAGAGCAGAGCTGTGTGTATATATAGAGCAGAGCTGTGTGTATATATAGAGCAGAGCTGTGTGTATATATAGAGCAGAGCTGTGTATATATATAGAGCAGAGCTGTGTATATATAGAGCAGAGCTGTGTGTATATATAGAGCAGAGCTGTGTATATATAGAGCAGAGCTGTGTATATATATAGAGCAGAGCTGTGTGTATATATAGAGCAGAGCTGTGTGTATATATAGAGCAGAGCTGTGTGTATATATAGAGCAGAGCTGTGTGTATATATAGAGCAGAGCTGTGTATATATATAGAGCAGAGCTGTGTATATATATATATATATATATATATAGAGCAGAGCTGTGTGTATATATAGAGCAGAGCTGTGTGTATATATAGAGCAGAGCTGTGTATATATATAGAGCAGAGCTGTGTGTATATATAGAGCAGAGCTGTGTGTATATATAGAGCAGAGCTGTGTATATATATATAGAGCAGAGCTGTGTATATATATATATAGAGCAGAGCTGTGTGTATATATAGAGCAGAGCTGTGTGTATATATAGAGCAGAGCTGTGTGTATATATAGAGTAGAGCTGTGTGTATATATAGAGCAGAGCTGTGTATATATATAGAGCAGAGCTGTGTATATATATATAGAGCAGAGCTGTGTGTATATAGAGCAGAGCTGTGTGTATATATAGAGCAGAGCTGTGTGTATATATAGAGCAGAGCTGTGTGTATATATAGAGCAGAGCTGTGTGTATATATAGAGCAGAGCTGTGTATATATATATATAGAGCAGAGCTGTGTGTATATATAGAGCAGAGCTGTGTGTATATATAGAGTAGAGCTGTGTGTATATATAGAGCAGAGCTGTGTGTATATAGAGCAGAGCTGTGTATATATATATTGAGCAGAGCTGTGTGTATATATAGAGCAGAGCTGTGTGTATATATAGAGCAGAGCTGTGTGTATATATAGAGCAGAGCTGTGTGTATATAGAGCAGAGCTGTGTGTATATATAGAGCAGAGCTGTGTGTATATATAGAGCAGAGCTGTGTATATATAGAGCAGAGCTGTGTGTATATATAGAGCAGAGCTGTGTATATATATATATATATATATAGAGCAGAGCTGTGTATATATATATATAGAGCAGAGCTGTGTACATATAGAGTAGAGCTGTGTATATATAGAGAAGAGCTGTGTGTATATATATAGAGCAGAGCTGTGTGTATATATAGAGCAGAGCTGTGTGTATATATAGAGCAGAGCTGTGTGTATATATAGAGCAGAGCTGTGTGTATATATAGAGCAGAGCTGTGTGTATATATAGAGCAGAGCTGTGTGTATATATAGAGCAGAGCTGTGTGTATATATAGAGTAGAGCTGTGTGTATATATAGAGCAGAGCTGTGTGTATATAGAGCAGAGCTGTGTGTATATATAGAGCAGAGCTGTGTGTATATATAGAGCAGAGCTGTGTATATATATAGAAGAGCTGTGTGTATATATAGAGCAGAGCTGTGTGTATATGTAGAGCAGAGCTGTGTGTATATATAGAGCAGAGCTGTGTGTGTATATATAGAGCAGAGCTGTGTGTATATATAGAGCAGAGCTGTGTATATATATAGAGCAGAGCTGTGTGTATATATAGAGTAGAGCTGTGTGTATATATAGAGCAGAGCTGTGTGTATATATAGAGTAGAGCTGTGTGTATATATAGAGCAGAGCTGTGTATATATATAGAGCAGAGCTGTGTGTATATATAGAGCAGAGCTGTGTATATATAGAGCAGAGCTGTGTATATATAGAGTAGAGCTGTGTATATATAGAGTAGAGCTGTGTGTATATATAGAGCAGAGCTGTGTGTATATATAGAGCAGAGCTGTGTGTATATATAGAGCAGAGCTGTGTATATATATATAGAACAGAGCTGTGTGTATATATAGAGCAGAGCTGTGTATATATATAGAGCAGAGCTGTGTGTATATATAGAGTAGAGCTGTGTGTATATATAGAGCAGAGCTGTGTATATATATAGAGCAGAGCTGTGTGTATATATAGAGCAGAGCTGTGTGTATATAGAGCAGAGCTGTGTGTATATATAGAGCAGAGCTGTGTATATATATAGAGCAGAGCTGTGTGTATATAGAACAGAGCTGTGTGTATATATAGAGCAGAGCTGTGTATATATATAGAGCAGAGCTTTGTGTATATATAGAGCAGAGCTGTGTATATATAGAGCAGAGCTGTGTGTATATATAGAACAGAGCTGTGTATATATAGAGCAGAGCTGTGTATATATATAGAGCAGAGCTTTGTGTATATATAGAGCAGAGCTGTGTATATATAGAGTAGAGCTGTGTGTGTATATATAGAGCAGAGCTGTGTGTATATATAGAGCAGAGCTGTGTGTATATATAGAGCAGAGCTGTGTGTATATATAGAGCAGAGCTGTGTGTATATATAGAGCAGAGCTGTGTGTATATATAGAGCAGAGCTGTGTATATATAGAGCAGAGCTGTGTGTATATATAGAGCAGAGCTGTGTGTATATATAGAGCAGAGCTGTGTGTATATATAGAGCAGAGCTGTGTGTATATATAGAGCAGAGCTGTGTATATATATAGAGCAGAGCTGTGTGTATATATAGAGCAGAGCTGTGTATATATATAGAGCAGGGCTGTGTGTATATATAGAGCAGAGCTGTGTGTATATATAGAGCAGAGCTGTGTTTATATATAGAGCAGAGCTGTGTGTATATATAGAGCAGAGCTGTGTGTATATATAGAGCAGAGCTGTGTGTATATATAGAGCAGAGCTGTGTGTATATATAGAGCAGAGCTGTGTATATATATAGAGCAGAGCTGTGTATATATAGAGTAGAGCTGTGTGTATATATAGAGCAGAGCTGTGTGTATATATAGAGCAGAGCTGTGTATATATAGAACAGAGCTGTGTGTATATATAGAGCAGAGCTGTGTGTATATATAGAGCAGAGCTGTGTGTATATATAGAGCAGAGCTGTGTGTATATATAGAGCAGAGCTGTGTATATATATAGAGCAGAGCTGTGTATATATATATATATAGAGCAGAGCTGTGTGTATATATAGAGCAGAGCTGTGTGTATATATAGAGCAGAGCTGTGTATATATATAGAGCAGAGCTGTGTGTATATATAGAGCAGAGCTGTGTATATATATAGAGCAGAGCTGTGTATATATATATATATATATAGAGCAGAGCTGTGTGTATATATAGAGCAGAGCTGTGTGTATATATAGAGCAGAGCTGTGTGTATATATAGAGTAGAGCTGTGTGTATATATAGAGCAGAGCTGTGTATATATATAGAGCAGAGCTGTGTATATATATATAGAGCAGAGCTGTGTGTATATATAGAGCAGAGCTGTGTATATATATAGAGCAGAGCTGTGTGTATATATAGAGCAGAGCTGTGTGTATATATAGAGCAGAGCTGTGTATATATATAGAGCAGAGCTGTGTATATATATAGAGCAGAGCTGTGTGTATATATAGAGCAGAGCTGTGTATATATATAGAGCAGAGCTGTGTGTATATATAGAGCAGAGCTGTGTGTATATATAGAGCAGAGCTGTGTGTATATATAGAGCAGAGCTGTGTGTATATATAGAGCAGAGCTGTGTGTATATAGAGCAGAGCTGTGTGTATATAGAGCAGAGCTGTGTGTATATATAGAGCAGAGCTGTGTGTATATATAGAGCAGAGCTGTGTATATATAGAGCAGAGCTGTGTGTATATATAGAGCAGAGCTGTGTATATATATATATAGAGCAGAGCTGTGTATATATATATATAGAGTAGAGCTGTGTGTATATAGAGCAGAGCTGTGTGTATATATAGAGCAGAGCTGTGTATATATAGAGCAGAGCTGTGTGTATATATAGAGCAGAGCTGTGTATATATATATATATAGAGCAGAGCTGTGTATATATATATATAGAGCAGAGCTGTGTATATATAGAGTAGAGCTGTGTATATATAGAGAAGAGCTGTGTGTATATATATAGAGCAGAGCTGTGTGTATATATAGAGCAGAGCTGTGTGTATATATAGAGCAGAGCTGTGTGTATATATAGAGCAGAGCTGTGTGTATATATAGAGCAGAGCTGTGTATATATATAGAGCAGAGCTGTGTGTATATATAGAGTAGAGCTGTGTGTATATATAGAGCAGAGCTGTGTGTATATAGAGCAGAGCTGTGTGTATATATAGAGCAGAGCTGTGTGTATATATAGAGCAGAGCTGTGTGTATATATAGAGCAGAGCTGTGTGTATATATAGAGCAGAGCTGTGTGTATATATATATATATAGAGCAGAGCTGTGTGTATATATAGAGCAGAGCTGTGTGTATATATAGAGCAGAGCTGTGTGTATATATAGAGTAGAGCTGTGTGTATATATATATATATAGAGCAGAGCTGTGTGTATATATAGAGCACAGCTGTGTGTATATATATAGAGCAGAGCTGTGTGTGTATATAGAGCAGAGCTGTGTGTATATAGATTAGAGCTGTGTATATATATAGAGCAGAGCTGTGTGTATATATAGAGCAGAGCTGTGTGTATATATAGAGCAGAGCTGTGTGTATATATAGAGCAGAGCTGTGTGTATATATAGAGCAGAGCTGTGTGTATATATAGAGCAGAGCTGTGTGTATATATAGAGCAGAGCTGTGTGTATATATAGAGCAGAGCTGTGTGTATATATATATAGAGCAGAGCTGTGTGTATATATATAGAGCAGAGCTGTGTGTATATAGAGAGTAGAGCTGTGTGTATATGTAGAGCAGAGCTGTGTGTATATATAGAGCAGAGCTGTGTGTATATATAGAGTAGAGCTGTGTATATATAGAGCAGAGCTGTGTGTATATATAGAGTAGAGCTGTGTATATATAGAGCAGAGCTGTGTGTATATATAGAGCAGAGCTGTGTGTATATATAGAGCAGAGCTGTGTGTATATATAGAGTAGAGCTGTGTATATATAGAGCAGAGCTGTGTGTATATATAGAGTAGAGCTGTGTATATATAGAGCAGAGCTGTGTGTATATATAGAGCAGAGCTGTGTGTATATATAGAGCAGAGCTGTGTGTATATATATATAGAGCAGAGCTGTGTGTATATATAGAGCAGAGCTGTGTGTATATATATAGAGCAGAGCTGTGTGTATATATATAGAGCAGAGCTGTGTGTATATAGAGTGTGTATATATAGAGCAGAGCTGTGTGTATATATAGAGCAGAGCTGTGTGTATATATAGAGCATAGCTGTGTGTATATATAGAGCAGAGCTGTGTGTATATATGGAGCAGAGCTGTGTGTATATAGAGCAGAGCTGTGTGTATATATAGAGCAGAGCTGTGTGTATATATAGAGCAGAGCTGTGTGTATATATAGAGCAGAGCTGTGTGTATATATATATTGAGCAGAGCTGTGTGTATAGAGCAGAGCTGTGTGTATATATAGAGCAGAGCTGTGTGTATATATAGAGCAGAGCTGTGTGTATATATAGAGCAGAGCTGTGTGTATATATAGAGCAGAGCTGTGTGTATATAGAGCAGAGCTGTGTGTATATAGAGCAGAGCTGTGTGTATAGAGCAGAGCTGTGTATATATATAGAGTAGAGCTGTGTATATATATAGAGTAGAGCTGTGTGTATATATAGAGCAGAGCTGTGTGTATATATAGAGTAGAGCTGTGTATATATAGAGCAGAGCTGTGTGTATATATAGAGCAGAGCTGTGTGTATATATAGAGCAGAGCTGTGTGTATATATAGAGCAGAGCTGTGTGTATATATAGAGTAGAGCTGTGTGTATATATAGAGCAGAGCTGTGTGTATATATAGAGCAGAGCTGTGTATATATAGAGTAGAGCTGTGTGTATATATAGAGCAGAGCTGTGTATAGAGCAGAACTGTGTATATATAGAGCAGAGCTGTGTGTATATAGAGCAGAGCTGTGTGTATATATAGAGCAGAGCTGTGTATATATATATAGAGCAGAGCTGTGTGTATATATAGATCAGAGCTGTGTGTATATATAGAGTAGAGCTGTGTGTATATATAGAGCAGAGCTGTGTGTATATATAGAGCAGAGCTGTGTATATATATATAGAGCAGAGCTGTGTGTATATATAGAGCAGAGCTGTGTGTATATATAGAGTAGAGCTGTGTATATATATAGAGCAGAGCTTTGTGTATATATAGAGCAGAGCTGTGTATATATAGAGCAGAGCTGTGTGTATATATAGAGCAGAGCTGTGTATATATAGAGCAGAGCTGTGTGTGTATATATAGAGCAGAGCTGTGTGTATATATAGAGCAGAGCTGTGTGTATATATAGAGCAGAGCTGTGTGTATATATAGAGCAGAGCTGTGTGTATATATAGAGTAGAGCTGTGTGTATATATAGAGCAGAGCTGTGTGTATATATAGAGCAGAGCTGTGTGTATATATAGAGCAGAGCTGTGTATATATATAGAGCAGGGCTGTGTGTATATATAGAGCAGAGCTGTGTATATATATAGAGCAGAGCTGTGTGTATATATAGAGCAGAGCTGTGTATATATATAGAGCAGAGCTGTGTGTATATATAGAGCAGAGCTGTGTATATATATATAGAGCAGAGCTGTGTATATATATATAGAGCAGAGCTGTGTGTATATATAGAGCAGAGCTGTGTGTATATATAGAGCAGAGCTGTGTGTATATATAGAGCAGAGCTGTGTATATATATAGAGCAGAGCTGTGTATATATAGAGCAGAGCTGTGTGTATATATAGAGCAGAGCTGTGTGTATATATAGAGCAGAGCTGTGTGTATATATAGAGCAGAGCTGTGTATATATAGAGCAGAGCTGTGTATATATATAGAGCAGAGCTGTGTGTATATATAGAGCGGAGCTGTGTATATATATATAGAGCAGGGCTGTGTGTATATATAGAGCAGAGCTGTGTGTATATATAGAGTAGAGCTGTGTGTATATATAGAGCAGAGCTGTGTATATATATAGAGCAGAGCTGTGTATATATATATATATATATATAGAGCAGAGCTGTGTGTATATATAGAGCAGAGCTGTGTGTATATATAGAGCAGAGCTGTGTGTATATATAGAGCAGAGCTGTGTATATATAGAACAGAGCTGTGTGTATATATAGAGCAGAGCTGTGTGTATATATAGAGCAGAGCTGTGTGTATATATAGAGCAGAGCTGTGTATATATATAGAGCAGAGCTGTGTGTATATATAGAGCAGAGCTGTGTGTATATATAGAGCAGAGCTGTGTGTATATAGAGCAGAGCTGTGTATATATAGAGCAGAGCTGTGTGTATATATAGAGCAGAGCTGTGTGTATATATAGAGCAGAGCTGTGTGTATATATAGAGCAGAGCTGTGTGTATATATAGAGCAGAGCTGTGTATATATATAGAGCAGAGCTGTGTGTATATATAGAGCAGAGCTGTGTATATATATAGAGCAGAGCTGTGTGTATATATAGAGTAGAGCTGTGTATATATAGAGCAGAGCTGTGTGTATATTTAGAGCAGAGCTGTGTATATATAGAGCAGAGCTGTGTGTATATAGAGCAGAGCTGTGTGTGTATATAGAGCAGAGCTGTGTGTATATATAGAGCAGAGCTGTGTATATATAGAGTAGAGCTGTGTGTGTATATAGAGCAGAGCTGTGTGTATATAGAGCAGAGCTGTGTGTATATAGAGCAGAGCTGTGTGTGTATATAGAGCAGAGCTGTGTGTGTATATAGAGCAGAGCTGTGTATATATAGAGCAGAGCTGTGTGTATATAGAGCAGAGCTGTGTGTATATATAGAGCAGAGCTGTGTGTATATATAGAGCAGAGCTGTGTGTATGTATAGAGCAGAGCTGTGTGTGGTGGGTACTATGGTGGCTATATATGATAAGTTGGGGGACTATAGTTTTGATTTACTGTATAATGAGTTCTGTGGAGTCTGGAAGTCGTACCGTACTGTGTGGGAACCATAATGACCTCACTAGGAGAAATATTCCTGTGTGGCTCCACAGATTGCACACAGACGACGCACTGTATACTGCACACAGACGACGCACTGCACACAGATTCCATGTGGACGCTGTCTGTGTCTGCCACAGCCCATAGGCCACAGTGGGCAGGTGTGTTATCCACAAAAACCACGGACAGACTCGGCACGTGACTCATGGACGGCCACTGAATTTAACATTAAGCTTCCTGCTGCTGCGCTCCTCTTTCCTTTCTTTCCTGTTTTTCCTGCCGGTGACAGCGTCGCCTCCCAGCAGCTCGTCCTGTCTGTCAGCCGCAGCACTGAGGGGGTTAACGCTCCAGGCTTCATTTACTAAAAATCCCTTGAAGTTTCCTTTCATCTCTCATCTCCATAATGTCCCCAGTGACAACCAGTGTGCAAGGGCCGCGGTGCGCAGTCACATTCTATATACTGCCCCTTATATGTCACATTCTATATACTGCCCCTTATATGTCACATTCTATATACTGCCACTTATATGTCACATTCTATATACTGCCCCTTATATGTCACATTCTATATACTGCCCTCGATATGTCACATTCTATATACTGCCCCTTATATGTCACATTCTATATACTGCCACTTATATGTCACATTCTACATACTGCCCCTTATATGTCACATTCTATATACTGCCCCTTATGTCACATTCTATATACTGCCCCCTATATGTCACATTCTAAATACTGCCCCTTATATGTCACATTCTATATACTGCCCCCTATATGTCACATTCTATATACTGCCCCCTATATGTCACATTCTATATACTGCCCCTTATATGTCACATTCTAAATACTGCCCCTTATATGTCACATTCTAAATACTGCCCCTTACATGTCACATTCTATATACTGCCCCTTATATGTCACATTCTTTATACTGCCACTTATATGTCACATTCTATATACTGCCCCTTATGTGTTACATTCTATATACTGCCCATTATATGTCACATTCTATATACTGCCCCTTATATGTCACGTTCTAAATACTGCCCCTTATATGTCACATTCTAAATACTGCCCCTTACATGTCACATTCTATATACTGCCCCTTATATGTCACATTCTAAATACTGCCCCTTATATGTCACATTCTAAATACTGCCCCTTACATGTCACATTCTATATACTGCCCCTTATATGTCACATTCTTTATACTGCCACTTATATGTCACATTCTATATACTGCCCCTTATGTGTTACATTCTATATACTGCCCCTTATATGTCACATTCTATATACTGCCCCTTATATGTCACATTCTAAATACTGCCCCTTATATGTCACGTTCTAAATACTGCCCCTTATATGTCACATTCTATATACTGCCCCTTATATGTCACATTCTAAATACTGCCCCTTATATGTCACATTCTAAATACTACCCCTTATATGTCACATTCTAAATACTGCCCCTTATATGTCACATTCTATATACTGCCCCCTATATGTCACATTCTATATACTGCCCCTTATATGTCACATTCTATATACTGCCCCTTATATGTCACATTCTATATACTGCCCCTTATATGTCACATTCTATATACTGCCCTCGATATGTCACATTCTATATACTGCCCTCGATATGTCACATTCTATATACTGCCCCTTATATGTCACATTCTATATATTGCCCTCGATATGTCACATTCTGTATACTGCCCCTTATATGTCACATTCTATATACTGCCCCCTATATGTCACATTGTATATACTGCCCTCGATATGTCTCATTCTATATACTGTCCCTTATATGTCACATTCTATATACTGCCCCCTATATGTCACATTCTATATACTGCCCCTTATATGTCACATTCTATATACTGCCCTCGATATGTCACATTCTATATACTGCCCCTTATATGTCACATTCTATATACTGCCCTCGATATGTCACATTCTATATACTGCCCCTTATATGTCACATTCTATATACTGCCCCTTATATGTCACATTCTATATACTGCCCCTTATATGTCACATTCTATATACTGCCCCTTATATGTCACATTCTATATACTGCCCCTTATATGTCACATTCTGTATACTCCCCTCGATATGTCACATTCTATATTCTGCCCTCGATATGTAACATTCTATATACTGCCCCTTATATGTCACATTCTATATACTGCCCCCTATATGTCACATTCTATATACTGTCCCTTGTGTCACATTCTATATACTGCCCTCGATATGTCACATTCTATATACTGCCCCTTATATGTCACATTCTATATACTACCCCTTATATGTCACATTCTATATATTGCCCTCGATATGTCACATTCTATATACTGCCCCTTATATGTCATATTCTATATACTGCCACCTACATGTTACATTCTATATACTGTCCCTTATATGACACATTCTATATACTGCCCCTTATATGTCACATTCTATATACTGCCCCTTATATGTCACATTCTATATACTGCCCTCGATATGTCACATTCTATATACTGCCCCTTATATTCACATTCTATATACTGCCCCTTATATGTCACATTCTATATACTGCCCCTTATATGTCACATTCTATATACTGCCCTCGATATGTCACATTTTATATACTGCCCTCGATATGTCACATTCTATATTCTGCCCTCGATATGTCACATTCTATATACTGCCCCTTATATGTCACATTCTTTATACTGCCCCTTATATGTCACATTCTATATACTGCCCCTTATATGTCACATTCTATATACTGCCCTCGATATGTCACATTCTATATACTGCCCCTTATATTCACATTCTATATTCTGCCCCTTATATTCACATTCTATATTCTGCCCCTTATATGTCACATTCCTTATACTGCCCCTTATATGTCACATTTTATATACTGCCCTCGATATGTCACATTCTATATACTGCCACCTACATGTCACATTCTATATACTGTCCCTTATATGTCACATTCTATATACTGCCCCTTATATGTCACATTCTATATACTGTCCCTTATATGTCACATTCTATAAACTGCCCTCGATATGTCAAATTCTGTATACTGCCCCTTATATGTCACATTCTATATACTGCCCTCGATATGTCACATTCTATATACTGCCCCTTATATGTCACATTCTATATACTGCCCTCGATATGTCACATTCTATATACTGCCACCTACATGTTACATTCTATATACTGCCCCCTATATGTCACATTCTATATACTGCCCTCAATATGTCACATTCTATATACTGCCCCCTATATGTCACATTCTATATACTGCCCCTTATATGTCACATTCTATATACTGCCCCTTATATGTCACATTATATATACTGCCCCTTATATGTCACATTCTATATACTGTCCCTTATATGTCACATTCTATAAACTGCCCTCGATATGTCACATTCTTTATACTGCCCCTTATTTGTCACATTCTATATACTGCCCTCGATATGTCACATTCTATATACTGACCCTTATATGTCATATTCTATATACTGCCCCTTATATGTCACATTCTATATACTGCCCTCGATATGTCACATTTTATATACTGCCACCTACATGTCACATTCTATATACTGCCCCTTATATGTCACATTCTATATACTGCCCTCTATGTCACATTCTATATACTGCCCCTTATATGTCACATTCTATTTACTGCCCTCGATATGTCACATTCTATATACTGCCCCCTATATGTCACATTCTATATACTGCCCCTTATATGTCACATTCTATATACTGCCCTCGATATGTCACATTCTATATACTGCCACCTACATGTCACATTCTATATACTGCCCCCTATATGTCACATTCTATATACTGCCCTCGATATGTCACATTCTATATACTGCCCCTTATATGTCACATTCTATATACTGCCCCTTATATGTCACATTCTATATACTGCCCTCGATATGTCACATTCTATATACTGCCCCCTATATGTCACATTCTATATACTGCCCTCGATATGTCACATTCTATATACTGCCACCTACATGTCACATTCTATATACTGCCCCCTATATGTCACATTCTATATACTGCCCTCGATATGTCACATTCTATATACTGCCCCTTATATGTCACACTCTATATACTGCCCCTTATATGTCACATTCTATATACTGCCCTCGATATGTCACATTCTATATACTGCCCCTTATATGTCACATTCTATATACTGCCCCCTATATATCACATTATATATACTGCACCCTTATATGTCACATTCTATATACAGTCCCTTATATGTCACATTTTATATACTGCCCCTTATATGTCACATTCTATATACTGCCCCTTATATGTCACATTCTATATACTGTCCCTTATATGTCACATTCTATATACTACCCATTATATGTCACATTCTATATACTGCCCCTTATATGTCACATTCTATATACTGCCCCTTATATGTCACATTCTATACTGTCCCTTATATGTCACATTCTATATACTGTCCCTTATATGTCACATTCTATATACTGCCCCTTATATGTCACATTCTATATACTGTCCCTTATATGTCACATTCTATATACTGTCCCTTATATGTCACATTCTATAAACTGCCCTCGATATGTCACATTCTATATACTGCCCCTTATTTGTCACATTCTATATACTGCCCTCGATATGTCACATTCTATATACTGCCCCTTATATGTCACATTCTATATACTGCCCTCGATATGTCACATTCTATATACTGCCCTCGATATGTCACATTCTATATACTGCCCTCGATATGTCACATTCTATATACTGCCCTCGATATGTCACATTCTATATACTGCCCCTTATATGTCACATTCTATATACTGCCCTCGATATGTCACATTCTATATACTGCCCTCGATATGTCACATTCTATATACTGACCCTTATATGTCATATTCTATATACTGCCCCTTATATGTCACATTCTATATACTGCCCTCGATATGTCACATTTTATATACTGCCACCTACATGTCACATTCTATATACTGCCCTCGATATGTCACATTCTATATACTGCCCCTTATATGTCACATTCCATTTACTGCCCTCGATATGTCACATTCTATATACTGCCCCCTATATGTCACATTCTATATACTGCCCCTTATATGTCACATTCTATATACTGCCCTCGATATGTCACATTCTATATACTGCCACCTACATGTCACATTCTATATACTGCCCCTTATATGTCACATTCTATATACTGCCCCTTATATGTCACATTCTATATACTGCCCTCGATATGTCACATTCTATATACTGCCCCTTATATGTCACACTCTATATACTGCCCCTTATATGTCACATTCTATATACTGCCCTCGATATGTCACATTCTTTATACTGCCCCTTATATGTCACATTCTATATACTGCCCCCTATATATCACATTATATATACTGCACCCTTATATGTCACATTCTATATACTGTCCCTTATATGTCACATTTTATATACTGCCCCTTATATGTCACATTCTATATACTGCCCCTTATATGTCACATTCTATATACTGTCCCTTATATGTCACATTCTATATACTACCCATTATATGTCACATTCTATATACTGCCCCTTATATGTCACATTCTATATACTGTCCCTTATATGTCACATTCTATAAACTGCCCTCGATATGTCACATTCTATATACTGCCCCTTATTTGTCACATTCTATATACTGCCCTCGATATGTCACATTCTATATACTGCCCCTTATGTCACATTCTATATACTGCCCTCGATATGTCACATTCTATATACTGCCCTCAATATGTCACATTCTATATACTGCCACCTACATGTCACGTTCTATATACTGCCCCCTATATGTCACATTCTATATACTGCCCTCGATATGTCACATTCTATATACTGCCACCTACATGTCACATTCTATATACTGCCCCCTATATGTCACATTCTATATACTGCCCTCAGTATTTCACATTCTATATACTGCCCCTTATATGTCACATTCTATATACTGCCCTCGATATGTCACATTCTATATACTGCCCCCTATATGTCACATTCTATATACTGCCCCTTATATGTCACATTCTATATTCTGCCCTCGATATGTCACATTCTATATACTGCCACCTACATGTCACATTCTATATACTGCCCCCTATATGTCACATTCTATATACTGCCCTCGATATGTCACATTCTATATACTGCCCCTTATATGTCACATTCTATAAACTGCCCTCGATATGTCACATTCTATATACTGCCCTCTATATGTCACATTCTGTATACTGCCCCTTATATGTCACATTCTATATACTGCCCCTTATATGTCACATTCTATATACTGCCCCTTATATGTCACATTCTATATACTGCCCTCGATATGTCACATTCTATATACTGCCCCTTATATGTCACACTCTATATACTGCCCCTTTTATGCCACATTCTATATACTGCCCTCGATATGTCACATTCTATATGCTGCCCCTTATATGTCACATTCTATATACTGCCTCCTATATGTCACATTCTATATACTGCCCCTTATATGTCACATTCTATATACTGCCCTCGATATGTCACATTATATATACTGCCCCTTATATGTCACATTCTATATACTGCCTCCTATATGTCACATTCTATATATTGCCTCCTATATGTCACATTCTATATACTGCCCCTTATATGTCACATTCTGTATACTGCCTCCTATATGTCACATTCTATATACTGCCCCTTATGTCACATTCTATATACTGCCCTCGATATGTCACATTCTATATACTGCCCCTTATATGTCACATTCTATATACTGCCCTCGATATGTCACATTCTATATACTGCCCCCTATATGTCACATTCTATATACTGCCCCTTATATGTCACATTCTATATACTGCCCCTTATATGTCACATTCTATATACTGCCTCCTATATGTCACATTCTATATACTGCCCCTTATGTCACATTCTATATACTGTCCCTTATATGTCACATTCTATATACTGCCCTCGATATGTCACATTCTATATACTGCCCCTTATATGTCACATTCTATATACTGCCTCCTATATGTCACATTCTATATATTGCCTCCTATATGTCACATTCTATATACTGCCCCTTATATGTCACATTCTGTATACTGCCTCCTATATGTCACATTCTATATATTGCCCCTTATATGTCACATTCTATATACTGCCCTCGATATGTCACATTCTATATACTGCCCCTTATATGTCACATTCTATATACTGCCCCTATATGTCACATTCTATATAATGCCCCTTATATGTCACATTCTATATACTGCCCCTTATATGTCACATTCTATATACTGCCCTCGATATGTCACATTCTATATACTGCCCCTTATATGTCACATTCTATATACTGCCCCTTATATGTCACATTCTATATACTGCCCCTATATGTCACATTCTATATAATGCCCCAGTTATAACTGTTAAAAATGCTGATGTGAAGTAGACCTGTGGGAAGTGTTATTTGTTATCTATTTTGGGTGATATAGATCTCAGATTTAGGGGCATCAAAATTAAAAGTTTGAAAATTGAAAAGTTACCCAAATTTTCACCAAATTTGTGTTTTTTTCCGCACATAAACAAGTTATAGTGAAGACATTTTACCACCATGATGCAGCACAATATGTCACGAGAAAGTAATCTCACAGTCAGTGCAATACAGTAGCTTCTCTGAAGCCGCTGGTCAGAAACTGAGAACTTCACAAGCCCGGCACAAGTGTCTAGAAAATGGCGGCCAGAGCAAGGGGTCCATGAACCGCTGGGTCAAGCCACGCCCAGTTTGAACCAACTTAATTGGAACGAATGAGCGAGCAGTAAACAAATACTGGCCAGCAGATGGCGGCGGAGAGTCCATCTGAAGAGCGATTACACCTGGGGGAACAGCACGGCGCCCCCTGAGAGACTGGTGACAGGGGTGGGATCAGAGAGGGTTATCCCTGAGAAATGACCCCATGCCAGTTCTCATACAGAACCCAACAAAACGCCACGGAGGACCCCCGACAAATAATACCATGCACATATACAGTACAGGTCAATAGTGTGGAGGCGGCTCATGTAGTGCAGTTCATGCAGTGTCCTTCCTCCAGGGAACCTGTCAGCAGGAATGTGCTCAGTAACTGCAGACAGTGTCGGGTCCACGCCATTATACCATCTACAGTGATAACTGGTGATGAAATCTGTCTTGTGGTTGTTGTGGAATCTTTCAGTTTTGAGTTAATGACATGCTCGTGCTTCGGGGCGGGGCTGTGGGATGCATGTGGGTGGGGACTTCTTGTGGTGCTCTGATTGGCTATTCATCAGTATGGCTTCTGACAGGTCACTGATCCCGCACTGAACCACCCCCTAGTTTACATAATGAAATATACACACACACACAGCTCTGGCAAAAATGAAGAGACCGCTGCACAATGTTCAGTTTCTCTGATTTTTCTCTTTATATTTGTGAGTGAAATGTAAATTGCTCTTTTATTCTATAAACTTCTGACCACATGTCTCCGAATTTCCAAGCAACAAATTTTGGATTTATTTTCAGAAAATGAGAAATGGTCAAAATAAAAAAATGCGGAGTGCTCGCAGACCTCGAATAATGCTAAGAAAACAAGGTCATAATCATTTAGACACAACAATACTGATGTTTTACCTCAGGAAGAGTTCAGAGATCAACATTCTGTGGAATCCCCATGATTGTTAACCCCAGCTTTCCTGCGTCTCAGCTGCTTTCCTCCAGTCTCTCACACGGCTTCTGGGTGACCTTATGCCGCTCCTGGTACACACATGTCAGCAGTTCTTCTTTGTCTGATGGCTTGTGACTCTCCATCTTCCTCCTGATTACACTCCAGAGGTTTTCAATGGGGTTCAGATCTGGAGATTGGGCGGCCATGGCAGGGATTGGATGTGGTGGTCCTTCATCCACCCATTGATGACCTAGCTGTGTGGCATGGTGCATTGTCCTCAGAGTTGGGGAACATTGTCTGAGCAGAAGGAATCAGCTGTTTTTCCAGGATAACCTTGTATGCGGCTTGATTCATATGTCCTTCGCAAAGATTAACCTGCTCAATTCCAGCCTTGCTGAAGCATCCCCAGATCATCACCGATCCTCCACCAAATTCCACAGTGGGTGCAAGACACTGGCTTGTACGCCTCTCCAGGTCTCCGTCTAACCATTAGACGACCAGGTGTTGGGCAAAGCTGAAAATTAGACTCCTCAGAGAAGATTACCTTACTCCAGTCCTCTATGGTCCAATCCTTATGGTCTTTGGCAATCTTCAGCCTGGCTCTCCTTTGCTTCTCATTGATGAAAGGCTTTTTTCTAGCTTTACAAGACTTGAGCCCTGCCTCTAGGAGCCTGTTACCAACTGTTCTGGCCGTGCACTTCACTCCAGCTGCCATTTGCCATTGCTTTTGTGGGTCACTTGATGTCATCCTGCGGTTGCTGAGTGACATTCAAATAAGACGACAGTCATCCTGGTCAGTGGAGAGTCGTTTTCGTTCTCTGCCGGTCTGTAGCTTTGTTGTCCCCAATAACTGCTGCTTGACCTTGTTGTAATGGACTGCCAACTTAAAAATTTTAAGGATGGAGGCAACATGACACTCACTGTATCCCTCCGCTAGTAAAGCCAGAATTGAGCCCTTCTTTTCCTCACTCAAGACTTTTCTTTTCATCTCCTGTGGCATGGATAAAAGTTATTTTTTCATTCCTATCACTTTTGGGATATTCCTAGCTCTTGTTTTGCCGTCCAGCTTGTCCTATTGCAGGAGGACTGTGAACACCACAGCAGGGATTTTATACTTTCCTTCCTTAGATAAGATTTGGTTCAGGTGATCACTAATCAGAAGCACATGAAGTAGAATGAGGTGGACTCTGGTTGGAATTCAGCTGACACTGGAATGGAGGAATTGCCGTCAGACATGGAGAGAAGCGGATTTTCATAAAACTGTGCAGTGCGCTCTTAATTTTTTTCCAGAGCTGTATATATTCCCGGCCTGGGCTGGTGATATACAGTATATACCGCCCTCAGTGGAGAGTGCCCCGATAACCAGTACATGACAGGGCAGCCTCTACAGCAACTACTTATCATAGGTGCAGTTTCCTGACTGACCTGAGGGTGAGGTGGGCGCCAGAGAGCTGTATCTGTGTAAGCTCTGTCACAGATTGGTGATGGCAGGGGGATTATATGTATCCCCTGGCTCCCCTTCCCTTTTCTGGGCGTCTGCGGGCTGCTATTTTTAGGCTGGGAGGCCAATATCCACGGCCCCTTACCAGTGTGAGAATACCAGCCCCCAGCTGTCTGCTTTAGCAAGGCTGGTTGTCAAAAATAAGGGGGACCCCTCTATTTCATAAACTTGCTGAATCTGACAGCTGAGGGATGCATCCCAATCTGTGAGTTTTAACAAAACACTGACTGGCACATCCAAGCTAATCTGAACAGGTGCTGAGTTAGGGTCCGCCACCTCCATGTATAGTGCACAGTGAGGCTGCGCTCTATCGTGGTCACGCAGTGTGACGTGTAGGAAAGCTGAATGGCTACACGGCGTCCGAATGCTGGAAAAAACGAGAGGCGATGCAGACAAGGTGGCCACGCTATGTCTGCCCCTCAACCAACGCCAAGGGGGTCTCCAGGAAAACGGATGGGTTCTTAAACCTCTCTTAGGCTGATGTCCGAATTCCTGGGTGAATGTGGACATGACGGCGAGGCAAACACTGCATGTTCGGGCCCCCATTAGAGTGAACGGGGTCCAGGTCCAGGTCCAGGTACTGTTCTGGTGCCCAACTTTTTGTAACCGTTCAGCCATACTCGCTGGACCAGAACATCCAGGTGTCCGCCCATCTCTAGCGCTCAACAGACACTGATGACGGAGGTGACAGGAGCTCACCAGATACTGATGATGGAGGTGACGGGCGGTCACCAGATACTGATGATGGAGGTGACGGGCGGTCACCAGATACTGATGATGGAGGTGACGGGCGGTCACCAGATACTGATGATGGAGGTGACGGGCGGTCACCAGATACTGATGATGGAGGTGACGGGCGGTCACCAGATACTGATGATGGAGGTGACGGGCGGTCACCAGATACTGATGATGGAGGTGACGGGCGGTCACCAGATACTGATGACGGAGGTGACGGGCGCTCACCAGATACTGATGACGGAGGTGACAGGCGCTCACCAGATACTGATGATGGAGGTGACGGGCGGTCACCAGATACTGATGATGGAGGTGACGGGCGGTCACCAGATACTGATGATGGAGGTGACGGGCGGTCACCAGATACTGATGATGGAGGTGACGGGCGCTCACCAGATACTGATGATGGAGGTGACGGGCGCTCACCAGATACTGATGATGGAGGAGATGGGCGGTCACCAGATACTGATGATGGAGGGGACGGGGGTCACCAGACACTGATGATGGAGGAGACGGGGGTCACCAGACACTGATGATGGAGGGGACGGGCGGTCACCAGATACTGATGATGGAGGTGACGGGCGGTCACCAGATACTGATGATGGAGGTGACGGGCGGTCACCAGATACTGATGATGGAGGTGACGGGCGGTCACCAGATACTGATGATGGAGGTGACGGGCGGTCACCAGATACTGATGACGGAGGTGACGGGCGGTCACCAGATACTGATGACGGAGGTGACGGGCGCTCACCAGATACTGATGACGGAGGTGACAGGCGCTCACCAGATACTGATGATGGAGGTGACGGGCGGTCACCAGATACTGATGATGGAGGTGACGGGCGGTCACCAGATACTGATGATGGAGGTGACGGGCGGTCACCAGATACTGATGATGGAGGTGACGGGCGCTCACCAGATACTGATGATGGAGGTGACGGGCGCTCACCAGATACTGATGATGGAGGAGATGGGCGGTCACCAGATACTGATGATGGAGGGGACGGGGGTCACCAGACACTGATGATGGAGGAGACGGGGGTCACCAGACACTGATGATGGAGGGGACGGGCGGTCACCAGATACTGATGATGGAGGTGACGGGCGGTCACCAGATACTGATGATGGAGGGGACGGGCGGTCACCAGATACAGATGATGGAGGTGACGGGCGGTCACCAGATACTGATGATGGAGGAGACGGGCGGTCACCAGACACTGATGATGGAGGGGACGGGCGGTCACCAGATACTGATGATGGAGGTGACGGGCGCTCACCAGATACTGATGATGGAGGTGACGGGCGGTCACCAGATACTGATGATGGAGGAGATGGGCGGTCACCAGATACTGATGATGGAGGGGACGGGGGTCACCAGACACTGATGATGGAGGAGACGGGGGTCACCAGACACTGATGATGGAGGGGACGGGCGGTCACCAGATACTGATGATGGAGGTGACGGGCGGTCACCAGATACTGATGATGGAGGGGACGGGCGGTCACCAGATACAGATGATGGAGGTGACGGGCGGTCACCAGATACTGATGATGGAGGAGACGGGCGGTCACCAGACACTGATGATGGAGGGGACGGGCGGTCACCAGATACTGATGATGGAGGGGACGGGCGGTCACCAGATACTGATGATGGAGGGGACGGGCGGTCACCAGATACTGATGATGGAGGATACGGGCGGTCACCAGATACTGATGATGGAGGTGACGGGCAGTCACCAGATACTGATGATGGAGGATACGGGCGGTCAGCAGACACTGATGATGGAGGTGACGGGCGGTCACCATTTACTCCTCGCCTGCCTGTGACGTCAGCACAGCTCTGTGTATATTCTGCGCCATCAGTGATGGTTTTTCCCATCACAAGGAGATTTCTGTATTTATTCAGGTTCTGCCCCATGCCGCTCTGAGAATGCAGCAGCTGCAGCCGGCGCCGCACGTAGGAGAAAGAGTCAGACGTCAGCCCGTACGACAGAGACACAATGAGGCAGACTCTCACCTGTCAACAGCGATAACCGGGGAAGACAACCTCACAACATGTGTCCGAGAGAGGAAAGAATGCAAACCATTCAGAGAAAGACAGAGACCGAGAGCGACAGGGAAAGGACAGAGACCGAGAGCGACAGGGAAAGGACAGAGGCCGAGAGCGACAGGGAAAGGACAGAGGCCGAGAGCGACAGGGAAAGGACAGAGGCCGAGAGCGACAGGGAAAGGACAGAGGCCGAGAGCGACAGGGAAAGGACAGAGACTGAGAGTGACAGGGAAAGGACAGAGGCCGAGAGCGACAGGGAAAGGACAGAGACGAACACGGAAAGGACAGAAACTGAGACCGACAGAGAAAGGACAGAGATCGAGACCGACAGGGAGAGAACATAGACAGCGTCCTACACAGAAAGGACAGACATATATAGAATGTGACATATAAGGGTCAGTATATAGAATGTGACATATAAGGGGCAGTATATAGAATGTGACATATAAGGGGCAGTATATAGAATGTGACATATAAGGGGCAGTATATAGAATGTGACATATAGGGGGCAGTATATAGAATGTGACATGTAAGGGGCAGTATATAGAATGTGACATATAGGGGGCAGTATATAGAATGTGACATATAAGGGGCAGTATATAGAATGTGACATATAGGGGCAGTGTATAGAATGTGACATATAGGGGGCAGTATATAGAATGTGACATATAGGGGGCAGTATATAGAATGTGACATATAGGGGGCAGTATATAGAATGTGACATATAGGGGGCAGTATATAGAATGTGACATATAAGGGGCAGTATATAGAATGTGACATATAAGGGGGCAGTATATAGAATGTGACATATAGGAGGCAGTATATAGAATGTGACATATAGGGGGCAGTATATAGAATGTGACATATAAGGGGCAGTATATAGAATGTGACATATAAGGGGGCAGTATATAGAATGTGACATATAGGGGGCAGTATATAGAATGTGACATATAGGAGGCAGTATGTAGAATGTGACATATAGGGGGGCAGTATATAGAATGTGACATATAGGGGGCAGTATATAGAATGTGACATATAAGGGGCAGTATATAGAATGTGACATATAGGGGGCAGTATATAGAATGTGACATATCAAGGGCAGTATATAGAATGTGACATATAGGGGCAGTATGTAGAATGTGACATATAGGGGCAGTATGTAGAATGTGACATATAAGGGGCAGTATATAGAATGTGACATATAGGAGTCAGTATATAGAATGTGACATATCAAGGGCAGTATATAGAATGTGACATATAAGGGTCAGTATATAGAATGTGACATATAAGGGGCAGTATATAGAATGTGACATATAAGGGGCAGTATATAGAATGTGACATATAAGGGGCAGTATATAGAATGTGACATATAGGGAGCAGTATATAGAATGTGACATATAGGGAGCAGTATATAGAATGTGACATATAAGGGGCAGTATATAGAATGTGACATATAGGGGCAGTATATAGAATGTGACATATAAGGGGCAGTATATAGAATGTGACATATAGGGGGCAGTATATAGAATGTGACATATAGGGGGCAGTATATAGAATGTGACATATAGGGGGCAGTATATAGAATGTGACATATAAGGGGCAGTATATAGAATGTGACATATAAGGGGCAGTATATAGAATGTGACATATAAGGGGGCAGTATATAGAATGTGACATATAGGGGGCAGTATATAGAATGTGACATATAGGAGGCAGTATATAGAATGTGATATATAGGGGGGCAGTATATAGAATGTGACATATAGGGGGCAGTATATAGAATGTGACATATAAGGGGCAGTATATAGAATGTGACATATAGGGGGCAGTATATAGAATGTGACATATCAAGGGCAGTATATAGAATGTGACATATAGGGGCAGTATGTAGAATGTGACATATAAGGGGCAGTATATAGAATGTGACATATCAAGGGCAGTATATAGAATGTGACATAGGGGGCAGTATATAGAATGTGACATATCAAGGGCTGTATATAGAATGTGACATATAGGGGCAGTATATAGAATGTGACATATAGAGGCAGTATATAGAATGTGACATATAAGGGGCAGTATATAGAATGTGACATATAGAGGCAGTATATAGAATGTGACATATAAGGGGCAGTATATAGAATGTGACATATAGGAGGCAGTATATAGAATGTGACATATAGGGGGCAGTATATAGAATGTGACACATAGGGGGCAGTGTGATGGACGGCGGACCCTGTGCCACCAATAGGTCACGATCCCACCACCGACACGGGTTTGTCAGTGGACGGAGGGACGCGACGCACTGCCGGCACACTGCTATCACAGGCACAGTGGGGGCTTATCTTAGTTATCCCATCACCGGCACCACGTGACAAAAATGCAGCAAGCTAATCTTGCTCTAACAATTCACCGCAGGGGGGTATTTTGGATGCCCCACCACTGCTAACAACCTTCCAAGAACTGCGGGGATTTATGTATATCCCACTTTCTCAGTTCCACTTTGGAACTCACAGCTCTCCAGCGCTCCCCTCGCCCTCAGGTCAGTCAGGGAACTGCACCTAGGATAATTAGTCGCCGGAAGGGCTGCTTGTTGTGCACGGGCAACTAGACTACTGCAGTAAGGGAATTATCAATGCTGTGGCCTCAACCACTCATTCAGCAATATAAGACCCTTCTGTACTGCCAGCTAGCCTCGCCAGCCGTGCACACCACGCTACCACCAGCCACGCTTTACTTAATCAAAGAGTTAATTAAGAGGGTCCACGGCAAACCCCTGAAATTAGTAGCGATTATCTAAAAAAGCGCATTGTTCGTTTCTTAGAGCATGGAGACAGAGCTAATAGATTTTATCATTTATTCCCAAAAGAATGTGGGCTTTGATTACATAGATAAAAGTTGCTATAAAGTTGAGGCATTACATATGTACAAATACAAATATAAAACAAAGTGGATGAAAGAACAGAAAGTAACACTCACATGTGCGTAGTTGGTATTAGGCAGACCATGTGGCTGGGGGAGGGGCGCTTAACCAAACGTCCCCACTCATCGGCACGTCTCTCTGGCAGGAGGACTCCAGCTGAACTGACTGGAATTTGGTAGGGAATACCTATAGCCTAGGGTCTGTGACCTCACGAAATGGGCGTTCTGGTGAGGTCCAACCCCCCCTTCTGTCTGTTATAACTTAACTAAAAAGGTTATGATAACCATGTCTTAATGGGGGAAGCTCGTGTGAACTCACCAAGGGTATCATGTTTCCCAGTGTAACATACCCAACAAGAAAACATCAAGAATGCACTAGATAGGACACTCCATTTGGGAGCAATCCATATCTCAATTTCTGGAAGTCCAAGAATCGTGAAACTTAGGGGTTTAGAAAGCTGGCTTCGTGCCCTTTGCAGGAATGTGAGTTTCATATCTCTGTCACAAGCGAAGTGCGCGCTAGGCTTCTTTTAATATTTCCTATACTTGTATTCAAGCTTCATGGTTTCAGAACAAAACAATGCTTTCCCTTGCAAGGGGGTGAAGGCTGCGAGAGGAAATGGACGGTTTCAGGTTTCACAGAGCTGCATGCAGGAAGACACTGGTGTGTGTGTTGTGGGGGAAGAGGGGGGTTGCAGCTACATGGCAGGCTCGTCTCCTCAGTGTGTAACATTGGGAGATTTCTAGAAGGTTCTAGAAATATCCTACTTTAACATACAGATCTTACAGACATTTTACATCACAGGCTGTATATAGAATGTGCTATATAGGAAGCAGTATATAGAATGTGACATATAGGGGGCAGTATATAGAATGTGACATATAGGGGGCAGTATATAGAATGTGACATATAGGGGGCAGTATATAGAATGTTACATATTGAGGGCAGTATATATAATGTGACATATAGGGGGCAGCATATAGAATGTGACATATAGGGGGTAGTATATAGAATGTTACATATAGGGGGCAGTATATAGAATGTGACATATAAGGGGCAGTATATAGAATGTGACATATCGAGGGCAGTATATATGTGACATATAGGGGGCAGTATATAGAATGTGATATATATGGGCAGTATATAGAATGAGACAGATAGGGGACAGTATACAGAATGTGACATATAGGGGGCAGTATATAGAATGTGATATATAGGAAGCTGTATATAGAATGTGACATATAGGGGCAGTATATAGAATGTGACATATAGGGGGCAGTATATAGAATGTGACATATAGGGGGCAGTATATAGAATGTGACATATCGGGGGCAGTATATAGAATGTGACATATAAGAGGCAGTATATAGAATGTGACATATAGGGGCAGTATATAGAATGTGACATATCGAGGGCAGTATATAGAATGTGACATATCGAGGGCAGTATATAGAATGTGACACATAGGGGGCAGTATATAGAATGTGACATATAAGAGGCAGTATATAGAATGTGACATATCAAGGGCAGAATATAGAATGTGACATATCGAGGGCAGTATATAGAATGTGACACATAGGGGGCAGTATATAGAATGTGACATATCGAGGGAAGTATATAGAATGTGACATATAAGAGGCAGTATATAGAATGTGACATATCGAGGGCAGTATATAGAATGTGACATATCGAGGGCAGTATATAGAATGTGACACATAGGGGGCAGTATATAGAATGTGACATATCGAGGGCAGTATATAGAATGTGACATAAGAGGCAGTATATAGAATGTGACATATAGGGGCAGTATATAGAATGTGACATAAGAGGCAGTATATAGAATGTGACATATAGGGGCAGTATATAGAATGTGACATATCGAGGGCAGTATATAGAATGTGACATATCGAGGGCAGTATATAGAATGTGACACATAGGGGGCAGTATATAGAATGTGACATATCGAGGGCAGTATATAGAATGTGACATATAGGAGGCAGTATATATAATGTGACATATCAAGGGCAGAATATAGAATGTGACATATCGAGGGCAGTATATAGAATGTGACATATAAGGGCAGCGTCGGACTGGAACACCTTGGGCCCACCAGAGAAAATCATTCTTGGGGCCCACTATGTAGCTGCATAGAGTTAAATACCAGACCACCAATTGTGCGGTAAAACACGCTAATATCCGGGTATAATATAAGGTTGTACATGTCTTAATTATGTAGCAGGAGTTGGGGTAGCCCCCTCATAGAATATAAAGCAGCCCCCTCATAGAATATAATGTAGACCCCTCATAGAATATAATGCAGCCATCTCATAGAATATAATGCAGCCCCCTCATAGGGAATAATGCACCCCCTCATAGGGAATAATGCACCCCCTCATAGGGAATAATGCACCCCCTCATAGGGTTTAATGCACCCCCTCATAGGGTTTAATGCACCACCTCATAGGGTATAATGCTGCCCCCCTCATAGGGTATAATGCTGCCTCCTCATAGGGTATAATGCTGCCCCCCTCATAGGGTATAATACTGCCCCCCTCATAGGGTATAATGCTGCCCCCCTCATAGGGTATAATGCTGCCTCCTCATAGGGTATAATACTGCCCCCCTCATAGGGTATAATGCTGCCCCCCTCATAGGGTATAATGCTGCCTCCTCATAGGGTATAATGCTGCCTCCTCATAGGGTATAATGCTGCCCTCCTCATAGGGTATAATGCTGCCTCCTCATAGGGTATAATACTGCCTCCTCATAGGGTATAATGCTGCCTCCTCATAGGGTATAATGCTGCCCTCCTCATAGGGTATAATGCTGCCTCCTCATAGGGTATAATACTGCCTCCTCATAGGGTATAATACTGCCTCCTCATAGGGTATAATACTGCCCCCCTCATAGGGTATAATGCTGCCTCCTCATAGGGTATAATGCTGCCCTCCTCATAGGGTATAATGCTGCCCCCTCATAGGGTATAATGCTGCCCTCCTCATAGGGTATAATGCTGCCTCCTCATAGGGTATAATGCTGCCTCCTCATAGGGTATAATGCTGCCCTCCTCATAGGGTATAATGCTGCCTCCTCATAGGGTATAATGCTGCCTCCTCATAGGGTATAATACTGCCCCCCTCATAGGGTATAATGCTGCCTCCTCATAGGGTATAATGCTGCCCTCCTCATAGGGTATAATGCTGCCCCCTCATAGGGTATAATGCTGCCCTCCTCATAGGGTATAATACTGCCCCCCTCATAGGGTATAATGCTGCCTCCTCATAGGGTATAATACTGCCCCCCTCATAGGGTATAATGCTGCCTCCTCATAGGGTATAATGCTGCCTCCTCATAGGGTATAATACTGCCCCCCTCATAGGGTATAATGCTGCCTCCTCATAGGGTATAATGCTGCCTCCTCATAGGGTATAATGCTGCCCTCCTCATAGGGTATAATGCTGCCCCCTCATAGGGTATAATGCTGCCCTCTCATAGGGTATAATGCTGCCTCCTCATAGGGTATAATACTGCCCCCCTCATAGGGTATAATGCTGCCCCCTCATAGGGTATAATGCTGCCCCCTCATAGGGTATAATACTGCCCCCCTCATAGGGTATAATGCTGCCTCCTCATAGGGTATAATACTGCCCCCCTCATAGGGTATAATGCTGCCTCCTCATAGGGTATAATGCTGCCCCCTCATAGGGTATAATGCTGCCTCCTCATAGGGTATAATGCTGCCTCCTCATAGGGTATAATACTGCCTCCTCATAGGGTATAATACTGCCCCCCTCATAGGGTATAATACTGCCTCCTCATAGGGTATAATGCTGCCTCCTCATAGGAAATAATGCTGCCTCCTCATAGGGTATAATACTGCCCTCCTCATAGGGTATAATGCTGCCCCCTCATAGGGTATAATGCTGCCTCCCCATAGGGTATAATGCTGCCCTCCTCATAGGGTATAATACTGCCCCCCTCATAGGGTATAATACTGCCCCCCTCATAGGGTATAATACTGCCCCCCTCATAGGGTATAATACTGCCCCCCTCATAGGGTATAATGCTGCCTCCTCATAGGGTATAATACTGCCCCCCTCATAGGGTATAATACTGCCCCCCTCATAGGGTATAATACTGCCCCCCTCATAGGGTATAATACTGCCCCCCTCATAGGGTATAATGCTGCCTCCTCATAGGGTATAATGCTGCCTTCTCATAGGGTATAATGCTGCCTCCTCATAGGGTATAATGCTGCCCCCTCATAGGGTATAATTCTGCCCCCTCATAGGGTATAATGCTGCCCCCTCATAGGGTATAATACTGCCCCCCTCATAGGGTATAATACTGCCCCCCTCATAGGGTATAATACTGCCCCCCTCATAGGGTATAATGCTGCCCCCTCATAGGGTATAATGCTGCCCCCTCATAGGGTATAATACTGCCCCCCTCATAGGGTATAATGCTGCCTCCTCATAGGGTATAATACTGCCCTCCTCATAGGGTATAATGCTGCCTCCTCATAGGGTATAATACTGCCCCCCTCATAGGGTATAATGCTGCCTCCTCATAGGGTATAATGCTGCCCTCCTCATAGGGTATAATGCTGCCCCCTCATAGGGTATAATGCTGCCCTCCTCATAGGGTATAATACTGCCCCCCTCATAGGGTATAATGCTGCCTCCTCATAGGGTATAATGCTGCCTCCTCATAGGGTATAATGCTGCCCTCCTCATAGGGTATAATGCTGCCCCCTCATAGGGTATAATGCTGCCCTCTCATAGGGTATAATGCTGCCTCCTCATAGGGTATAATACTGCCCCCCTCATAGGGTATAATGCTGCCCCCTCATAGGGTATAATGCTGCCCCCTCATAGGGTATAATACTGCCCCCCTCATAGGGTATAATGCTGCCTCCTCATAGGGTATAATACTGCCCCCCTCATAGGGTATAATGCTGCCTCCTCATAGGGTATAATGCTGCCCCCTCATAGGGTATAATGCTGCCTCCTCATAGGGTATAATGCTGCCTCCTCATAGGGTATAATACTGCCTCCTCATAGGGTATAATACTGCCCCCCTCATAGGGTATAATACTGCCTCCTCATAGGGTATAATGCTGCCTCCTCATAGGAAATAATGCTGCCTCCTCATAGGGTATAATACTGCCCTCCTCATAGGGTATAATGCTGCCCCCTCATAGGGTATAATGCTGCCTCCCCATAGGGTATAATGCTGCCCTCCTCATAGGGTATAATACTGCCCCCCTCATAGGGTATAATACTGCCCCCCTCATAGGGTATAATACTGCCCCCCTCATAGGGTATAATACTGCCCCCCTCATAGGGTATAATGCTGCCTCCTCATAGGGTATAATACTGCCCCCCTCATAGGGTATAATACTGCCCCCCTCATAGGGTATAATACTGCCCCCCTCATAGGGTATAATACTGCCCCCCTCATAGGGTATAATGCTGCCTCCTCATAGGGTATAATGCTGCCTTCTCATAGGGTATAATGCTGCCTCCTCATAGGGTATAATGCTGCCCCCTCATAGGGTATAATTCTGCCCCCTCATAGGGTATAATGCTGCCCCCTCATAGGGTATAATACTGCCCCCCTCATAGGGTATAATACTGCCCCCCTCATAGGGTATAATACTGCCCCCCTCATAGGGTATAATGCTGCCCCCTCATAGGGTATAATGCTGCCCCCTCATAGGGTATAATACTGCCCCCCTCATAGGGTATAATGCTGCCTCCTCATAGGGTATAATACTGCCCTCCTCATAGGGTATAATGCTGCCTCCTCATAGGGTATAATACTGCCCCCCTCATAGGGTATAATGCTGCCTCCTCATAGGGTATAATGCTGCCCTCCTCATAGGGAATAATGCTGCCCTCCTCATAGGGTATAATACTGCCCCCCTCATAGGGTATAATGCTGCCTCCTCATAGGGTATAATACTGCCCTCCTCATAGGGTATAATGCTGCCCCCTCATAGGGTATAATGCTGCCCCCTCATAGGGTATAATGCTGCCCTCCTCATAGGGAATAATGCTGCCCTCCTCATAGGGTATAATACTGCCCTCCTCATAGGGTATAATGCTGCCTCCTCATAGGGTATAATACTGCCCTCCTCATAGGGTATAATGCTGCCCCCTCATAGGGTATAATACTGCCCTCCTCATAGGGTATAATACTGCCCTCCTCATAGGGTATAATGCTGCCCCCTCATAGGGTATAATGCTGCCCCCTCATAGGGTATAATGCTGCCCCCTCATAGGGTATAATGCTGCCTCCTCATAGGGTATAATACTGCCCCCCTCATAGGGTATAATGCTGCCCCCTCATAGGGTATAATGCTGCCCCCTCATAGGGTATAATGCTGCCCTCCTCATAGGGTATAATACTGCCCCCCTCATAGGGTATAATGCTGCCTCCTCATAGGGTATAATACTGCCCTCCTCATAGGGTATAATGCTGCCCCCTCATAGGGTATAATGCTGCCCCCTCATAGGGTATAATGCTGCCCTCCTCATAGGGAATAATGCTGCCCTCCTCATAGGGTATAATACTGCCCTCCTCATAGGGTATAATGCTGCCTCCTCATAGGGTATAATACTGCCCTCCTCATAGGGTATAATGCTGCCCCCTCATAGGGTATAATACTGCCCTCCTCATAGGGTATAATGCTGCCCCCTCATAGGGTATAATGCTGCCCCCTCATAGGGTATAATGCTGCCCCCTCATAGGGTATAATGCTGCCTCCTCATAGGGTATAATACTGCCCCCCTCATAGGGTATAATGCTGCCCCCTCATAGGGTATAATGCTGCCCCCTCATAGGGTATAATGCTGCCCCCTCATAGGGTATAATACTCCCCTCCTCATAGGGTATAATGCTGCCTCCTCATAGGGTATAATGCTGCCCCCTCATAGGGTATAATGCTGCCTCCTCATAGGGTATAATGCTGCCCCCTCATAGGGTATAATACTGCCCCCCTCATAGGGTATAATACTGCCCTCCTCATAGGGTATAATGCTGCCCCCCTCATAGGGTATAATGCTGCCTCCTCATAGGGTATAATGCTGCCCTCCTCATAGGGTATAATGCTGCCTCCTCATAGGGTATAATGCTGCCCCCCTCATAGGGTATAATGCTGCCTCCTCATAGGGTATAATACTGCCCCCTCATAGGGTATAATACTGCCCTCCTCATAGGGTATAATGCTGCCTCCTCATAGGGTATAATGCTGCCCCCTCATAGGGTATAATGCTGCCCCCTCATAGGGTATAATGCTGCCTCCTCATAGGGTATAATGCTGCCTCCTCATAGGGTATAATGCTGCCTCCTCATAGGGTATAATACTGCCTCCTCATAGGGTATAATACTGCCCCCCTCATAGGGTATAATACTGCCCCCTCATAGGGTATAATGCTGCCTCCTCATAGGGTATAATACTGCCTCCTCATAGGGTATAATACTGCCCCCCTCATAGGGTATAATGCTGCCCCCTCATAGGGTATAATGCTGCCTCCTCATAGGGTATAATGCTGCCTCCTCATAGGGTATAATGCTATATAGATATATAGATATATAGAGTTAGATAGATATAGATAGAAAGATAGATGTAGAAATAGATAGATATAGAGATAGATAGTAGATAATGGATAGAAAGTAGATAATGGATAGATATAGATAGAAAGATTCATAGAGATAGATATAAAGATAGATATAGAAAGAAATATAGATAGATAGATAGATCGGTAGATAGATATAGAGATAGATAGAAAATAGATAATGGATAGATAGATAGATAGATAGATATAGAGAGATAGATATATAGATAGAGATAGATAATAGATAGAGATATACAGATATAATAATAATAATAATAATAATAATATAGACATATATAGATAGATATAGAGATAAATATATATAGATAGATGGCTATAAATAAAAATAGATATAGAGATAGATATAGAGACAGATAGATATAGAAAGATAGATATAGAGATAATAGCTAGATATAGAGATATGTATAGAGATAGATAGAGATAGCTAGATAGATAGATGGATAGATAGATATAGATAATAGAGATAATAGATAGATATAATAGATAGATATAGAGATAGATATAGAGATATAGTGTTAGATAGAAAGATAGATATAGAGATAGATAGATATAGAGATAGATATGGATATAGAGATAATATATAGATAGATAGATATAGAGATAATATATAGATTGCTATAGAGAGAGAGATATAGAGATAGATATAGAGATAGATAGATATAGAGATAATAGGTAGATATAGAGATAGATAGATATAGATATAAAGATAGATAGAGATAGAGAGAGCGGTAGATAGAGAGAGAGATAATAGATAGAGATAGATAGATAAAGATAGATAATAAATATAGAGATAACAGATAGAAAGATATAGATAATAGAGATAGCTAGATAGATAGACATAATAGATAGATATAGATAGATATAGAGATAGATAGAAAGATAGATATAGAGATAGATGTAGAGATAGAAAGATAGATATAGAGATAGAGCGATAGATAGATATAGATAATAGATATAGATAGATAGATAGAGAAAGATAGATAGATAGATATAGAGATAGAGAGATAGATATAGAGATAGAGATAAATAGATAGATATAGAGAGAGATATAGAGAGAAATAGATAGAGAAATATAGATAGATATATAGATATAGAGTTAGAAAGATAGATATAGAGCGATAGAGATAGATATAGAAATAGATTGAGATAGATATATAGATATAGATATAAAGATAGATATAGAGATAGATATAGAGATAGAGATAGAGCGATACAGAGAAAAGATATAGAGATAGATATAGATATAGATGGCAGCTAGATAGATAATAAATATAGAGATAGATATAGAGATAGATGTAGAGATAGAAAGATAGATATAAAGATAGAGCGATAGAGATAGATAGATATAGAAATAGATAGATATAGATATAGATAGAGATGGATAGATATAAGAGAGATAGAGAGAGAGAGAGATATAAAAAACCAAACCACAATACTCACCTCTCCTCCTCGATCAGCACCGGCTGTGAGTCAGGAGCAGAGAGGACTGAGGGCGGCGCCGGCCCTGATGCAGAGCGGCTTACTGGGCTGGGGGCGGGGCCTCTGGGGCGGGGCCTCTGGGGGTGGAGACCTGAAATGATATGCTTCGCAGTGAATATTCATTTCTCTTTAGCAGCGGGGACAGGGGCTCCTGTCTCCTGACACCCGCTGCTGCTCCGCAGGCAGGGGCCCCCATAGCAGCTGCATGGTGTGCGACACTCCACTGGCTGGGGGCCCCTGGAGCAGCGGGGGCCCTAGGAAACTGCTGGCCCTGTATGCCAGCAGGTGCCAGGGCCCACCAGATGCCAGGGCCCACCGGAGAATCCACCGGTTCTCCGGTGGGCCAGTCCGACGCTGGTTATAAGGGTTAAAAGTTGACCAGCGATTTCTCATTTTTCCAACAAAACTTACAAAAGACTTATTAGTGACCACCTTACAGTTCAAGTGACTTTGGCGGTCCTATATGACAGAAAATACCCGAAAGTGACACCATTCTAAAAACTGCACCCCTCAAGGTGCTCAAAACCACATTCAAGAAGTTTATTTGACTTTTTTGGAATGTGGAAGGGAAAAAATGAACATTTCATAGAATCGTAGAGTTGAGACCTCCTGGGCCATCTGGTCCAACCCCCTGCTCAAAGCAGGATTCGCTAAATCATTAGTCAGATGTCAGATGTCTGTCCAGCCTCTGTTTGAAGACTTCCATTGAAGGAGAACTCACCACTTCTCGTGGCAGCCTGTTCCACTCATTGATCACTCTAACTGTCAGAAAGTTTTTTCTAACATCTAATCTGTCTCCTCCCATTCAGTTTCATCCCATTGCTTCTAGTCTTTCCTTGTGCAAATGAGAATAAAGTTGATCCTTCTACAATGTGACAGCGCTTTAGATATTTGTAGACAGCTATTAAGTCTCCTCTCAGTCTTCTCTTCTGCAAGCTAAATATTCCCAAATCCTGCAACCTTTCCTCATAAGACAGGGTTTGCAGACCGGTCACCATTCTGGTCGCTCTTTTCTGAACTTGCTCCAGTTTGTTGATGTCTTTTTTAAAATGTGGTGCCCAAAACTGGACACAATATTCCAGATGAGGTCTGACCAAAGAGGAGTAGAGGGAAATAATGACTTCACGTGATCTAGACTGTATGCTTCTGTTAATACATCCTAGAATTGCATTTGCCTTTTTTGCTGCTGCATCACACTGTTGACTCATATTCAGTCTGTGATCTATTAGTATACCCAAGTCTTTTTCACATGTGCTGTTGCTTAGCCCTATTCCTCCCATTCTGTATATGCTTTTTTCATTTTTATTGCCCAGATGTAGTACTTTGCATTTCTCCCTGTTAAAAACCATTCTGTTAGTTGCTGCCCACTTCTCCAGTTTATTTATATCTTTTTGAATCCTCTCTCTCTCTTCTCTAGTATTAGCTATCCCTCCTAGCTTTGTGTCATCAGCAAATTTAATCAGTTTACCCTCAATTCCTTCATCTAAATCGCTGATAAAGATGTTGAACAATACAGGGCCCAGGACAGAGCCCTGTGGTACCCCACTTGAGACATTCTTCCAACTGGATGTGCAGCCATTTACGACCACTCTTTGGGTCCGATCACTAAGCCAGTTATGAATCCACCTAACAGTTGCCTTGTCCATTCCATACTTAGTCATTTTTTCAATAAGGATTGTATGAGAGACTTTGTCAAATGCTTTGCTGAAGTCAAGATATACTATATCTACAGCATTTCCTTGATCCACCCAATCAGTGATTCCGTCATAGAAGGAAATTAAGTTAGTCTGACATGACTTATTAGTTACAAACCCATGCTGACTCTGTTTAATCACTTCATTCTTATCCAGGTACTGACATACATGTTGTTTAATAATTTGTTCAAAGATCTTTCCTGGTATAGATAGTAGAAACAAGAAGGCACTCAAAAATGATAAGTCTCTATTTGGTGCACAAGTAGGGTATCCAGCCCATTTATAGAAATGATAATGAACTTGGCACTCAATTTTCGATGAAAACGAAATTCAATTTTTTTTGGCATCTGGAAAAATATTATTCTAAATGTTTTTGGTCCAACATAGGACCTTCATCAGAGAATATCTTTCAGCTCGCTGGATGCTGTGTTCGTGGGCATGAGCTAAATAACGCTAAAGTATGGCGACAACCGTCGCTGTGGAATTGCTCTGAGATGCTGGCCCCTCTCGCGCACGGTCTGTGCTGCTGTAAGTGGAGGCCATTTACAGCGGCACAGACTGCACGCCAGAGGGGCCAGCATCCAGCGATCTGAAAGATATTGTCTGATGAAGGTCCTATGTGGGACTGAAAATGTTTAGAATAATATTTTTCTGGATGCCAATAAAAATTGAATTTCGTTTTCATCTAAAATTGAGTGCCAAGTTCATTATCATTTTCTGTATAGAAGTCAGACTCACCGGCCTATAGTTGCCTGGGTCCACCTTCTTGCCCTTTTTGAAGATAGGAACAACATTTGCTCTTCTCCAGTCTTCTGGGACTTCTCCTGTTCTCCAAGAATTTTCAAAGATTATGGAGAGTGGTTCAAAAATTTCTTCTGCTATCTCCTTCAGTACTCAGGGGTGTAATTCATCTGGACCTGGAGACTTGAATTCATTTAGGTTAGCTAAGTGTTTCCTCACTATCTTTCTGTTTATAGATAGCCTGGATTCTTCTATTCCTGTAATAGGACAGTGAAGAACAGTTGATGTTACATTTTCTTTATGAGAGAAAACAGATGCAAAATAGAAATTTAAAAGTTCAGCCTTCTCAACATCCTGTCTTACCATTTCAACCTTTTCATCCTGTAAAAATCCTATAGCATCTTTGACTTCTTTTGACATATCCCCAAAATCCTTTTATATTGCCTTTGATGTCCCTTGCAAGCCTCAATTCATTGTCTGCTTTAGATAATCTGATTTGTGCCCTGCAGGTTCTGCAGACAGCATTATATTCTTCTTTAGATATGCCTCCCTCTTTCCATTTTATAAACATTTCTTTCTTCCTTTTTAGCATGTGCTTAAGTTCTGTGTTCATCCATCCTGGCTTCCTTAAATGCTTCCTATTCTTCCATCTTTTTGGAATTGCTAACGATTGTGTTTTGAGAATTTCATTTTTCAAGATTTCCCATCCTTCCTGGACATTTTTGTCCTTAAGGATATCCAGCCATTGGATCCCTCCAATTCTCTTTCTAAGTCCCTTAAAATCTGCCTTTCTGAAATCTAACCTTGACGTCAGAGTCTTCATTGAAGTCGGCCATTTTGGATCCAACTTTATTTTTTCAAATGGGAAGAGGGTCATGTGACATATCAAACTTATTGAGAATTTCACAAGAAAAACAATGGTGTGCTTGGTTTTAACGTAACTATATTCTTTCATGAGTTATTTACAAGTTTCTCTTTGTTTACAGCCATTGACATGTCGCAGAGGTTAACACATGAGGAGCGGATAGAAATTGTGTTGATGCCTGGTGATCGCAGTGCCCGGGTCATTGCAGCAGATTTCAATGCAAGACCCCCTATGCAAAAAAAAACTGTTCCCATTTTATTTAGGTGTATCCATATAAATGGCCCACCCAAAAAACTTTGCCTCATCACTGAACATAATGTTCTGTGTAAACTGAGGGTCCTGTTCCAATTTTTGTTTTGCCCATTCTGCAAATTCAGCGCCGGTCCGATCTGGGTCACCAACCATTCCCATTTTATCTAGGTGTATCCATATAGATGGCCCATATATAACAGCATATTCTTCTTGGTTTGCTAAAATAGTCGAGCTCAGGGAGGCCAGAAACCTGCCGTGGAGCAGGAGGGATCCTTGGTATGCTTGAGAGGAAGCGCCTAGATGTTGGTATTGGTTTAGTATGTGTTTCCCTCTTTTTTCCTTTCTTCTGCCCTACGGTAAACTTTCCTCTCTGTCCACTCTTGTTTCTGCTGACGACCTCCTCCAGCGCGTCCCACTGACACCCACTTTCCCACCCGGGTGCGGGCTGTGCAGGGTGTATAATGCATGACCAGATTACTGCCGCTGGAGACATTTTTGTTTTGATTAATTATATAAAGTTGAACGCTCCTTTTTTCTAACCTGAGAGACGCTAGAATCGGGCGTTTACAATGGTCACATTCTGTCATGTGAAGCGTTTGACCAATAGATGTTGTGATTCAGCGTAATGGAATGTTGTGGTGTATAAATGGCTTTACCAGTTTTGGAAATTCTTTGTCCCCTGGATAGAGTTGGCTTACCTCCCCTACTGGGTTCAGGGCTGAGTCTTCGCTGCTGCTCCCGGGGTCTGTTATTGTCAGCTGTTCTGACGTCATGTTGACAGTGCTGCCACCTCAGCTGCTCGTGACATCAGTTTGGGCGCAGTTATTGGCTGCAGTGGTGATATGAGAGCTGTAAGGAGGTGGACCAGAGACGAGTACAGCCTGAGTAACTGCAAACGAACACCGCCTTCTGCTGGTCAAAGGCCAAAGTAAAGAATGAATTATAGAAGTAGGAACCTCAAGAGTGGAAATGCATGTTCCCAGGGCCAAGAAAGTCGGAATTGGCTCCAGACCATGTACCAGGCAGGTTGTGTGTCTGCAAGGTGGGCTTACAGCCACCATCACCACCGAAGTGTCCGAGAGCGGTCAGAAGCCTGAGCTGTGAGGTAGACCGTGAGCAGCGCCAGTAGAAGACCGTGAGCAGCGCCAGTAGAAGACCGTGAGCAGCGCCAGTAGAAGACCGTGAGCAGCTCCAGTAGAAGACCGTGAGCAGCGCCAGTAGAAGACCGTGAGCAGCGCCAGAAGACCGTGACCACATCCAACCAAGCGTGAACATATAATCCCTATAAAAACAACTTTTAATTCATACAAAATATAAAACCGCCGGTTCCCAGTGAAGAAATGACAAATGCCACAATATAAAAGACCTAAGCTAGGATGCTGCAAGGCCCTACAATAAACTCATCTGATACCTTCCTATTCGTGGAGGTTGGCACCTTAAGGATCCCGATTTTTTGGCGCCCCCACTCAGCGAGGACTGTCCCTTGCTGCCCTGTCGGTCCCTGATATCACAGGTAAGAAAACAATGACCGATAGTACAGAGATGAAGAGTAAAAGTGCCCTAGAGCGATTGCAAAAAATCCCAGATAAATCAACAGAAAGTCACCACATCATGACATCAAGGTCCACCATAATGCAAAACCATGCCCTAACAATGAGGCATATAAGAGAGATAAGAAAGTGGCCACGTATCGTTTGTGGAGTCACCTCAACGTGTTCCCCGCACCGCGGTTCATCAGGAGGCTTACCAGATGTAAAAAGTGTCCATCACGGCAGATATCAGGATGAGATGGCACCGAGGGTCAGAGAGGCCTCATACAGCCCCAAATAGCTACTCAAATACGTAACGCCCGCCCAATCAGGCGTTCCAATCACAGGAAACTGGACAAGTGGTTAGTCCCACAGGTGTCGCCCCATCTGACCCTGAGTTTGTTAAAAGAGAAACTAGCCTTCAAACATCAGTTGAAAAGTTTCAGATAAATTTGAAGGATAGAAAGCACTCTCAATTTACCCGAGACCTTGCTGAGTGTAAAGATAATAGAGCATACGAGTATCAAGGGGGTTATTCCACGGAAGTGTCTTCTTCCGATATCGATACCTCTGATACTGAGCGCACTGATAATTCTAATACCTTTCGGGGAAGAGGTGAGCATAATAGAACGAGATGGCACCCACAGAGAAATCAATACAGGTAAAGGCGTGCCGGAAGGGGTGCTTACCAATCATCCTCTGGTCCCGCTTCCTCAGTGCAGCCATCTTTTTTGGACAAGGGTCCAACAGTTGGATACGATCTGAGGAAAAGACCGTAATTGATCAAGGTCAAATAATTAATCTATCACCATATGTGCTGTCTGGGGATGAATATTGTAGTCTTCAGAAGGGTTTAAATTTTGTACCAACGAATGATTTTAATTGTTTCAACTGGGTAAAAGACATTAACCTATTCGGACGTAACCTAAAATGGAAACTTTTTTCAAACCGCATGATCGAGAACAATGTCTCCGGTTGGGGCTTTCAGAGGAGGAATTGGAGGGTCTGGAAGCCTTAACTGGTCTCTAGAGGGAGAATGACCAACAGCAGGGAGTAGGCCCGTTCACTACTTTGAGAAACGGGAGCACCAGAATGCCACCCATTAAGGAGGTGACGAGCATAGATATTTTCACCAAAATAGTAGAGGAAGATCTACGGAAAATCCCACGTATTGACCCATATGGTCAGTCAAATCTTTCATCCGGTGAAAAGTTGGCTCTGGAGAGACTTGAAAAAAATGCTAATATTATTATCAAGGCCTCGGATAAGGGTGGTAATCTGGTGCTCCTGGATCATGATAAGTACCAGGGGATGTGTTACTCCCTTTTAAATCATAGGGATACATGTGAAATCTTGGGTAGAGATCCGACTGGAGAATTTAAAGGGGAATTGTTGTCAATCTTGAATGGGGCGAGAGATGATAAATTAATTTCTGATAATGAATTCCAATTTTTGATGTCTAATTCCCCAGTTACAGCAACTTTTTATTCTCTGCCCAAGATACATAAGGGGTTGGAACCACTGAAGGGCCGTCCCATTGTTTCGGGAATTGACTCCCTGACCCAGAACAGTGGGATTTATTTGGATAAGATCTTGAGACCCTTTGTGACTTCATTACCTTCATATGTACGTGACACGTCCCACTTATTGAGTCTCCTTGATGGGATTACAGTCGAAAAGAACACGCTGCTGGCATCTTTTGATGTGGAGGCGCTATATAGCTGCATTCCACATGATTGTGGTCTGAAAGCTGTGACTCATTTTTTACAGACGAGAGCAGTGGAGTATTGGCACATAAACAATTTGTTATAAAATTGCTCACATTTGTTTTAACATGGAATTACTTCCTTTTTGATTCTAAGTACTTCCACCAGCTCAGGGGAACTGCGATGGGGAGCCCTTGTGCCCCCTCGTATGCAAACGTCTTCCTGGGCTGGTGGGAGGAAACCCTTATCTTTGGGGAGGAGGAAGAATGGTGGAATCCTTATATTAGCCTCTGGGCCAGATATATTGATGACATTCTGATTTTTTGGTCTTGCTCAGAGGCTGATTTCCACCGTTTTATTGAGTGTATTAACATTAACTCCATTGGACTTAACTTTACTTCCGAATGTCAAACTACGACCATCAACTTATTGGATTTAACCATATCTAAGAGATCTGATGGCAGTATTGGTACGTGTACTTTTAGGAAGCCAACCGCGACAAATAGCCTGTTGAGATGGAGGAGTCACCATCCAGTTCCACTCAAGAAGGGGATACCAAAGGGCCAGTTTCTCAGGATCAGGAGAAACTGCTCCGATCTTGGTACCTTCAGGAAACAGGCTAATGACCTTTATGACAGATTCAGAATGAGGGGCTATCCCGTGCATGTGCTAAATGGACCACGGAATGAGGCCTTTCAACTTGAGAGGTCCTCCCTTTTCCAGAAGAAAGGGGTACAGAATGTAACAAATGAGAATCTGGTGAGGCTTATTGGCACGTATGATGGTCAATCGGATAGAGTATATGGGGTTATCAAAAAACACTGGGGGATTCTTCTGGCCGACCCAAATCTGAGAGGCTTCATTTCACAGAAACCTAGTGTCACCTATAGAAAGGGAAGATCGATAGGAGATCATCTTGTACACAGCTTGTATCAGAGACCGGCTAGAACAGGCACCTGGTTGGACAGAAAACCTTTGGGTTTCTTTAGATGTGGCCACTGCACCAGGTGTAATGCAACGATGCAATGTAAAACATTCACTAGTGCAACGAATGGAAGAGTCTTCTGCCTTAGAGATTTTGGGAATTGCAGATCAACAGGTTTGGTATATAAAGCGACATGCACGTGCCCCATGGACTACGTGGGTAAAACCACGAGAGAGCTGAGAGTGAGAGAGCACCTGGGAGACATTAAAAGTAATCGAGGTACTCCGGTCGCCCGACATATGAATGCCGATGGTCGCCTGAGCGAGATCATGTTCACTATGATAGAACTGGTAAAGCCCGGAGTGAGGGGAGGGAATGTGGATAACATCATTGTGAGGCGGGAATGTGAATGGCTTTTTCGTTTGCAGTCCCTCTCCCCAGATGGGATGAACGAGTGTATGCCCTACACCGGGTTTATTTAATATCTCCTGGTCTGATAACTCTGCCATTTTAAACATATGGGGGAGCATAGTGGCATGTCTTACCACGCTTGTAACCTGCACCGTATCGATGGTTTAATGTATCATGTGTTCTTGTTCTTTATTATCTCTTTATGCCATATCCATTTTAATACCTGTTATGTGGACCTTCAGGATGGGCCCTGTGTATAACTCATACAGCGCAGTACATTTGTGATGAAGGGTTAATACAGCGCATGACTGCTACGTCTAGGAGCATGCGCAGCTGGTCGGTTGTATACCGCGGTTATCTCTGTTTCCTGGCTGTTGTCTATTTGCCACACTGCGCTGTATATATGGGACGAACCCGCGGGAATACAGCGCGCGATTGCTAAGTACAGGAGCATGCGCAACCCTGATCGGGTGTGCTCCGCGGCCATCTTGGTTCCTGGCTTCACGCTGGATGCATTGGCTCCCGGGCATGCGCAATTGGCCGGAAGCTGCCGCGGCCATCTTTGCGTTCCGCCTGGAGCGCGCGCGGGGACCTGAGGGCAGTGAATCCCGGCATGCACCTGTAACGTTGGGCGACACCTGTGGGACTAACCACTTGTCCAGTTTCCTGTGATTGGAACGCCTGATTGGGCGGGCGTTACTTATTGTAGTAGCTATTTGGGGCTGTATGAGGCTGGCCGCTCTGACCCTCGGTGCCATCTCATCCTGATATCTGCCGTGATGGACACTTTTTCCATTTGTTAAGCCTCCTGATGAACCGCGGTGCGGGGAACACGTTGAGGTGACTCCACAAATGATACGTGGCCACTTTCTTATCTCTCTTATAGGCCTCATTGTTGGGGCATAGTTCTGCATTATGGTGGACCTTGAGGTCATGACGTGGTGACTTTCTGTTGATTTATCTGGGATTTTTTGCACTTTTACTCTTCATCTCTGTACTATCGGTCATTGTTTTCTTACCTGTGATATCAGGGACCGACAGGGCAGCAAGGGACAGTCCTCGCTGAGTGGGGGCGCCAAAAAATCGGGATCCCTGAGGTGCCAACCTCCACGGATAGGAAGGTATCAGATGAGTTTATTGTCGGCCTTGCAGCATCCTAGTTTAGGTCTTTTATATTGTGGCATTTGTCATTTCTTCACTGGGAACCGGCGGTTTTATATTTTGTATGAATTAAACGTTGTTTTTATGGGGATTATATGTTCACGCTCTGTATTACTAATCCCTACAATAATTGTATTTTTGCCCATCCATCCAAGCTCGGGAGACGATGCGGATGTAGCCAGGACCCTTCCTGTGGGCCGCTATCTCCAGTGTAGATGGACGGTACAAGGGGCGGTCTGGGGCCGCGCTGCAGGGAATCGGCCAGTGTGACAGGCTCGCGGTATACCCAGTGCATATGTAGGACTTGTGGCCTAGCGAGAAACATCGGTGACCCCCGCCAGGGCCAGTGTAGCCATCAGAGGAGCTTACTGACACTACGATGGGGACGGGCCTAGTGCTGAGAGTGACGCTGAGACTACAGGCCCCGTCACACACAGCGACAGCGCCAGCGACCTCTCTGTGTGTGACGGGTAGCGCTGATCGTGCTCGATCGTCCTGGGCCGTTTGTCGATCGCTGGTCTCTGAGAGACCAGAGATCAGCGACGGCTCTTAGATTCCCGCTGTTTACATTGGCAACCAGCTGTCTCGCTGGTCCTGATCGCTGGAGGGGCTGTCTATGTGACAGCAGCGGTCAGCCTGACATGGTTGTGTTAATATTTGTGTATCTGCTACATAACAATAAGAACAGTGTGCGTAGGATGCTGCTCAGATCTTAGGTCGCCGTGGGTCATCGCCTGCTGCTGTCCTCTCCCCGCTCCAGTCACCCGCCATATACTGCGCTCCTGTGGATATAGACTTAGCGTCTGTGCACGCGCTGCGGATTCTCCTGCGCTGTACACTACCATTATTTTCTTTGTAATTTGAATAACGCTGTGCACACGCTGCAGATTTCTCTGCGGTTTATTATCCGCAGCATGTCAGTTCTTTGTGCGGATTCTGCTGCGTTTTTACACCAAATCCATGATAGGAATCTGCAGGTGTAAAAACACAGGTGGAATCCGCAGAAAATCTCCAGAAAATCCGCAGCAGAATCCGCAGCGTGTGCACAGAGCCCTAGAGAAGGGCTTTCTTTCTGTGTTGGTCGCTCTCGCGGTCTCCTCACTGTCTGCGCTGCTGCATGCAGAACACGGAGGCCGCAGCAGTGGCGGGGAGGCGGCACCGGACGGGGGGGGGGGTATTTTTGGTATTATACAGCATTTGGGTTTCACTCTCCTGAAAGTGGACGACCTCTTTAACCCCTAATTGCCTGGCATATTGATATTGATATGCCATTGATTTTAATTTGCTCAATATAAAAATGAGTCTTAATTGGAAAATCCTGAGTAGCGACTATGGATGACACCTCGAGTGCCCTGGGGTCCTGTGCGGGGTCCTATGTGGGGATGTTTGTGGGGTCCTATGTGTGTTCTTGTGTGGTGAGGTCCTATGTGGGGTCCTGTGTAGCTTCATGTGCTGGGTCCTGTGTGGGGTCCTTTATGGGGTTCTATGTGGTGTACTGTACAAGGTAGTATGTGGGGTCCAGTGCAGGATACTATGTGTGTTCCTTTGTGGGTTCATGTGTAGGGTCCTCTGTGAGGTTCTATGTGGGGTCCTGTGCAGAGACCTATGTTGGTTCATGTGTGAGGTTCTATGTGGGGTCCTGTGCAGAGTCCTGTTTGGGGTCCTATGTGAGGTTCTATGTGGGGTCCTTTGCAGAGTCCTATGTGTGTTCCTGTGTGGCGTCTTGTGCGGGGTCCTATGTGGGGTCTTGGCAGGGTCCTATCTGGGGTCCTGTGTAGGGTCCTGTATGGCGTCTTGTGCGGGGTCCTAGGGGCCCATGTGGGATCCTGTGTAGGGTTGTGTATGGAGACCTGTACGGGTGGAGATGAAGCTACTCTGATATGTACAGATAGATTCAGAACGGGGGTGCTTGCATGGACCCCCAGGATCGTTTGCCAGGGTGGAAGGGGCTGGGTACACCCCTGCACATGACCCAGCACCAGAGGCGGCTGCAGTGGGCGCCATTCTTGCGTCGGAGGAGCACCCGCTATGTAAGAGGTCACCACTAACAGTCTCCTTTCTTCCCGTCTTAGTTCCCATCATTCCCAGTTATCTTTACACCATGACCCACGACTCCAATACCAGTGACCTTCTGGAGGGATCGAGTCGGCCGCCAATGTCCGGAAGTTTCCAGACCATTTTCTCCTACTACAGCAACACGACTTTAGTGACAGAAAACATCACCGAGAGGTCAGCAGTGGAGCGGGCGATGGAGACACCGACCGAGGCGCGGGCCTCGTCCAGAACATCTGCATCCGCCGACTGCCCGAGGGCCGACTCCACACTACTGAACGAAAACGTCAAAGTCGGGTTACTATTCGCATCCAAAGCAACGGTTCAGCTGCTGACCAATCCCTTCATAGGACCCCTGACCAACAGGTAAGATGAATGCCGCAAAGTGGGGGCGCTTATAGGGGCCGACCGGGGGCCACCAGCCGCCGGTCTGCTCATCCGTGGTCATGTATCAGCTTACACAGATGGGCAGATTGCACTCGGCAGCATATACTGGTTACACAGGACCATGTGCTGCCGAGAACAATGATCTTTAGAGCAGCCCGAAGATCATTTCATTGAACAAATAAACCTTTTTTCTTTTGATGGTTGATTCACGGCCAGATTATTGGGAAGCGAGCGCTGTAGGAGTAATAATCATATCCATATCATGTGAATGGACCTTAAGAAGCTTCCAGGAGTAGAAGGGTTAATAGATTATTCTCAATCAGCAAGATGCAAAGTGATTGAAGACAAATGTAAATGCCGTCAGTATCTGGTGACCGCCCGTCACCTCCATCATCAGTATCTGGTGACCGCCCGTCTCCTCCATCATCAGTATCTGGTGACCGCCCGTCACCTCCATCATCAGTATCTGGTGACCGCCCATCACCTCCATCATCAGTATCTGGTGACCGCCCGTCACCTCCATCATCAGTATCTGGTGACCGCCTGTCACCTCCATCATCAGTATCTGGTGACCGCCCGTCACCTCCATCATCAGTATCTGGTGACCACCTGTCACCTCCATCATCAGTATCTGGTGACCGCCCGTCACCTCCATCATCAGTATCTGGTGACCGCCCGTCACCTCCATCATCAGTATCTGGTGACCGCCTGTCACCTCCATCATCAGTATCTGGTGACCGCCTGTCACCTCCATCATCAGTATCTGGTGACCGCCCGTCACCTCCATCATCAGTATCTGGTGACCGCCCGTCACCTCCATCATCAGTATCTGGTGACCGCCCGTCACCTCCATCATCAGTATCTGGTGACCGCCCGTCTCCTCCATCATCAGTATCTGGTGACCGCCCGTCACCTCCATCATCAGTATCTGGTGACCGCCTGTCACCTCCATCATCAGTATCTGGTGACCGCCTGTCCCCTCCATCATCAGTATCTGGTGACCGCCCGTCACCTCCATCATCAGTATCTGGTGACCGCCCGTCTCCTCCATCCTCAGTATCTGGTGACCGCCCGTCTCCTCCATCATCAGTATCTGGTGACCGCCCGTCTCCTCCATCATCAGTATCTGGTGACCGCCCGTCTCCTCCATCATCAGTATCTGGTGACCGCCCGTCTCCTCCATCATCAGTATCTGGTGACCGCCCGTCTCCTCCATCATCAGTCTCTGTGTATGGTGACTTTTGGTCGACCCAATGATCAGTATCTCATGACCGCCCGTGTCCTCCATCATTAGTGTCTGAAGACCACATGTGCGGGGGTCGGTGGGTGCTCTCGTCTGCTGGCATGAGACCGCAAGGACCGGGGCTCATTCCACTGAACGCCCGCTCTCCCGTTAACATAACGCTACTCAGACGTCACAGGGTGAGGGTAGCCCAGGGTGGCAATGCTTTATTGAACCACAAAACAGACAACAACATACAGAACCATCCCAGCAATTACCGCAGATGGCGCCCATTACATAGTCTCACGTGCCGCTGACTCGCTGGGATTAGAGCAGATGTGACTTCGGGGTCTCCAGGGCCGATTAACCCCTCCTGTGATGGGCACCAACATGAGGAAGGCAACGGCAAGCTTAGGAAGCGGACAGTCCATTGAGGTACATGGCCGGGTGACCGGATGATTCTACTGGGCTTCCCGTAATGTCTCCATGGGCCAGGTGACCGGAGAGTCACCATCTTAGCTTCTTCAAACGTATCCATGGGTTCCAGGTAACCGAAGGTGCAAACCTGGATTCTCTGAACGTCTCCATGGCGCCGGGTGACTGGATGGTCCCAACCTGGCTTTTCCAACCATATCCATGGGTTCAGTGACAGTCAAAGGAGCCGATCTGTAGTGTTTCATCTGGGACCGTGGTCCCCTAAGCTGATATCTTGAGTCAAGTCTTTGTCCCTCTTGATGGAGCCATGTTCTCCTGGCAGCTGTTCTGTCACGTTCCTCTTGGTACAGAGGCTTCGATTACTACAGAGATATCAGATAACAAGGTACAAAAAACATCAAGTGTCAACATTCAGACAATATCACAATGGTCTGTGGTCCTTGACCATCCCAAGAAAGAAAAACTACAAAAAGAGGACTAAACCTCCTCCAAAAATTCAAGAATTAACCTCTTTGCGACCTCTGCCGTAGTAGTACTGCAATCCACCCGCGGCCATCAGGCCTGAAATCCGTGCGCCGGTGACCCCCGTCACGTGATCACGGGCCACCGGTGAGTTGGCATGACAACCAGAGGTCTCCTGGAGACCTCTATGGTTGTCAGTGCCGGATTACTATGAGCGCCACCTGGTGGTCGGCACTCATAGCAAGTCAGCAATTCTGCTCCATAGAGGTGATCTGATCATCACCTGTATGTAGCAGAGCCAATCGGGTTATGTCATCTTCTAGCCTCCCATGGAGACTATTGAAGCATGCTAAAAGTAAAAAATAAATGTTTTTAAAAATATTTAAAAAATTAAATATAAAAGTTTAAGTCACCCCCCTTTCGCCCCATTCAAAATAAAACAAAAAATATCAAACCTGCAGATATTTGGTATCGCCGCGTTCAGAATCGCCAGATCTATCAATATAGAAGGATCGACCCGATCGCTAAGTGGTGTAGTGAGAAAAAAAGTCAAAACGCCAGAATTACGTTTTTTTGGTCGTCACGACATTGAATTAAAATGCAATAACGGGCGATCAAAAGATCGTATCAGCACCAAAATGGTGTCATTAAAAACGTCAGCTCGGCGCACAAAAAATAAGCCCTGACCCAACCCCAGATCATGAAAAATGGAGACGCTACGGGTCTCGGAAAATGGCGCAATTTTTGTTTAAAACAAATTTTGGATTTTTTTCACCACTTAAATAGAAAAGAGCCGAGACGTGTTTGGTGCCTGTGACCTTGTATTGGCCGGAGAATCATCATGGCCGGGCAGCTTTAGCATTCGCCGAACATGGTAAAAGAAAAATCCCAAAAAACGTTGTGGAACTGCACTTTTTTTTTGCAATTTCACCGCACTTGGAATTTTTTCCCGTTTTTCAGCACAAGACGTGTTAAAATGATGTCGTTCAAAAGTACAACTTGTCTCACAAAAAACAAGCCCTCACTTGGCCATATTGACGGAAAAATGAAAAAGTCATGGCTCCGGGAAGAACGGGAGGGAAAAACAGAAACGCAAAAGCGAAAAAGGGCAAAGTCTGTAAGGGGTTAAAACAGCACAATGACACAGCAGTGCTCACCTGTCCGGGTGTCTGAACGAGTGCGCGTCCAGGCTGCAGCAAGCCCGTAAAGATGGCAGCAGCACAGGTGCAAGATACTGATGATACAGCCACCCGCAGCCTCATGGAGGGGAGACGGCGTCACGTATAATTACAGGAAAAAGGCCGGTACAGGGCGCCGGTCACACACGGGTAGGGCAGGGTCCGGCTGTCGGTATAGGGCGCCGGTCACACACGGGTAGGGCAGGGTCCGGCTGCCGGTATAGGGCGCTGGTCACACACGGGTAGGGTAGGGTCCGGCTGCCGGTATAGGGCGCTGGTCACACACGGGTAGGGCAGGGTCCGGCTGCCGGTATAGGGCGCTGGTCACACACGGGTAGGGCAGGGTCCGGCTGCCGGTATAGGGCGCTGGTCACACACGGGTAGGGGAGGGTCCGGCTGTCGGTATAGGGCGCCGGTCACACACGGGTAGGGCAGGGTCCGGCTGCCGGTATAGGGCGCTGGTCACACACGGGTAGGGTAGGGTCCGGCTGCCGGTATAGGGCGCTGGTCACACACGGGTAGGGCAGGGTCCGGCTGCCGGTATAGGGCGCTGGTCACACACGGGTAGGGCAGGGTCCGGCTGCCGGTATAGGGCGCTGGTCACACACGGGTAGGGCAGGGTCCGGCTGCCGGTATAGGGCGCTGGTCACACACGGGTAGGGCAGGGTCCGGCTGCCGGTATAGGGCGCTGGTCACACACGGGTAGGGGAGGGTCCGGCTGCCGGTATAGGGTGCTGGTCACACACGGGTAGGGGAGGGTCCGGCTGCCGGTATAGGGCGCTGGTCACACACGGGTAGGGCAGGGTCCGGCTGCCGGTACAGGGCGCCGGTCACACACGGGTAGGGCAGGGTCCGGCTGCCGGTATAGGGCGCTGGTCACACACGGGTAGGGGAGGGTCCGGCTGCCGGTATAGGGTGCTGGTCACACACGGGTAGGGGAGGGTCCGGCTGCCGGTATAGGGTGCTGGTCACACACGGGTAGGGCAGGGTCCAGCTGCCGGTATAGGGCGCTGGTCACACACGGGTAGGGCAGGGTCCGGTTGTCGGTATAGGGCGCTGGTCACACACGGGTATGGCAGGGTCCGGCTGTCGGTATAGGGCGCCGGTCACACACGGGTAGGGCAGGGTCCGGTTGCCGGTATAGGGCGCTGGTCACACACGGGTAGGGCAGGGTCCGGTTGCCGGTATAGGGCGCTGGTCACACACGGGTAGGGCAGGGTCCGGTTGCCGGTATAGGGCGCTGGTCACACACGGGTAGTGCAGGGTCCGGCTGCCGGTATAGGGCGCCAGTCACACACGGGTAGGGCAGGGTCCGGCTGTCGGTATAGGGCGCCGGTCACACACGGGTAGTGAAGGGTCCGGCTGTCAGTATAGGGCGCCGGTCACACATGGGTAGTGAAGGGTCCGGCTGTCGGTATAGGCGCCGGTCACACACGGGTAGTGAAGGGTCCGGCTGTCGGTATAGGGCGCCGGTCACACACGGGTAGGGCAGGGTCCGGCTGCCGGTATAGGGCGCCGGTCACACACGAGTAGGGCAGGGTCCGGCTGTCGGTATAGGGCGCCGGTCACACACGGGTAGGGCAGGGTCCGGCTGCCGGTATAGGGCGCCGGTCACACACGGGTAGGGCAGGGTCCGGCTGCCGGTATAGGGCGCCGGTCACACACGGGTAGTGAAGGGTCCGGCTGGCGGTATATCAACGATTTAGATGAAGGAATTGAGGGTAAACTGATTAAATTTGCTGATGACACAAAGCTAGGAGGGATAGCTAATACTAGAGAAGAGAGAGAGAGGATTCAAAAAGATTTAAATAAACTGGAGAAGTGGGCAGCAACTAACAGAATGGTTTTTAACAGGGAGAAATGCAAAGTACTACATCTGGGCAATAAAAATGAAAAAAGCATATATAGAATGGGAGGAATAGGGCTAAGTGACAGCACATGTGAAAAAGACTTGGGTATACTAATAGATCACAGACTGAATATGAGTCAACAGTGTGATGCAGCAGCAAAAAAGGCAAATGCAATTCTAGGATGTATTAACAGAAGCATACAGTCTAGATCACGTGAAGTCATTATTTCCCTCTACTCCTCTTTGGTCAGACCTCATCTGGAATATTGTGTCCAGTTTTGGGCACCACATTTTAAAAAAGACATCAACAAACTGGAGCAAGTTCAGAAAAGAGCGACCAGAATGGTGACCGGTCTGCAAACCCTGTCTTATGAGGAAAGGTTGCAGGATTTGGGAATGTTTAGTTTGCAAAAGAGAAGACTGAGAGGAGACTTAATTGCTGTCTACAAATATCTAAAGGGCTGTCACATTGTAGAAGGATCAACTTTATTCTCATTTGCACAAGGAAAGACTAGAAGCAATGGGATGAAACTGAATGGGAGGAGACACAGATTAGATATTAGAAAAAACTTTTTGACAGTTAGAGTGATCAATGAGTGGAACAGGCTGCCACGAGAAGTGGTGAGTTCTCCTTCAATGGAAGTCTTCAAACAGAGGCTGGACAGACATCTGACTGGGATGATTTAGCGAATCCTGCTTTGAGCAGGGGGTTGGACCAGATGGCCCAGGAGGTCCCTTCCAACTCTACGATTCTATGATTCTATGATTCTATGTATAGGGCGCCGGTCACACACGGGTAGTGAAGGGTCCGGCTGCCGGTATAGGGCGCCAGTCACACACGGGTAGGGCAGGGTCCGGCTGTCGGTATAGGGCGCCAGTCACACACTGGTAGTGAAGGGTCCGGCTGCCGGTATAGGGCGCTGGTCACACACGGGTAGGGCAGGGTCCGGCTGCCGGTATAGGGCGCCAGTCACACACGGGTAGGGCAGGGTCCGGCTGTCGGTATAGGGCGCCAGTCACACACTGGTAGTGAAGGGTCCGGCTGCCGGTATAGGGCGCTGGTCACACACGGGTAGGGCAGGGTCCGGCTGCCGGTATAGGGCGCCGGTCACACACGGGTAGGGCAGGGTCCGGCTGCCGGTATAGGGCGCCGGTCACACACGGGTAGTGAAGGGTCCGGCTGGCGGTATAGGGCGCCGGTCACACACGGGTAGTGAAGGGTCCGGCTGCCGGTATAGGGCGCCAGTCACACACGGGTACGGCAGGGTCTGGCTGTCGGTATAGGGCGCCAGTCACACATGGGTAGTGAAGGGTCCGGCTGTCGGTATAGGGCGCCGGTCACACACGGGTAGTGAAGGGTCCGGCTGTCGGTATAGGGCGCCGGTCACACACGGGTAGGGCAGGGTCCGGCTGCCGGTATAGGGCGCCAGTCACACACGGGTAGGGCAGGGTCCGGCTGCCGGTATAGGGCGCTGGTCACACACGGGTAGGGCAGGGTCCGGCTGCCGGTATAGGGCGCTGGTCACACACGGGTAGGGCAGGGTCCGGCTGCCGGTATAGGGCGCCGGTCACACACGGGTAGGGCAGGGTCCGGCTGACAGCCATATCACTAGATCGGCACAACACTTCGTCCAGCGGCCTTAGCCCCGATGTTCTTCCTGGGTCTTCTTGGTGATCTGGGCCTTCCCTTCCTGCGAGCCGGTGACATACTGCGCTACAGTCTCCTCCTCCCCTTGGACCCGTCAGAGTAGGTGCATTTGTAAGTTGCCCAGGTCCATAGTGTCACCGTGCGCGCCCTCTGCGATCTCCGTCACCTTCTCTACATTGTCATCTTCATTGTCATCTACATGGGTATCTTCAGGGTCTCCTTTGTCCGTATCGGTAGGGGCTGGTCCTTGTCTGTTGACCGGCGTCGTCTGGGTGGGGAACCTTGACCTGCATCTATCGGGTCTTCGGTGCTTGACCATCGTTGTCTGAGTCTGGGCCTTGCTGGTACACGGCTGCAGGAAACTGTCACAGCTATTGGAGCTGCAGCTGGACTGTCACTTGGCGCAGTATCCAAGGCTGGCCTCGTCCCCGTCACCCAACTCTGAGCACTGCCTATCTCCATCCCTCCTGCTATTTTGCTCTTCGGGATCAGCTCCTCAAGGTTTTGCTCAGGCCTGGAAGCCGCACAACATGGCAGAGTTTCATCTCCTGCGCTCCATCCTCATACATAGCACGGACACCATGATGAGATTTCACAGACCTCTCTTTTCTCTGTCTTCTGCAGCGCATCCTTCTTGCCTGGCTTTGGCAGCACATCCTTCTTGCCTGGCTTTGGCAGCACATCCTTCTTGCCTGGCTTTGGCAGCGCATCCCTCTTGCCTGGCTTTGGCAGCACATCCCTCTTGCCTGGCTTTGGCAGCGCATCCTTCTTGCCTGGCTTTGGCAGCGCATCCCTCTTGCCTGTCTTTGGCAGCGCATCCTTCTTGCCTGGCTTTGGCAGCGCATCCTTCTTGCCTGGCTTTGGCAGCGCATCCTTCTTGCCTGGCTTTGGCAGCGCATCCTTCTTGCCTGTCTTTGGCAGCGCATCCTTCTTGCCTGTCTTTGGCAGCGCATCCTTCTTGCCTGTCTTTGGCAGCGCATCCTTCTTGCCTGTCTTTGGCAGCGCATCCTTCTTGCCTGGCTTTGGCAGCGCATCCTTCTTGCCTGGCTTTGGCAGCGCATCCTTCTTGCCTGGCTTTGGCAGCGCATCCCTCTTGCCTGGCTTTGGCAGCGCATCCCTCTTGCCTGGCTTTGGCAGCGCATCCTTCTTGCCTGGCTTTGGCAGCGCATCCTTCTTGCCTGGCTTTGGCAGCGCATCCTTCTTGCCTGGCTTTGGCAGCGCATCCTTCTTGCCTGGCTTTGGCAGCGCATCCTTCTTGCCTGGCTTTGGCAGCGCATCCTTCTTGCCTGGCTTTGGCAGCGCATCCTTCTTGCCTGGCTTTGGCAGCGCATCCTTCTTGCCTGGCTTTGGCAGCGCATCCTTCTTGCCTGGCTTTGGCAGCGCATCCTTCTTGCCTGGCTTTGGCAGCGCATCCTTCTTGCCTGGCTTTGGCATCGCATCCTTCTTGCCTGTCTTTGGCAGCGCATCCTTCTTGCCTGTCTTTGGCAGCGCATCCTTCTTGCCTGTCTTTGGCAGCGCATCCTTCTTGCCTGGCTTTGGCAGCGCATCCTTCTTGCCTGTCTTTGGCATCGCATCCTTCTTGCCTGTCTTTGGCATCGCATCCTTCTTGCCTGTCTTTGGCATCGCATCCTTCTTGCCTGTCTTTGGCAGCGCATCCTTCTTGCCTGTCTTTGGCAGCGCATCCTTCTTGCTTGGCTTTGGCAGCGCATCCTTCTTGCTTGGCTTTGGCAGCGCGTCCTTCTTGCCTGTCTTTGGCAGCGCATCCTTCTTGCCTGTCTTTGGCAGCGCATCCTTCTTGCTTGGCTTTGGCAGCGCATCCTTCTTGCCTGGCTTTGGCAGCGCATCCTTCTTGCCTGGCTTTGGCAGCGCATCCTTCTTGCCTGGCTTTGGCAGCGCATCCTTCTTGCCTGTCTTTGGCAGCGCATCCTTCTTGCCTGGCTTTGGCAGCGCATCCTTCTTGCCTGGCTTTGGCAGCGCATCCTTCTTGCCTGTCTTTGGCAGCGCATCCTTCTTGCCTGGCTTTGGCAGCGCATCCTTCTTGCCTGGCTTTGGCAGCGCATCCTTCTTGCCTGTCTTTGGCAGCGCATCCTTCTTGCCTGGCTTTGGCAGCGCATCCTTCTTGCCTGTCTTTGGCAGCGCATCCTTCTTGCCTGTCTTTGGCAGCGCATCCTTCTTGCCTGTCTTTGGCAGCGCATCCTTCTTGCCTGGCTTTGGCAGCGCATCCTTCTTGCCTGGCTTTGGCAGCGCATCCTTCTTGCCTGGCTTTGGCAGCGCATCCTTCTTGCCTGTCTTTGGCAGCGCATCCTTCTTGCTTGGCTTTGGCAGCGCATCCTTCTTGCCTGGCTTTGGCAGCGCATCCTTCTTGCCTGGCTTTGGCAGCGCATCCTTCTTGCCTGGCTTTGGCAGCGCATCCTTCTTGCCTGGCTTTGGCAGCGCATCCTTCTTGCCTGGCTTTGGCAGCGCATCCTTCTTGCCTGGCTTTGGCAGTGTTCTTATACTGCACGATAAATAAAAATATCTTTCCTTCTGGGCCCCTGAATAAATAATTGCTGCACTTATTGCACAAAATCTCTCTCCCACTGCCCTCCCCGTTATATCCCTCCTGCACTCATACATTCCCTCCCCAAAATATCCACCAAAATGCTCCTCTGCATAGAGTACCCCTCACTGCCCTTCACTATGCTGGGACCTTTCACAATTGTTCCCCTTCTTTCAAAGTGATAGGACTTTAAATCTTTGGCTCCTGCATGGAGCAGTTACTGTTCCCCGCAGCAATGTGATGGGGGCGCAGCGTCATGGCACTGCACGTTGGGGCAGGGGGTCACGAGTCTCCTCCGCCCCATTCCCGGTGCTCAGTGTTGAAATGTAATCGAGTCTGAAAGTCGGAAATACAGGTGGATATAGGATGAATGTAGCCGATATCCCCCGCTCTTCTGGGGGCCGCCGTAGGCTGTGCTGGCCCCAAGGTTCAGTGCTGAGCCGCCATTATTCAAAGTATTTATGATGGGAAAGACGGAACTTGTTCTTTCTATTATTGCAGATGACACAAATGACCCAGTATACTGCAGTGTGTGGAGGAAGAGGAGACACCGAGCGGCCGGCACATGAGGCTGAATGTGGGGAAGTGACAAGTCACACAGAGAGACCCCATCAGGGGGGTAAACTAGGAGAGTCACTGGTAGAGGAGGATCTGGGGGTAATAATCTGCAGGTACCATAAGATATAGGGGGAGAAAACTAGGAAAGTCACTGGTAGAGGAGGATCTGGGGGTAATAATCTGCAGGCACCATAATATATAGGGGAGAAAACTAGGAGAGTCACTGGTAGAGGAGGATCTGGGGGTAATAATCTGCAGGCACCATAATATATAGGGGAGAAAACTAGGAGAGTCACTGGTAGAGGAGGAGCTGGGGGTAATAATCTGCAGGTACCATAAGATATAGGGGAGAAAACTAGGAGAGTCACTGGTAGAGGAGGATCTGGGGGTAATAATCTGCAGGCACCATAATATATAGGGGAGAAAACTAGGAAAGTCACTGGTAGAGGAGGAGCTGGGGGTAATAATCTGCAGGTACCATAAGATATAGGGGGAGAAAACTAGGAAAGTCACTGGTAGAGGAGGATCTGGGGGTAATAATCTGCAGGCACCATAAGATATAGGGGGAGAAAACTAGGAGAGTCACTGGTAGAGGAGAATCTGGGGGTAATAATCTGCAGGTACCATAAGATAGAGGGGAGAAAACTAGGAAAGTCACTGGTAGAGGAGGATCTGGGGGTAATAATCTGCAGGCACCATAAGATATAGGGGAGAAAACTAGGAAAGTCACTGGTAGAGGAGGATCTGGGGGTAATAATCTGCAGGCACCATAAGATATAGGGGAGAAAACTAGGAAAGTCACTGGTAGAGGAGGATCTGGGGGTAATAATCTGCAGACACCATAAGATATAGGGGGAGAAAACTAGGAAAGTCACTGGTAGAGGAGGATCTGGGGGTAATAATCTGCAGGTACCATAAGATATAGGGGAGAAAACTAGGAAAGTCACTGGTAGAGGAGGATCTGGGGGTAATAATCTGCAGGTACCATAAGATATAGGGGAGAAAACTAGGAGAGTCACTGGTAGAGGAGAATCTGGGGGTAATAATCTGCAGGTACCATAAGATATAGGGGGAGAAAACTAGGAAAGTCACTGGTAGAGGAGGATCTGGGGGTAATAATCTGCAGACACCATAAGATATAGGGGAGAAAACTAGGAGAGTCACTGGTAGAGGAGAATCTGGGGGTAATAATCTGCAGGCACCATAAGATATAGGGGGAGAAATCTAGGAGAGTCACTGGTAGAGGAGAATCTGGGGGTAATAATCTGCAGGCACCATAAGATATAGGGGGAGAAAACTAGGAAAGTCACTGGTAGAGGAGGATCTGGGGGTAATAATCTGCAGACACCATAAGATATAGAGGGAGAAAACTAGGAGAGTCACTGGTAGAGGAGAATCTGGGGGTAATAATCTGCAGGCACCATAAGATATAGGGGGAGAAAACTAGGAGAGTCACTGGTAGAGGAGAATCTGGGGGTAATAATCTGCAGGCACCATAAGATATAGGGGGAGAAAACTAGGAAAGTCACTGGTAGAGGAGGATCTGGGGTAATAATCTGCAGACACCATAAGATATAGGGGGAGAAAACTAGGAAAGTCACTGGTAGAGGAGAATCTGGGGGTAATAATCTGCAGGTACCATAAGATATAGGGGGAGAAAACTAGGAAAGTCACTGGTAGAGGAGGATCTGGGGTAATAATCTGCAGACACCATAAGATATAGGGGGAGAAAACTAGGAAAGTCACTGGTAGAGGAGAATCTGGGGGTAATAATCTGCAGGTACCATAAGATATAGGGGGAGAAAACTAGGAGAGTCACTGGTAGAGGAGGATCTGGGGGTAATAATCTGCAGGTACCATAAGATATAGGGGGAGAAAAGTAGGAAAGTCACTGGTAGAGGAGAATCTGGGGGTAATAATCTGCAGGCACCATAAGATATAGGGGGAGAAAACTAGGAGAGTCACTGGTAGAGGAGAATCTGGGGGTAATAATCTGCAGGCACCATAAGATATAGGGGGAGAAAACTAGGAGAGTCACTGGTAGAGGAGGATCTGGGGGTAATAATCTGCAGGTACCATAAGATATAGGGGGAGAAAACTAGGAGAGTCACTGGTAGAGGAGGATCTGGGGGTAATAATCTGCAGACACCATAAGATATAGAGGGAGAAAACTAGGAAAGTCACTGGTAGAGGAGAATCTGGGGGTAATAATCTGCAGGCACCATAAGATATAGGGGGAGAAAACTAGGAGAGTCACTGGTAGAGGAGAATCTGGGGGTAATAATCTGCAGGCACCATAAGATATAGGGGGAGAAAACTAGGAGAGTCACTGGTAGAGGAGGATCTGGGGGTAATAATCTGCAGGTACCATAAGATATAGGGGGAGAAAACTAGGAAAGTCACTGGTAGAGGAGGATCTGGGGGTAATAATCTGCAGGCACCATAATATATAGGGGAGAAAACTAGGAGAGTCACTGGTAGAGGAGGATCTGGGGGTAATAATCTGCAGGTACCATAAGATATAGGGGGAGAAAACTAGGAAAGTCACTGGTAGAGGAGGATCTGGGGGTAATAATCTGCAGGCACCATAAGATATAGGGGAGAAAACTAGGAAAGTCACTGGTAGAGGAGGATCTGGGGGTAATAATCTGCAGACACCATAAGATATAGGGGGAGAAAACTAGGAAAGTCACTGGTAGAGGAGGATCTGGGGGTAATAATCTGCAGACACCATAAGATATAGGGGGAGAAAACTAGGAAAGTCACTGGTAGAGGAGGATCTGGGGGTAATAATCTGCAGGCACCATAAGATATAGGGGGAGAAAACTAGGAAAGTCACTGGTAGAGGAGGATCTGGGGGTAATAATCTGCAGACACCATAAGATATAGGGGGAGAAAACTAGGAAAGTCACTGGTAGAGGAGGATCTGGGGGTAATAATCTGCAGGCACCATAAGATATAGGGGGAGAAAACTAGGAGAGTCATTGGTAGAGGAGAATCTGGGGGTAATAATCTGCAGGCACCATAAGATATAGGGGGAGAAAACTAGGAAAGTCACTGGTAGAGGAGAATCTGGGGGTAATAATCTGCAGGTACCATAAGATATAGGGGGAGAAAACTAGGAAAGTCACTGGTAGAGGAGGATCTGGGGTAATAATCTGCAGACACCATAAGATATAGGGGGAGAAAACTAGGAAAGTCACTGGTAGAGGAGAATCTGGGGGTAATAATCTGCAGGTACCATAAGATATAGGGGGAGAAAACTAGGAGAGTCACTGGTAGAGGAAAATCTGGGGGTAATAATCTGCAGGCACCATAAGATATAGGGGAGAAAACTAGGAGAGTCACTGGTAGAGGAGAATCTGGGGGTAATAATCTGCAGGTACCATAAGATATAGGGGAGAAAACTAGGAAAGTCACTGGTAGAGGAGGATCTGGGGGTAATAATCTGCAGGTACCATAAGATATAGGGGAGAAAACTAGGAAAGTCACTGGTAGAGGAGGATCTGGGGGTAATAATCTGCAGGTACCATAAGATATAGGGGAGAAAACTAGGAAAGTCACTGGTAGAGGAGGATCTGGGGGTAATAATCTGCAGGTACCATAAGATATAGGGGGAGATAACTAGGAAAGTCACTGGTAGAGGAGAATCTGGGGGTAATAATCTGCAGGTACCATAAGATATAGGGGAGAAAACTAGGAGAGTCACTGGTAGAGGAGGATCTGGGGGTAATAATCTGCAGGTACCATAAGATATAGGGGGAGAAAACTAGGAAAGTCACTGGTAGAGGAGGATCTGGGGGTAATAATCTGCAGGTACCATAAGATATAGGGGAGAAAACTAGGAGAGTCACTGGTAGAGGAGGATCTGGGGGTAATAATCTGCAGGTACCATAAGATATAGGGGAGAAAACTAGGAAAGTCACTGGTAGAGGAGGATCTGGGGGTAATAATCTGCAGGTACCATAAGATATAGGGGGAGAAAACTAGGAAAGTCACTGGTAGAGGAGAATCTGGGGGTAATAATCTGCAGGTACCATAAGATATAGGGGAGAAAACTAGGAGAGTCACTGGTAGAGGAGGATCTGGGGGTAATAATCTGCAGGTACCATAAGATATAGGGGGAGAAAACTAGGAAAGTCACTGGTAGAGGAGGATCTGGGGGTAATAATCTGCAGGTACCATAAGATATAGGGGGAGAAAACTAGGAAAGTCACTGGTAGAGGAGGATCTGGGGTAATAATCTGCAGGTACCATAAGATATAGGGGAGAAAACTAGGAGAGTCACTGGTAGAGGAGGATCTGGGGGTAATAATCTGCAGGTACCATAAGATATAGGGGGAGAAAACTAGGAGAGTCACTGGTAGAGGAGGATCTGGGGGTAATAATCTGCAGGTACCATAAGATATAGGGGGAGAAAACTAGGAGAGTCACTGGTAGAGGAGGATCTGGGGGTAATAATCTGCAGGTACCATAAGATATAGGGGGAGAAAACTAGGAAAGTCACTGGTAGAGGAGGATCTGGGGTAATAATCTGCAGACACCATAAGATATAGGGGGAGAAAACTAGGAAAGTCACTGGTAGAGGAGAATCTGGGGGTAATAATCTGCAGACACCATAAGATATAGGGGAGAAAACTAGGAGAGTCACTGGTAGAGGAGAATCTGGGGGTAATAATCTGCAGGTATCATAAGATATAGGGGGAGAAAACTAGGAAAGTCACTGGTAGAGGAGGATCTGGGGGTAATAATCTGCAGGTACCATAAGATATAGGGGGAGAAAACTAGGAAAGTCACTGGTAGAGGAGGATCTGGGGGTAATAATCTGCAGGCACCATAAGATATAGGGGAGAAAACTAGGAAAGTCACTGGTAGAGGAGGATCTGGGGGTAATAATCTGCAGGTACCATAAGATATAGGGTAGAAAACTAGGAGAGTCACTGGTAGAGGAGGATCTGGGGGTAATAATCTGCAGGTACCATAAGATATAGGGGGAGAAAACTAGGAAAGTCACTGGTAGAGGAGGATCTGGGGGTAATAATCTGCAGGTACCATAAGATATAGGGGGAGAAAACTAGGAAAGTCACTGGTAGAGGAGAATCTGGGGGTAATAATCTGCAGGTACCATAAGATATAGGGGAGAAAACTAGGAGAGTCACTGGTAGAGGAGGATCTGGGGGTAATAATCTGCAGGTACCATAAGATATAGGGGGAGAAAACTAGGAAAGTCACTGGTAGAGGAGAATCTGGGGGTAATAATCTGCAGGTACCATAAGATATAGGGGAGAAAACTAGGAGAGTCACTGGTAGAGGAGGATCTGGGGGTAATAATCTGCAGGTACCATAAGATATAGGGGGAGAAAACTAGGAAAGTCACTGGTAGAGGAGGATCTGGGGGTAATAATCTGCAGGTACCATAAGATATAGGGGGAGAAAACTAGGAAAGTCACTGGTAGAGGAGGATCTGGGGTAATAATCTGCAGACACCATAAGATATAGGGGGAGAAAACTAGGAAAGTCACTGGTAGAGGAGAATCTGGGGGTAATAATCTGCAGACACCATAAGATATAGGGGAGAAAACTAGGAGAGTCACTGGTAGAGGAGAATCTGGGGGTAATAATCTGCAGGTATCATAAGATATAGGGGGAGAAAACTAGGAAAGTCACTGGTAGAGGAGGATCTGGGGGTAATAATCTGCAGGTACCATAAGATATAGGGGGAGAAAACTAGGAAAGTCACTGGTAGAGGAGGATCTGGGGGTAATAATCTGCAGGCACCATAAGATATAGGGGAGAAAACTAGGAAAGTCACTGGTAGAGGAGGATCTGGGGGTAATAATCTGCAGGTACCATAAGATATAGGGTAGAAAACTAGGAGAGTCACTGGTAGAGGAGGATCTGGGGGTAATAATCTGCAGGTACCATAAGATATAGGGGGAGAAAACTAGGAAAGTCACTGGTAGAGGAGGATCTGGGGTAATAATCTGCAGACACCATAAGATATAGGGGGAGAAAACTAGGAGAGTCACTGTTAGAGGAGAATCTGGGGTAATAATCTGCAGGTACCATAAGATATAAGGGGAGAAAACTAGGAGAGTCACTGGTAGAGGAGGATCTGGGGGTAATAATCTGCAGGCACCATAAGATATAGGGGGAGAAAACTAGGAAAGTCACTGGTAGAGGAGGATCTGGGGGTAATAATCTGCAGGCACCATAAGATATAGGGGAGAAAACTAGGAAAGTCACTGGTAGAGGAGGATCTGGGGGTAATAATCTGCAGGTACCATAAGATATAGAGGGAGAAAACTAGGAGATTCACTGGTAGAGGAGGATCTGGGGGTAATAATCTGCAGGTACCATAAGATATAGGGGAGAAAACTAGGAGAGTCACTGGTAGAGGAGGATCTGGGGGTAATAATCTGCAGGTACCATAAGATATAGAGGGAGAAAACTAGGAGATTCACTGGTAGAGGAGGATCTGGGGGTAATAATCTGCAGGTACCATAAGATATAGAGGGAGAAAACTAGGAGATTCACTGGTAGAGGAGGATCTGGGGTAATAATCTGCAGGTACCATAAGATATAGGGGGAGAAAACTAGGAGAGTCACTGGTAGAGGAGGATCTGGGGGTAATAATCTGCAGGTACCATAAGATATAGAGGGAGAAAACTAGGAGATTCACTGGTAGAGGAGGATCTGGGGGTAATAATCTGCAGGTACCATAAGATATAGAGGGAGAAAACTAGGAGAGTCACTGGTAGAGGAGGATCTGGGGGTAATAATCTGCAGGTACCATAAGATATAGGGGAGAAAACTAGGAGATTCACTGGTAGAGGAGGATCTGGGGGTAATAATCTGCAGGTACCATAAGATATAGAGGGAGAAAACTAGGAGATTCACTGGTAGAGGAGGATCTGGGGGTAATAATCTGCAGGTACCATAAGATATAGGGGAGAAAACTAGGAGATTCACTGGTAGAGGAGGATCTGGGGATAATAATCTGCAGGTACCATAAGATATAGAGGGAGAAAACTAGGAGATTCACTGGTAGAGGAGGATCTGGGGGTAATAATCTGCAGGTACCATAAGATATAGGGGGAGAAAACTAGGAGAGTCACTGGTAGAGGAGGATCTGGGGTAATAATCTGCAGGCACCATAAGATATAGAGGGAGAAAACTAGGAAAGTCACTGGTAGAGGAGGATCTGGGGGTAATAATCTGCAGGTACCATAAGATATAGAGGGAGAAAACTAGGAGAGTCACTGGTAGAGGAGGATCTGGGGGTAATAATCTGCAGGTACCATAAGATATAGGGGAGAAAACTAGGAAAGTCACTGGTAGAGGAGGATCTGGGGGTAATAATCTGCAGGTACCATAAGATATAGGGGAGAAAACTAGGAAAGTCACTGGTAGAGGAGGATCTGGGGGTAATAATCTGCAGATACCATAAGATATAGGGGGAGAAAACTAGGAAAGTCACTGGTAGAGGAGGATCTGGGGGTAATAATCTGCAGGTACCATAAGATATAGGGGGAGAAAACTAGGAGAGTCACTGGTAGAGGAGGATCTGGGGTAATAATCTGCAGGCACCATAAGATATAGGGGAGAAAACTAGGAAAGTCACTGGTAGAGGAGGATCTGGGGGTAATAATCTGCAGGTACCATAATATATAGGGGAGAAAAGTAGGAAAGTCACTGGTAGAGGAGGATCTGGGGGTAATAATCTGCAGGTACCATAAGATATAGGGGGAGAAAACTAGGAGAGTCACTGGTAGAGGAGGATCTGGGGGTAATAATCTGCAGGTACCATAAGATATAGGGGGAGAAAACTAGGAGAGTCACTGGTAGAGGAGGATCTGGGGGTAATAATCTGCAGGTACCATAAGATATAGAGGGAGAAAACTAGGAGAGTCACTGGTAGAGGAGAATCTGGGGGTAATAATCTGCAGGTACCATAAGATATAGGGGGAGAAAACTAGGAGAGTCACTGGTAGATGAGGATCTGGGGGTAATAATCTGCAGGTACCATAAGATATAGGGGGAGAAAACTAGGAGAGTCACTGGTAGATGAGGATCTGGGGTAATAATCTGCAGGTACCATAAGATATAGGGGAGAAAACTAGGAAAGTCACTGGTAGAGGAGGATCTGGGGGTAATAATCTGCAGGTACCATAAGATATAGGGGAGAAATCTAGGAAAGTCACTGGTAGAGGAGGATCTGGGGGTAATAATCTGCAGGCACCATAAGATATAGGGGGAGAAAACTAGGAGAGTCACTGGTAGAGGAGGATCTGGGGGTAATAATCTGCAGGTACCATAAGATATAGGGGAGAAATCTAGGAAAGTCACTGGTAGAGGAGGATCTGGGGGTAATAATCTGCAGGCACCATAAGATATAGGGGAGAAATCTAGGAAAGTCACTGGTAGAGGAGGATCTGGGGGTAATAATCTGCAGGCACCATAAGATATAGGGGAGAAAACTAGGAAAGTCACTGGTAGATGAGGATCTGGGGTAATAATCTGCAGGTACCATAAGATATAGGGGAGAAAACTAGGAAAGTCACTGGTAGAGGAGGATCTGGGGGTAATAATCTGCAGGTACCATAAGATATAGGGGAGAAAACTAGGAAAGTCACTGGTAGAGGAGGATCTGGGGGTAATAATCTGCAGGCACCATAAGATATAGGGGAGAAAACTAGGAAAGTCACTGGTAGAGGAGGATCTGGGGGTAATAATCTGCAGGCACCATAAGATATAGGGGGAGAAAACTAGGAGAGTCACTGGTAGAGGAGAATCTGGGGGTAATAATCTGCAGGCACCATAAGATATAGGGGGAGAAAACTAGGAGAGTCACTGGTAGAGGAGAATCTGGGGGTAATAATCTGCAGGTACCATAAGATATAGGGGAGAAAAGTAGGAAAGTCACTGGTAGAGGAGAATCTGGGGGTAATAATCTGCAGGTACCATAAGATATAGGGGAGAAAAGTAGGAAAGTCACTGGTAGAGGAGGATCTGGGGGTAATAATCTGCAGGCACCATAAGATATAGGGGGAGAAAACTAGGAGAGTCACTGGTAGAGGAGAATCTGGGGGTTATAATCTGCAGGCACCATAAGATATAGGGGGAGAAAACTAGGAGAGTCACTGGTAGAGGAGAATCTGGGGGTAATAATCTGCAGGTACCATAAGATATAGGGGAGAAAAGTAGGAGAGTCACTGGTAGAGGAGGATCTGGGGGTAATAATCTGCAGGCACCATAAGATATAGGGGGAGAAAACTAGGAGAGTCACTGGTAGAGGATAATCTGGGGGTAATAATCTGCAGGTACCATAAGATATAGGGGGAGAAAACTAGGAGAGTCACTGGTAGAGGAGAATCTGGGGGTAATAATCTGCAGGTACCATAAGATATAGGGGAGAAAAGTAGGAAAGTCACTGGTAGAGGAGGATCTGGGGGTAATAATCTGCAGGTACCATAAGATATAGGGGGAGAAAACTAGGAGAGTCACTGGTAGAGGAGAATCTGGGGGTAATAATCTGCAGGTACCATAAGATATAGGGGGAGAAAACTAGGAGAGTCACTGGTAGAGGAGAATCTGGGGGTAATAATCTGCAGGTACCATAAGATATAGGGGAGAAAAGTAGGAGAGTCACTGGTAGATGAGGATCTGGGGGTAATAATCTGCAGGTACCATAAGATATAGGGGGAGAAAACTAGGAGAGTCACTGGTAGAGGAGAATCTGGGGGTAATAATCTGCAGGCACCATAAGATATAGGGGGAGAAAACTAGGAGAGTCACTGGTAGAGGAGAATCTGGGGGTAATAATCTGCAGGCACCATAAGATATAGGGGGAGAAAACTAGGAGAGTCACTGGTAGAGGAGGATCTGGGGGTAATAATCTGCAGGTACCATAAGATATAGGGGAGAAAACTAGGAAAGTCACTGGTAGAGGAGGATCTGGGGGTAATAATCTGCAGGTACCATAAGATATAGGGGAGAAAACTAGGAAAGTCACTGGTAGAGGAGGATCTGGGGGTAATAATCTGCAGGCACCATAAGATATAGGGGGAGAAAACTAGGAGAGTCACTGGTAGAGGAGGATCTGGGGGTAATAATCTGCAGGTACCATAAGATATAGGGGGAGAAAACTAGGAGAGTCACTGGTAGAGGAGAATCTGGGGGTAATAATCTGCAGGTACCATAAGATATAGGGGGAGAAAAGTAGGAAAGTCACTGGTAGGCCGGCGTCACACTAGAGAGGCATACGGACGAGTGAGAGGCGTTAAAAACAAACATTGCCCACGGACCAGTGATTCTCTGTGGGGCAGCTCCCATCAGCCGTATTTTTGTCGCTTTTTTTACGCTCCGTGCCAATCGCAGCATGCCGGGACTGTCAGCGTACTACGCCCGTAATACGCCAATGCAAGTCTATGGGTGCGCAAAAAATACGGATTACACACGGAACACACGTGTGACCTGCGAGAAATACGCACCCGGTGTCTTTTAGCAAAGCCGGCAATTCAGTGCGCGATACAGTAAACTCACACTGACAGGGTTAATAAAGAAACGAAAGAATAGATATAGACACATAGAAGACATATATATATATATATATACACACGTCACTGAGACACACATATACACTCACTGGCCACTTTATTAGGTACACCATGCTAGTAAGGGGTTGGACCCCCTTTTGCCTTCAGAACTGCCTCAATTCTTCGTGGCAGAGATTCAACAAGGTGCTGGAAGCATTCCTCAGAGATTTTGGACCATATTGACATGATGGCATCACACAGTTGGCGCAGATTTGTCGGCTGCACATCCCTGATGCGAATCTCCCGTTCCACCACATCCCAAAGATGCTCTATTGGATTGAGATCTGGTGACTGAGGAGGCCATTTGAGTACAGTGAACTCATTGTCATGTTCAAGAAACCAATCTGAGATGATTCGAGCTTTATGACATGGCGCATTATCCTGCTGAAAGTAGCCATCAGATGTTGGGTACATTGTGGTCATAAAGGGATGGACATGGTCAGCAACAATACTCAGGTAGGCTGTGGCGTTGCAACGATGCTCAATTGGTACCAAGGGGCCCAAAGAGTGCCAAGAAAAAATTCCCCACACCATGACACCACCACCACCAGCCTGAACCGTTGATACAAGGCAGGATTGATCCATGCTTTCATGTTGTTTACGCCAAATTCTGACCCTACCATCCGAATGTCGCAGCAGAAATCGAGACTCATCAGACCAGGCAACGTTTTTCCAATCTTCTACTGTCCAATTTCGATGAGCTTGTGCAAATTGTAGCCTCAGTTTCCTGTTCTTAGCTGAGAGGAGTGGTACCCAGTGTGGTCTTCTGCTGCTGTAGCCCATCTGCCTCAAAGTTCGACGCACTGTGCGTTCAGAGATGCTCTTCTGCCTACCTTGGTTGTAACGGGTGGCAATTTGAGTCACTGTTGCCTTTCTATCAGCTCGAACCAGTCTGCCCATTCTCCTCTGACCTCTGGCATCAACATGGCATTTCCGGCCACAGAACTGCCGCTCACTGGATTTTTTTTCTTTTTCGGACCATTCTCTGTAAACCCTAGAGATGGTTGTGCGTGAAAATCCCAGTAGATCAGCAGTTTCTGAAATTCTCAGACCAGCCCTTCTGGCACCAACAATCATGCCACGTTCAAAGGCACTCAAATCACCTTTCTTCCCCATACTGATGCTCGGTTTGAACTGCAGGAGATTGTCTTGACCATGTCTACATGCCTAAATGCACTGAGTTGCCGCCATGTGATTGGCTGATTAGAAATTAAGTCTTAACACACAGTTGGACAGGTGTACCTAATAAAGTGGCCAGTGAGTGTATATATATATATATACACACACGTCATTGAGACACACACATATATATATATATATACACACATAGAAGACATATATATATATACACACACACGTCACTGAGACACACATATATATATAAATGTAGAGTGAGCTGGTGCACATTGTTGGATTTATATATATATATATATACACACGTCATTGAGATAAACATATATTTATATTTCTCAGAGTTCTTCACAGCAGAATAGCCGCTAATTCTATTGTCGGCTTCTGTCAAATCCTTCCCCACCCGACATGAGATGACACAGTGTCACATACAGTTAACCATTTCATTTCATGTTTCTTTTATCTGTCCCTGACTATAATTAGATGAGGGTCTGTGTGCAAAATATGGGAGGTGGAGGTGTTAATTTAAGGGGTTAACTCGTAAAAAAAACGCGTGGGCTCCGGCTGTAATTTGTCAACCAGAGAGGTAAAGCAGGTGAGTGAGGGCAGATATTAATAGCCATGAGAGGGACCATGGTTCCCCCCCCCCCCGCTACAAAAATCTGCCCCCAGACACCCCAGATGAGGCGCATCTATAAGAGGTGCCAGTTCTCGCACTTATCCTCTCTATTCCCATTGCCCTGTAGCGGTGGCTCTTGGAAAACTCTGGACATTTCTTCCATCGCTGCGTGTGACAGGCGGGAGACCAGCGATCAGCTGGTAACTAACGTACACAGTGACGCCGCACGCCCAGTATCACACAGGATAGGATTAGATACACGGCTCAGCAGTCAGTATCACACAGGATGGGATTAGATACACGGCTCAGCAGACAGTATCACACAGGATGGGATTAGATACACGGCTCAGCAGTCAGTATCAAACAGGATGGGATTAGATACACAGCTCAGCAGTCAGTATCACACAGGATGGGATTAGATACACGGCTCAGCAGTCAGTATCACACAGGATGGGATTAGATACACGGCTCAGCAGTCAGTATCACACAGGATGGGATTAGATACACGGCTCAGCAGTCAGTATCACACAGGATGGGATTAGATACACGGCTCAGCAGTCAGTATCACACAGGATGGGATTAGATACACGGCTCAGCAGTCAGTATCACACAGGATGGGATTAGATACACGGCTCAGCAGACAGTATCACACAGGATAGGATTAGATACACGGCTCAGCAGTCAGTATCACACAGGATTGGATTAGATACACGGCTCAACAGTCAGTATCAAACAGGATAGGATTAGATACACGGCTCAGCTGTCAGTATCACACAGGATTGGATTAGATACACGGCTCAGCAGTCAGTATCACACAGGAGAGGATTAGATACACGGCTCAGCAGTCAGTATCACACAGGATAGGATTAGATACACAGCTCAACAGTCAGTATCACACAGGATAGGATTAGATACACGGCTCAGCAGTCAGTATCACACAGGAGAGGATTAGATACACAGCTCAGCAGTCAGTATCACACAGGATAGGATTAGATACATGGCTCAGCAGTCAGTATCACACAGGATAGGATTAGATACACGGCTCAACAGTCAGTATCACACAGGATAGGATTAGATACATGGCTCAGCAGTCAGTATCACACAGGATAGGATTAGATACACGGCTCAACAGTCAGTATCACACAGGATAGGATTAGATACACGGCTCAGCAGTCAGTATCACACAGGATTGGATTAGATACACGGCTCAACAGTCAGTATCACAAAGGAGAGGATTAGATACACGGCTCAGCAGTCAGTATCACACAGGATTGGATTAGATACACGGCTCAGCAGTCAGTATCACAAAGGAGAGGATTAGATACACGGCTCAGCAGTCAGTATCACACAGGATAGGATTAGATACACGGCTCAACAGTCAGTATCACAAAGGAGAGGATTAGATACACGGCTCAGCAGTCAGTATCACACAGGAGAGGATTAGATACACAGCTCAGCAGTCAGTATCACACAGGATAGGTTTAGATACACAGCTCAGCAGTCAGTATCACACAGGATAGGATTAGATACACGGCTCAGCAGTCAGTATCACACAGGATAGGATTAGATACACGGCTCAGCAGTCAGTATCACACAGGATAGGATTAGATACACGGCTCAACAGTCAGTATCACACAGGAGAGGATTAGATACACGGCTCAGCTGTCAGTATCACACAGGAGAGGATTAGATACACGGCTCAGCAGTCAGTATCACACAGGAGAGGATTAGATACACGGCTCAGCAGTCAGTATCAAACAGGATAGGATTAGATACACGGCTCAGCAGTTAGTATCACACAGGAGAGGATTAGATACACGGCTCAGCAGTCAGTATCACACAGGATGGGATTAGATACACGGCTCAGCAGTCAGTATCAAACAGGATAGGATTAGATACACGGCTCAGCTGTCAGTATCACACAGGAGAGGATTAGATACACGGCTCAGCAGTCAGTATCACACAGGATAGGATTAGCTACACGGCTCAGCAGTCAGTATCACACAGGATTGGATTAGATACACGGCTCAGCAGTCAGTATCACACAGGAGAGGATTACATACACGGCTCAGCAGTCAGTATCACACAGGAGAGGATTAGATACACGGCTCAGCAGTCAGTATCACACAGGATGGGATTAGATACACGGCTCAGCAGTCAGTATCAAACAGGATAGGATTAGATACACGGCTCAGCTGTCAGTATCACACAGGAGAGGATTAGATACACGGCTCAGCAGTCAGTATCACACAGGATAGGATTAGATACACGGCTCAGCTGTCAGTATCACACAGGAGAGGATTAGATACACGGCTCAGCAGTCAGTATCACACAGGATAGGATTAGATACACGGCTCAGCAGTCAGTATCACACAGGATAGGATTAGATACACGGCTCAACAGTCAGTATCACACAGGATAGGATTAGATACACGGCTCAACAGTCAGTATCACACAGGATAGGATTAGATACACGGCTCAGCAGTCAGTATCACACAGGAGAGGATTAGATAAACGGCTCAGCAGTCAGTATCACACAGGATAGGATTAGATACACGGCTCAGCAGACAGTATCACACAGGATAGGATTAGATACACGGCTCAGCAGTCAGTATCAAACAGGATAGGATTAGATACACGGCTCAGCTGTCAGTATCACACAGGAGAGGATTAGATACACGGCTCAGCAGTCAGTATCACACAGGATAGGATTAGATACACGGCTCAGCAGTCAGTATCACACAGGATAGGATTAGATACACGGCTCAACAGTCAGTATCACACAGGATAGGATTAGATACACGGCTCAACAGTCAGTATCACACAGGATAGGATTAGATACACGGCTCAGCAGTCAGTATCACACAGGAGAGGATTAGATACACGGCTCAGCAGTCAGTATCACACAGGATAGGATTAGATACACGGCTCAGCAGTCAGTATCACACAGGATAGGATTAGATAAACGGCTCAGCAGTCAGTATCACACAGGATAGGATTAGATACACGGCTCAGCAGACAGTATCACACAGGATAGGATTAGATACACGGCTCAGCAGTCAGTATCACACAGGATAGGATTAGATACACAGCTCAGCAGTCAGTATCACACAGGATAGGATTAGATACACGGCTCAGCAGACAGTATCACACAGGATAGGATTAGATACACGGCTCAGCTGCCAGTATCACACAGGAGAGGATTAGATACACGGCTCAGCAGTCAGTATCACACAGGATAGGATTAGCTACACGGCTCAGCAGTCAGTATCACACAGGATTGGATTAGATACACGGCTCAGCAGTCAGTATCACACAGGAGAGGATTACATACACGGCTCAGCAGTCAGTATCACACAGGAGAGGATTAGATACACGGCTCAGCAGTCAGTATCACACAGGATGGGATTAGATACACGGCTCAGCAGTCAGTATCAAACAGGATAGGATTAGATACACGGCTCAGCTGTCAGTATCACACAGGAGAGGATTAGATACACGGCTCAGCAGTCAGTATCACACAGGATAGGATTAGATACACGGCTCAGCAGTCAGTATCACACAGGATAGGATTAGATACACGGCTCAACAGTCAGTATCACACAGGATAGGATTAGATACACGGCTCAACAGTCAGTATCACACAGGATAGGATTAGATACACGGCTCAGCAGTCAGTATCACACAGGAGAGGATTAGATACACGGCTCAGCAGTCAGTATCACACAGGATAGGATTAGATACACGGCTCAGCAGTCAGTATCACACAGGATAGGATTAGATAAACGGCTCAGCAGTCAGTATCACACAGGATAGGATTAGATACACGGCTCAGCAGACAGTATCACACAGGATAGGATTAGATACACGGCTCAGCAGTCAGTATCACACAGGATAGGATTAGATACACAGCTCAGCAGTCAGTATCACACAGGATAGGATTAGATACACGGCTCAGCAGACAGTATCACACAGGATAGGATTAGATACACGGCTCAGCAGTCAGTATCACACAGGAGAGGATTAGACACACAGCTCAGCAGTCAGTATCACAGAGGATAGGATTAGATACACGGCTCAGCAGTCAGTATCACACAGGATAGGATTAGATACACTGCTCAGCTGTCAGCATCACACAGGAGAGGATTAGATACACAGCTCAGCAGTCAGTATCACACAGGATAGGATTAGATACACAGCTCAGCAGTCAGTATCACACAGGATAGGATTAGATACACGGCTCAGCAGTCAGTATCACACAGGATAGGATTAGATACACGGCTCAGCAGTCAGTATCACACAGGATAGGATTAGACACACAGCTCAGCAGTCAGTATCACACAGGATAGGATTAGATACACGGCTCAGCAGTCAGTATCACACAGGATAGGATTAGATACACTGCTCAGCTGTCAGTATCACACAGGAGAGGATTAGATACACAGCTCAGCAGTCAGTATCACACAGGATAGGATTAGATACACAGCTCAGCAGTCAGTATCACACAGGAGAGGATTAGATACACGGCTCAGCAGTCAGGATCACACAGGATATGATTAGATACACGGGTCAGCGGTCAGTATCACACAGGATAGGATTAGATACACGGTTCAGCGGTCGGTATCACACAGGAGAGGATTAGATACACGGCTCAGCAGTCGGTATCACACAGGATAGGATTAGATACACGGCTCAACAGTCAATATCACACAGGATAGGATTAGATACATGGCTCAGCAGTCAGTATCACACAGGATAGGATTAGATACACGGCTCAACAGTCAGTATCACACAGGATAGGATTAGATACACGGCTCAGCAGTCAGTATCACACAGGATAGGATTAGATACATGGCTGAGCAGTCAGTATCACACAGGATAGGATTAGATACACGGCTCAGCAGTCAGTATCACACAGGATAGGATTAGATACATGGCTGAGCAGTCAGTATCACACAGGATAGGATTAGATACACGGCTCAGCAGTCAGTATCACACAGGATAGGATTAGATACATGGCTCAGCAGTCAGTATCACACAGGATAGGATTAGATACACGGCTCAACAGTCAGTATCACACAGGATAGGATTAGATACACGGTTCAGCAGTCAGTATCACACAGGAGAGGATTAGATACACGGCTCAGCAGTGAGTATCACACAGAATAGGATTAGATACATGGCTCAGCAGACAGTATCACACAGGATAGGATTAGATACATGGCTCAGCAGTCAGTATCACACAGGATAGGATTAGATACACGGCTCAGCAGTCAGTATCACACAGGAGAGGATTAGATACACGGCTCAGCAGTCAGTATCACACAGGATAGGATTAGATACATGGCTCAGCAGTCAGTATCACACAGGATAGGATTAGATACATGGCTCAGCAGTCAGTATCACACTGGATAGGATTAGATACACGGCTCAGCAGTCAGTAACACACATGATAGGATTAGGTATTCGGCTCAGCAGACAGTATCACACAGGAGAGGATTAGATACACGGCTCAGCAGTCAGTATCACACAGGAGAGTATTAGATACACGGCTCAGCAGTCAGTATCACACAGGAGAGGATTAGATACACGGCTCAGCAGTCAGTATCACACAGGATAGAATTAGATACACGGCTCAGCAGTCAGTATCACACAGGATAGGATTAGATACACGGCTCAGCAGTTAGTATCACACAGGAGAGGATTAGATACACGGCTCAGCAGTCAGTATCACACAGGATGGGATTAGATACACGGCTCAGCAGTCAGTATCAAACAGGATAGGATTAGATACACGGCTCAGCTGTCAGTATCACACAGGATAGGATTAGATACACGGCTCAGCAGTCAGTATCACACAGGATAGGATTAGATACACGGCTCAGCTGTCAGTATCACACAGGAGAGGATTAGATACACGGCTCAGCAGTCAGTATCACACAGGATGGGATTAGATACACGGCTCAGCAGTCAGTATCAAACAGGATAGGATTAGATACACGGCTCAGCTGTCAGTATCACACAGGATAGAATTAGATACACAGCTCAGCAGTCAGTATTACACAGGATAGGATTAGATACACAGCTCAGAAACAGGATGTGCCAAAGGAGAGGACATTTTCATTCCAAGAATTCCACTCATTCCATCTGATTTGTTTTTTGATTTTACACGCCTTCAGTTTCCAGTTCAACATATACAGTTTTCAACCTGGACAGTGCTAAGGTGCGACCGTCCCGGCTCAAAACCACTGGGGAATGAGATGCTGCTGACGCAGCTTAAGTGACTAGTGGTGACGTCACTGATGCTGCACTCCCTCACAGCCTGAACTGCCCTGAACTCTGGACCATGGGAAAATGCCCGTGCATTTTCCCATGGTTCCTACGTTTATGGGCAAACTATAAAAAAGGAATTGCCATTTTGTAGGGTGTTCAGTCATGGGGACGACAGCTACCATCCATGCTGTGGACTGAATCTTTTCTTTGAGAACTCCCCTCCCCTCATCGACTTGTCATATCTGTGACTGAGAGTAAGTTTCTTACTTTAATCCCTTTTATTTGTAACTGTCTGTACATACTGTATTCTGTCTCCTTTTGTAATATCTTTTGTATTTTTGTAAACACTGTCTATATATTCTGGAGTAAACTTTTAAAATTTACTAGCTTCATTCTCCTTTATCTATCATTGAACCGACCCATACTCCGCGGCAAATTATGCTACCTGTGGGTTGGTTCCTGACCCGAAATAGTCTTTAGTATCAATCGAGGAACTGGTGGCATCAAAGTGTCCTGGTGGTATTGGGAAACTCTGGCAGTGACGGATCAGAGGTTTATGTGTGTGTTTCCTTCTTGAGACGGGTGATATACATACCGCCCTCACTGCAGAGTGCTCGATTGCCAGTATGCAACTAGGCAGCCTTTCCGGTACAGTTCCCTGAATGACCTGAGGGTAAGGGGGCGCCAGAAAGCTGCACGTTCCGAACCGGAATTGAAAGTGTAAACATAAAATGTGGGGATTTAAATATCACCCAACCACATATATAATATATAAATTCCTGACAACTGGTGGCAATCTCCCCCGAATCCCTGATAGTATGTCTTGCTCATTGAGGCGTAATACAGCTTTTCTCTTAGGGAAAGATGATTTCAACCTTGTGGGAGTGTAATACCATTTAGTTCGAAATTGTAAAGCAGGACTAATTTAGAGTGGCATTAGTTGTAGCTGTATAAATAAGTTGAAAGTGAATCAGGCGTTGTCAGGTTGCCGCTGTTACACTGATTAAAATGATTACTGGGATGGAGAAATCTGTCTTGTGTTTCTTTTTTAATCTGTGTTTGAATTTTTAAGTTGAAGGGAATCTGTCACCCCATTTTAGCCCTATCAGCTGCCGGCACCGCCATCAGGGGCTTATCTACAGCATTCTGTAATGAATTCTGTGATGCTGTAGATAAGCCCCAATGTAACCTGAAAGAGAAGAAAAACGAGTTAGATTATACTCACCGGGGGTCGGTCCGGTCTTGGTCCAATGGGTGTCGTGGTCCGGCGCCTCCCATCTCCCGTCGCGGCTCTGGCGTACTTTGCCTGCCCTGTTGAGGACAGATAAAGTACTGCAGTGCGCAGGCGCCGGACCTCTCTGACCCGGTCCGGCGATTGCGCACTGCAGTACTCTGCTCTACAGAGCAGTGTGCCTGCGCCAGAGCCGCGATGGGAAGCAAAGAAGAGGACGTCATCGCTACAAGATGGGAGGCACCGGACCGCCTCTGGGTGAATATAATATAACTCGTTTTTCTTCTCTTTCAGGTTATCTACAGCATTACAGAATGCATTACAGAATGCTGTAGATAAGCCCCTGATGGCGGTGCCGGCAGCTGATAGTCGAAAAATGGGGTGACAGATTCCCTTTAATGAGATGCTTCATGCCAGACAAACAGAAGTTTCTGATTCTGGGCTCCCCCTGCAGTCTGTGTCAGAGGGTGGTCTGTGTTGGCACGGTAATAAATTGTGTTATTTCCAGCTTTACAGAAGGACGATAACACCATAGAAATGATAAGAATAATAGGCCTCAGTTACCACAACTGTCTACAAGGAAAACTGTTGCTCATAGCAACCAATCACAGCTCCGCTTTCATCTTTTAAATATGTCTGTTGAAATAAAAGTTGCTTAGTGTAACCTGTTGTGGTCAAGAAAATGTGACTATGAAATAGATAGATATTTATTATATACTAGCTGAAGAGCCCGGCGCTGCCCGGGCATAGTAACTAACTGCGGTTAGTTATAACAAATTATAATTATCCACCATCCCATAGTCCCATGCCCATATACCCATCATACATATCCTCCATCCCATAGTCCCATGCCCGTATACCCATCATACACATCCTCCATCTCATAGTCCCATGCCCATATACCCATCATACATATCCTCCATCTCATAGTCCCATGCCCGTATACCCATCATACACATCCTCCATCTCATAGTCCCATGCCCATATACCCATCATACATATCCTCCATCTCATAGTCCCATGCCCGTATACCCATCATACACATCCTCCATCCCATAGTCCCGTGCCCATATACTCATCATACATATCCTCCATCCCACAGTCCCGTGCCCATATACCCATCATACATATCCTCCATCCCATAGTCCCGTGCCCATATACCCATCACACACCCTCCATCCCATAGTCCCGTGCCCATATACTCATCATACACATCCTCCATCCCATAGTCCCGTGCCCATATACCCATCATACATATCCTCCATCCCATAGTCCCATGCCCGTATACCCATCATACATATCCTCCATCCCATAGTCCCGTGCCCATATACCCATCATACATATCCTCCATCCCATAGTCCCGTGCCCATATACCCATCACACATCCTCCATCCCATAGTCCCGTGCCCATAAACCCATCACATATCCTCCATCCCATAGTCCCATGTGCATATACTCATCACACATCCTCCATCCCATAGTCCCATGCCCATATACCCATCACACATCCTCCATCCCATAGTCAACCATTGTGACATTATAACGAGGGGCGGGGCTTGATACGCACACACTGTTTCCCCAGTATGCAAATAGGGGCATTATGACATCATAATGAGGGGCGGGGCTTGCAACCTATGATGACATCAGCGTCGCCATGGCAACCATTGTGGCATCATAATGAAGGGCGGGGCTTGATACGCACACACTGTTTCCCCAGTATGCAAATAGGGGCATTATGACATCATAATGAGGGGCGGGGCTTGACACGCACACACTTTTTCCCCAGTATGTAGATAGGGGCAAAATTGTTTGGTGAATTGGAACGCACGGGGTTAAAATTTCGCCTCACAACATAGTTTAGGACGCTCTCGGGGTCCAGACGTGTGACTGTGCCAAATTTTGTGGCTGTAGCTGCGACGGTGCGGATGCCTATCCCGGACATACACACACACACACGCACACACACGCACACATACATACATACATTGACACTTTGAGCTTTATATAGTAGATAGATATATTTGATTAGATATTTATTATTTAAGTATATATTAGATATTTGCTATACGGGGCTTTGCGTGTGGAGTGAGTGTGGCTATGTGGAGTGGGCGTGGCTTGATACATACACACACATACACTTAGTTTTATGTATATAGATTTTGCACACCGTGTAGAAACACTGCCACCTGATTCATATCATAACCTGCAGCGCTTTCACTTGACCCAAATCACCCCTCAGATGTGTCATCTGATACATATTACAGCTCAACTCTATCAATTGATGCATATCACATCTTCAAATCTGTCACCTGATGCATCTTACAGCTCAGATCTGTCACCGGATACATATCATATCCTGCAGCTCTGTCACCTAACCCATATCACCTCCTCAGATCTGTCAGCTGATGCATCTTACAGCTCAGATCTGTCACCTGATACGTATCACATCTTCAGATTTGTCACCTGATAGATATCCTCTCCTCAGATCAGTCACCTGATACATATCACCTCCTCAGATCTGTCAGCTGATGCATCTTACAGCTCAGATCTGTCACCTGATACGTATCACATCATCAGATTTGTCACCTGATAGATATCCCCTCCTCAGATCTGTCACCGGATACATATCATATCCTGCAGCTCGGTCACCTAACCAATATCACCTCCTCAGGTCTGTCACCTGATACATACTACAGCTCAGATCTGTCACCTGATACGTATCACATCTTCAGATTTGTCACCTGATATATATCCCCTCCTCAGATCTGTTACCTGATGCATATCTGTTGTGATTGTGTAACAACTCACGCGGGAAAATAGGTAAAACACTAGAAACTGCAATTGACCCAGCTGGTTCCTGTACAGACTAGAGATATTGACCCTGCAGTGCCTAGTGGTTCCTACTCGGGCTGGAAAAGCCCTAACAACAGGCTGAACGAAGGCAGCTTGGACCTGTGCTGCCTGGAATGAATCGAGTGCTTCACATTCCTCCTAAAGAACCAGAATGCGACTTGCCTTCAGAAGGGAAGGAGTACTGAGATACGAAGAGATTCCAGACTGAGTAAAACAAACCACGAAATACAAAATGGGAGATAAGGTGTGTACTGCTAGAGAGTATGAGGCCTACTTCCCAAACAAGAAACAAAAGATTGGTGAAGTGTAAAGAACATTATCATCAGAGAGATAAACCCTAGCTGGCCTTTCACTGACAGCATAAACAACGGCAGTATGGCTGGTCATCCAAAGGAGACTATCACCAGGAGGAAATACCAGCAGGAAAAAGTATATAAAGCTGCACCAGAAAGGTGATAAGGCAGACAAATGAGTAACTGAAAACAACTGTTAATCTAAAAATACTAAATCAAGGACAACAGACAATAAACACCCAGAGAAAATATGTAACTTAAGTGGCTAAGTAGATGGAGAAGCCACCACAAAGCACAGGCCCAAGGGTTCAAACCCAGACGCAAGACAATATCACATTCTCAGATCTATCATCTGATGATACAGATCACATCTTCAGACCTGTCAGTTCATACATATGACATCTCCTATCCATTGCCTGATGTCTATCATATCTCAGATCTGTCACCCAACACAGATCATAACCTGCATCTCTTCTCACATCTGTCACCTGATATACATCACATCTCAGATCTGTCACTTGATCGTTATCCTTTCCAGGAGCGCTGTATCCTGATGTACACACTATTCTTCTCTCATCATATATTTTGTACAGGGTTGGATATCAGATCCCTATGTTCGCTGGATTCTGTATCATGTTCCTCTCCACAATCAGTAAGTATCCAGGGGTGGATGATGTCAGTCTATTATTATTCTAGTGTTACATACATGTGCCCATCCTCTCTCCATAGTGTTCGCTTTCTCCGGGACGTACACATTACTGTTCATTGCGAGATCACTGCAGGGAATCGGCTCATCCTGCTCATCTGTGGCAGGTAGGTGTCATATCTCACATATGTTATACCAATCAGGTTTTTGGGGCATGGGGTACTTGGTTGGTTGTCTTAATTCCTGGAAGTTCCTGGTACTGACGAAAAGGACCTACATAACCCCAAGCCCGAGCCTCCTCAGTGCTGCTCCACATGGAAGAATGGATGTGTATCTGTCAGAGCTGTCCTAGACCAATCTGGGGACTGGAGGTGATCGCTCCCAAGGGCCAGATCGCCAATGACAGCTTCAATTAGCCTTTATACGTGGTTGACTATCAGACTGGGGTTGCTCCTAGGTTTCTTGCAGACAGCAGACAATCCAGACCGAGGAAAACAAGAAGGCGACAACAAAAAAATAATTTGGACAATGAACACCCCGATCCCTCTGTTATTGGAGTGTCTATAAAGTGGTCACTTGGGCGGGTCAGGATCTTGTTGGAAAGTGCTGTGCGTGTGCACATTCTGCTCATAGACAAGTTCATGCAAGAGTCTGTAGCCCTCAAGGTTCCTTATTTCATCTCTTCTGAGTTTTTAATTTCCTCCATTTCCTCATAAAGGTCAGAGCTCCAGAGTCGGGAAGGAGGATTATAGCTCAGAGCAGCAACGGCACGGAGGGAGCGGAGCCTCTAATCCATGTGTTTACCCCGCAGGTATGGGGATGCTCGCCAGTGTGTACACGGATGACGAGGAGCGAGGCAACGCCATGGGGATTGCGCTGGGAGGACTTGCTATGGGAGTACTGGGTCAGTCCATCATGACTTCTCGCTATTTAATAAGATGTCCTTCTTTTCCCTCCCTAAAACCTTTCGTTTCTTGAACTTTTTGTATTTATTGTTTTGTACTTTGATTCGTCTTCTCCTTTGAGCTTTTCGGGTTGGTGGGTTATCACTCAGACTTTACCTTTGGTTTGGTTGATGGAGCGGGAAGATGAGGACACAGGTGGGCTTGTTAGAGTGGTTGGGGATGCCGATGATGCAGTGGAGCAGGGAGCACAGGGTCACTATATTGCCAGAGGGATCTCCAGGATGGTCTCCATTCTTCTCTGACATCTCATTGCTGCACACACAGAATCGATTTGGCTTTTCCAACTTTCAGAGCAGACGTTTCCATTCTTGCATTGCCTATAGGTTTTCAGGCAAAGAACTCTGTGAGAGGGTCCTCCCTACATGGGTGGTAGGTCCTAGTGACGTAGGTGAAGGGTTCCATCAAAGGAGGATGCAAGGGTTCATATCCAGAGAGTTTGAGGGTCCCTCATGCATTGGTAGCAGACGCTATAGAGAATATGGAGAATCCCGTTGTTATAGTGTGATAGGAACCCAGTACATTGCAGGAAGGCGCTTTGTGGGTCTAAACATTCATTATTTCAGGACTTCATCTGAGTCAGTTCTTGGTTCCTCCTTATTTTGATGACAGGTTTCCTCTCAAGAAGATGGAGGAATACCTCTTATTCTAGATTACACCATTTCTCTGTCACTGGGGAGACATTATCATGAGTGTTCTAGGCTCCTCCATTGCTGGGGAGACTTTATCATGAGACACTCTTGACTCCTCTGTTGCTGGAGAGACATTATCTTGAGAAATTTCTAGGCTCTTCAGTTGCTGAGGAGACATTATCATAAGACACTCTTCATTCCTGTGTTGCTGGAGAGACTTAATCGTGAGGCAGTTGTAGGTTCCTTCTTTGCTGGAGAGGTTTTATCAGGAGACAGTTCCAGGTTTCTCCATTGCTGAGGAGACTTTATCATGAGTCACTCACTCTTCATTCCTCTGTTGCTGGAGAGTCTTAATCATGAGACAGGTCTGCGCTCCTCAATGTGTTGGTGATTAGGTTTCCGACATTGTCTCGATGTCCGACATCACTGGAGATATTGTCGCCATTATTATCTGTTGTTTTTCTCTTCTCTCCTCGCAGTGGGACCTCCGTTTGGAAGCATCTTGTATGAGTTTGTGGGGAAGACGGCTCCGTTCCTGGTGCTCGCAGTGCTGGTTCTCTTTGATGGAGGTTGCGATTATTAGATTTGATTCTTCTTATCAGCCAAATGATGATATGTAATAGAAAAGATTGTGTCTAATATCCCCAGTGTATTCTAATGTCTCCTCTGTCCTCAGCTCTTCAGCTCTTCATCCTTCAACCTTCTAGAGTTCAGCCAGAGGTGAGTCCACGGAGGACGCGGAGGAGCGCAGCGATGGCCAGGATACAACCGCATCCTCAGACTAATGTCCTCCTATTCTTCTAGAGTCAGACGGGGACATCACTATTCACCCTCCTGAGAGACCCGTACATCATCATTGCAGCAGGTACTCGCAGTATATAGATGTCACACGGGGGAGCGGGCCCTACACTCTGTCTCTATGGAAGAAAGTATCTGCCCCCCACATCCACCTCCGGGGGCTTCACTGTCCTCATCTACTGTACATCTATAGACATTAATATGGAGGAAAGTATGTGCCCCCCACATCCACCTCCGGGGGCTTCACTGTCCTCATCTACATCCATAGACATTAATATGGAAAAAGTATGTGCCCTCCACATCCACCTCCGGGGGCTTCTCTGTCCTCATCTACCTCCATAGACATTAATATGGAGGAAAGTATGTGCCCCCCACATCCTCCGGGGGCTTCACTGTCCTCATCTACCTCCATAGACATTAATATGGAGAAAGTATGCGCCCCCCACATCCACCTCCGGGGGCTTCTCTGTCTTCATCTACCTCCATAGACATTAATATGGAGAAAGTATGTGCCCCCCACATTCACCTCCGGGGGCTTCTCTGTCCTCATCTACATCCATAGACATTAATATGGAGAAAGTATGTGCCCCCCGCATCCACCTCCGGGGGCTTCACTGTCCTCATCTACATCCATAGACAATAATATGGAGGAAAGTATGTGCCCCCCCACATCCACCTCCGGGGGCTTCACTGTCCTCATCTACATCCATAGACATTAATATGGAGGAAGTATGTGTCCCCCACATCCACCTCCGGGGGCTTCACTGTCCTCATCTACAGTTAGGTCCATATACATTTGGAGAGAGACAACATTTTTCTAATTTTGGTTCTAGACATTACCACAATGAATTTTAAACAAAACAGTTCAGATGCAGCTGACGTTCCGACTTTCAGCTTTCATTTGAGGGTGTCCACATTAACATTGGATGAAGGGTTTAGGAGTTTCAGCTCATTAACATGGGCCAGCCTGTTTTTAAAGGGACCAAAAGTAATTGGACAGATTAAATAATTGTAAATAAAATGTTCATTTCTAGTACTTGCTTGAAAACCCTTTGTTGGCAATGACTGCCTGAAGTCTTGAACTCATCGACATCGCCAGACGCTTTGATTCCTCCTATTTGATGCTCTGCCAGGCCTTCACTGCGGTGGTTTTCAGTTGCTGTTTGTTTTTGGGCCTTTCTGTCTGAAGTTTAGTCTTTAACAAGTGAAATGCATGCTTAATTGGGTTGAGCTCAGGTGACTGACTAGGCCATTCCAGAATATTCCACTTCTTTGCTTTAATAAACTCCTGGGTTGCTTTCACTCCTGGGGTCAGCAGAGCAATGGTGACTTTTCATAGAAACATAGAATGGTAGCATTGGAAGGGACCTCTAGGGTCATCGTGTGCAACCCCCTGCTCAGCTCTATGCTTCTCTTAATACATCTTAGATCTCTTTTTGCGTTTTTGCTGCTGCATCACACTGTTGACTCATGTGCAGTCTGTGATCTGTTAGTATACCCAAGTTTTTTTCACATGTGCTGTTGCTTAGTTCTATTCCTCCCATTCTATAGATGTAATTTTTTTTTTTGTCCAGATGTAGGATTTTGCATTTTCCCTTTTAAATGCCATTCTATTAGCTGCTGCCCTTAGTTCCAGTTTGTTTAGATCCTTCTGAATCCTCTCTCTCTCTTCTCTAGTATTAGCTATCCCTCCTAACTTTGTGTCGTCAGCAAATTTTATCAGTTTACCCTCAATTCCTTCATCTTAATAATTGATAAAGATGTTGATCAACACTGGGTTCAGGACAGAGCATTGTGGTTCCCCACTTGTAACACTGGGGCCAGGACACAGCCTTGTAGTACCCCACTTGTAACACTGGGGCCAGGACAGAGCTTTGTGGTACCCCACATTAAACACTTTTTCAATTGGAAGTGCAACCATTTATCACCACTCTTTGAGTATGATCACTGAGCCAGTTATGAATCCACCTAAACGTAGACTTGTCAATCCCATACTTGGTCATTTTTTTTGATAAGGATAGTATGAGATACTTTATCAAATGCTTTGCTGAAGTCGAGATATACTATATCTTCCACATTTCCCTGATCAACCCAGTCAGTGATTCATCATAGAAGGAAATCAGATGAGTCTGGCATCACTTGTTTGGTACAAACCCATGCTGGCTCTGGTTAATTACCATATTCTTATCCAAGTACTTACATATATGCCGTGTAATAATTTGTTCACAGATATACTGGTATAGAAGTAAGCCTCACTAGCCTGTAATTTCCTGGCTTCGTCTTCTTCCCTTTTTTGAGGATAGGGACAACATTTGCCCTTCTCCAATCTTCTGAGACTTCTTCTGTTTTCCTGGATTTTTCAAAGATTCTGGCTAGTGGTTCTTCAGTTTTCTCTGCCATCTCTTTCAGTTCCCTAGGATGTAATTCATCTGGACCAGGAGATTTACACTCATGTAAATTCGCTAAGTGTTTCCTCACTATCTTTCTGTTTATAGATATCCTGGATTCTTCTATTCCCTTAATAGGACAGTGAAGAACAGTTGATGTTACATTTCCTTTCTGAGAGAAAACAAATGCAAAATAGGAATTTAAAAGATAGGCTTCTCAACATCATTTCTTACCACTTCACCCTTTTCATCTGTTAAAAATCCTATAGCATCTTTGACTTTTGACATACCCCATAATCCTTTATTATTGCCTTTGACGTCTCTTGCAAGCCTTAATTCATTGTCAGCTTTACTTATCTGATTCCTGCCCTGCAGGTTCTGCAGACAGCATTATATTCTTCTTTAGATATGCCTCGCTCTTTCCATTTGATAAACATCATCCCACCAGCCAGAGTCACCGGACTACTACCCCTAATATCCCACATCATCCCGTCAGCCAGATCCACCGGACTATTACCCCTAATATCCCACATCATCCCGTCAGCCAGAGCCACCGGACTACTACCACTAATATCCCATATCATCCCATCAGCCAGAGCCACCGGACTACTACCCATAATATCCCACATCATCCCGTCAGCCAGAGCCACCGGACTACTACCACTAATATCCCACATCATCCCATCAGCCAGAGCCACCGGACTACTACCCCTAATATCCCACATCATCCCATCAGCCAAAGCCACCGGACTACTACCCCTAATATCCCACATCATCCCGTCAGCCAGAGCCACCGGACTACTACCCCTAATATCCCACATCATCCCATCAGCCAGAGCCACCGGACTACTACCCCTAATATCCCACATCATCCCGTCAGCCAGAGCCACCGGACTACTACCCCTAATATCCCACATCATCCCGTCAGCCAGCGCTACCGGACTACTACCCCTAATATCCCACATCATCCCGTCAGCCAGCGCTACCGGACTACTACCCCTAATATCCCACATCATCCTGTCAGCCAGAGTCACCGGACTACTACCACTAATATCCCTCATCATCCCGTCAGCCAGAGTCACCGGACTACTACCACTAATATCCCACATCATCCTGTCAGCCAGCGCTACCGGACTACTACCCCTAATATCCCACATCATCCCGTCAGCCAGCGCTACCGGACTACTACCCCTAATATCCCACATCATCCTGTCAGCCAGAGTCACCGGACTACTACCACTAATATCCCTCATCATCCCGTCAGCCAGAGTCACCGGACTACTACCCCTAATATCCCACATCATCCTGTCAGCCAGCGCTACCGGACTACTACCCCTAATATCCCACATCATCCCGTCTGCCAGAGCCACCGGACTACTACCACTAATATCCCTCATCATTCCATCAGCCAGAGTCACCGGACTACTACCACTAATATCCCACATCATCCCATCAGCCAGCGCTACCGGACTACTACCCCTAATATCCCACATCATCCTGTCAGCCAGAGTCACCGGACTACTACCACTAATATCCCTCATCATCCCGTCAGCCAGAGTCACCGGACTACTACCCCTAATATCCCACATCATCCTGTCAGCCAGCGCTACCGGACTACTACCCCTAATATCCCACATCATCCCGTCTGCCAGAGCCACCGGACTACTACCACTAATATCCCTCATCATTCCATCAGCCAGAGTCACCGGACTACTACCACTAATATCCCACATCATCCCATCAGCCAGCGCTACCGGACTACTACCACTAATATCCCTCATCATCCCGTTAGCCAGAGCCACCGGACTACTACCCCTAATATCCCACATCATCCCATCAGCCAGAGCCACCGGACTACTACCCCTAATATCCCACATCATCCCATCAGCCAGAGTCACCGGACTACTACCACTAATATCCCTCATCATCCCGTTAGCCAGAGCCACCGGACTACTACCCCTAATATCCCACATCATCCCATCAGCCAGAGTCACCGGACTACTACCCCTAATATCCCACATCATCCCATCAGCCAGAGCCACCGGACTACTACCCCTAATATCCCACATCATCCCATCAGCCAGAGCCACCGGACTACTACCCCTAATATCCCACATCATTCCATCAGCCAGAGTCACCGGACTACTACCACTAATATCCCACATCATCCCATCAGCCAGCGCTACCGGACTACTACCACTAATATCCCTCATCATCCCGTTAGCCAGAGCCACCGGACTACTACCCCTAATATCCCACATCATCCCATCAGCCAGAGCCACCGGACTACTACCCCTAATATCCCACATCATCCCATCAGCCAGAGCCACCGGACTACTACCCCTAATATCCCACATCATCCCATCAGCCAGAGTCACCGGACTACTACCACTAATATCCCACATCATCCCATCAGCCAGAGCCACCGGACTACTACTCCTAATATCCCACATCATCCCATCAGCCAGAGCCACCGGACTACTACCCCTAATATCCCACATCATCCCATCAGCCAGAGTCACCGGACTACTACCACTAATATCCCTCATCATCCCGTTAGCCAGAGCCACCGGACTACTACCCCTAATATCCCACATCATCCCATCAGCCAGAGTCACCGGACTACTACCCCTAATATCCCACATCATCCCATCAGCCAGAGCCACCGGACTACTACCCCTAATATCCCACATCATCCCATCAGCCAGAGCCACCGGACTACTACCCCTAATATCCCACATCATTCCATCAGCCAGAGTCACCGGACTACTACCACTAATATCCCACATCATCCCATCAGCCAGCGCTACCGGACTACTACCACTAATATCCCTCATCATCCCGTTAGCCAGAGCCACCGGACTACTACCCCTAATATCCCACATCATCCCATCAGCCAGAGCCACCGGACTACTACCCCTAATATCCCACATCATCCCATCAGCCAGAGCCACCGGACTACTACCCCTAATATCCCACATCATCCCATCAGCCAGAGTCACCGGACTACTACCACTAATATCCCACATCATCCCATCAGCCAGAGCCACCGGACTACTACCCCTAATATCTCACATCATCCCATCAGCCAGAGTCACCGGACTACTACCACTAATATCCCTCATCATTCCATCAGCCAGAGTCACCGGACTACTACCACTAATATCCCACATCATCCCGTCAGCCAGCGCTACCGGACTACTACCCCTAATATCCCACATCATCCTGTCAGCCAGCGCTACCGGACTACTACCCCTAATATCCCACATCATCCTGTCAGCCAGAGTCACCGGACTACTACCCCTAATATCCCACATCATCCCGTCAGCCAGAGCCACCGGACTACTACCCCTAATATCCCTCATCATTCCATCAGCCAGAGCCACCGGACTACTACCACTAATATCCCTCATCATCCCGTCAGCCAGAGCCACCGGACTACTACCACTAATATCCCTCATCATTCCATCAGCCAGAGCCACCGGACTACTACCCCTAATATCCCACATCATCCCGTCAGCCAGAGCCACCGGACTACTACCCCTAATATCCCACATCATCCCGTCAGCCAGAGCCACCGGACTACTACCACTAATATCCCTCATCATTCCATCAGCCAGAGTCACCGGACTACTACCACTAATATCCCACATCATCCCGTCAGCCAGAGCCACCGGACTACTACCACTAATATCCCTCATCATTCCATCAGCCAGAGTCACCGGACTACTACCACTAATATCCCGCATCATCCTGTCAGCCAGAGCCACCGGACTACTACCACTAATATCCCTCATCATTCCATCAGCCAGAGCCACCGGACTACTACCACTAATATCCCACATCATCCCGTCAGCCAGAGCCACCGGACTACTACCCCTAATATCCCACATCATCCCGTCAGCCAGAGCCACCGGACTACTACCACTAATATCCCTCATCATTCCATCAGCCAGAGTCACCGGACTACTACCACTAATATCCCACATCATCCCGTCAGCCAGAGCCACCGGACTACTACCCCTAATATCCCACATCATCCCATCAGCCAGAGTCACCGGACTACTACCACTAATATCCCACATCATCCCGTCAGCCAGAGACACCGGACTACTACCACTAATATCCCACATCATCCCGTCAGCCAGAGCCACCGGACTACTACCACTAATATCCCACATCATTCCATCAGCCAGAGTCACCGGACTACTACCACTAATATCCCACATCATCCCGTCAGCCAGAGCCACCGGACTACTACCACTAATATCCCTCATCATTCCATCAGCCAGAGTCACCGGACTACTACCACTAATATCCCACATCATCCCGTCAGCCAGAGCCACCGGACTACTACCACTAATATCCCTCATCATTCCATCAGCCAGAGTCACCGGACTACTACCCCTAATATCCCACATCATCCTGTCAGCCAGAGCCACCGGACTACTACCACTAATATCCCACATCATCCCGTCAGCCAGAGCCAACGGACTACTACCACTAATATCCCTCATCATTCCATCAGCCAGAGTCACCGGACTACTACCACTAATATCCCACATCATCCCGTCAGCCAGAGCCACCGGACTACTACCACTAATATCCCTCATCATTCCATCAGCCAGAGTCACCGGACTACTACCCCTAATATCCCACATCATCCTGTCAGCCAGAGCCACCGGACTACTACCACTAATATCCCACATCATCCCGTCAGCCAGAGCCACCGGACTACTACCCCTAATATCCCACATCATCCCGTCAGCCAGAGCCACCGGACTACTACCACTAATATCCCTCATCATTCCATCAGCCAGAGTCACCGGACTACTACCCCTAATATCCCGCATCATCCCGTCAGCCAGAGCCCCCGGACTACTACCCCTAATATCCCACATCATCCCGTCAGCCAGAGTCACCGGACTACTACCCCTAATATCCCACATCATCCCGTCAGCCAGAGTCACCGGACTACTACCACTAATATCCCACATCATCCTGTCAGCCAGAGCCACCGGACTACTACCACTAATATCCCTCATCATTCCATCAGCCAGAGCCACCGGACTACTACCACTAATATCCCGCATCATCCCGTCAGCCAGAGTCACCGGACTACTACCACTAATATCCCTCATCATCCCGTCAGCCAGAGTCACCGGACTACTACCCCTAATATCCCACATCATCCCGTCAGCCAGAGCCACCGGACTACTACCACTAATATCCCTCATCATCCCGTCAGCCAGAGTCACCGGACTACTACCACTAATATCCCACATCATCCCGTCAGCCAGAGCCACCGGACTACTACCACTAATATCCCTCATCATCCCGTCAGCCAGAGTCACCGGACTACTACCACTAATATCCCACATCATCCCGTCAGCCAGAGCCACCGGACTACTACCACTAATATCCCTCATCATCCCGTCAGCCAGAGTCACCGGACTACTACCACTAATATCCCTCATCATCCCATCAGCCAGAGCCACCGGACTACTACCACTAATATCCCACATCATCCCATCAGCCAGAGCCACCGGACTACTACCCCTAATATCCCTCATCATCCCATCAGCCAGAGCCACCGGACTACTACCACTAATATCCCACATCATCCCATCAGCCAGAGCCACCGGACTACTACCACTAATATCCCACATCATCCCGTCAGCCAGAGCCACCGGACTACTACCACTAATATCCCTCATCATCCCATCAGCCAGCGCTACCGGACTACTACCACTAATATCCCTCATCATCCCGTCAGCCAGAGTCACCGGACTACTACCACTAATATCCCTCATCATCCCGTCAGCCAGAGTCACCGGACTACTACCACTAATATCCCACATCATCCCATCAGCCAGAGCCACCGGACTACTACCCCTAATATCCCTCATCATCCCATCAGCCAGAGCCACCGGACTACTACCACTAATATCCCTCATCATCCCATCAGCCAGAGCCACCGGACTACTACCACTAATATCCCACATCATCCCGTCAGCCAGAGCCACCGGACTACTACCACTAATATCCCTCATCATCCCATCAGCCAGCGCTACCGGACTACTACCACTAATATCCCTCATCATCCCGTCAGCCAGAGTCACCGGACTACTACCACTAATATCCCTCATCATCCCGTCAGCCAGAGTCACCGGACTACTACCACTAATATCCCTCATCATCCCATCAGCCAGAGCCACCGGACTACTACCACTAATATCCCACATCATCCCGTCAGCCAGAGCCACCGGACTACTACCACTAATATCCCTCATCATCCCGTCAGCCAGAGTCACCGGACTACTACCACTAATATCCCTCATCATCCCATCAGCCAGAGCCACCGGACTACTACCACTAATATCCCACATCATCCCGTCAGCCAGAGCCACCGGACTACTACCACTAATATCCCTCATCATCCCGTCAGCCAGAGTCACCGGACTACTACCACTAATATCCCTCATCATCCCATCAGCCAGAGCCACCGGACTACTACCACTAATATCCCACATCATCCCATCAGCCAGAGCCACCGGACTACTACCACTAATATCCCACATCATCCCGTCAGCCAGAGCCACCGGACTACTACCACTAATATCCCTCATCATCCCATCAGCCAGAGCCACCGGACTACTACCACTAATATCCCACATCATCCCGTCAGCCAGAGCCACCGGACTACTACCACTAATATCCCTCATCATCCCGTCAGCCAGAGTCACCGGACTACTACCACTAATATCCCTCATCATCCCATCAGCCAGAGTCACCGGACTACTACCACTAATATCCCACATCATCCCATCAGCCAGCGCTACCGGACTACTACCACTAATATCCCACATCATCCCGTCAGCCAGAGCCACCGGACTACTACCACTAATATCCCTCATCATCCCGTCAGCCAGAGTCACCGGTCTACTACCACTAATATCCCACATCATCCCATCAGCCAGCGCTACCGGACTACTACCCCTAATATCCCACATCATCCTGTCAGCCAGAGTCACCGGACTACTACCACTAATATCCCTCATCATCCCGTCAGCCAGCGCTACCGGACTACTACCCCTAATATCCCACATCATCCCGTCTGCCAGAGCCACCGGACTACTACCACTAATATCCCACATCATCCCATCAGCCAGCGCTACCGGACTACTACCCCTAATATCCCACATCATCCTGTCAGCCAGAGTCACCGGACTACTACCACTAATATCCCTCATCATCCCATCAGCCAGCGCTACCGGACTACTACCCCTAATATCCCACATCATCCCATCAGCCAGAGTCACCGGACTACTACCACTAATATCCCACATCATCCCATCAGCCAGAGTCACCGGACTACTACCACTAATATCCCTCATCATCCCGTCAGCCAGAGCCACCGGACTACTACCACTAATATCCCTCATCATCCCGTCAGCCAGAGCCACCGGACTACTACCCCTAATATCCCACATCATCCCGTCAGCCAGAGCCACCGGACTACTACCACTAATATCCCACATCATCCCATCAGCCAGAGCCACCGGACTACTACCACTAATATCCCTCATCATCCCGTCAGCCAGAGCCACCGGACTACTACCACTAATATCCCACATCATCCCATCAGCCAGAGCCACCGGACTACTACCACTAATATCCCTCATCATCCCGTCAGCCAGAGCCACCGGACTACTACCACTAATATCCCACATCATCCCATCAGCCAGAGCCACCGGACTACTACCCCTAATATCCCACATCATCCCATCAGCCAGAGCCACCGGACTACTACCACTAATATCCCTCATCATCCCGTCAGCCAGAGCCACCGGACTACTACCCCTAATATCCCACATCATCCCATCAGCCAGAGCCACCGGACTACTACCACTAATATCCCTCATCATCCCGTCAGCCAGAGCCACCGGACTACTACCACTAATATCCCACATCATCCCATCAGCCAGAGCCACCGGACTACTACCACTAATATCCCTCATCATCCCGTCAGCCAGAGCCACCGGACTACTACCACTAATATCCCTCATCATCCCGTCAGCCAGAGCCACCGGACTACTACCCCTAATATCCCACATCATCCCATCAGCCAGAGCCACCGGACTACTACCACTAATATCCCTCATCATCCCGTCAGCCAGAGCCACCGGACTACTACCCCTAATATCCCACATCATCCCATCAGCCAGAGTCACCGGACTACTACCACTAATATCCCACATCATCCCATCAGCCAGAGCCACCGGACTACTACACCTAATATCCCACATCATCCCATCAGCCAGAGCCACCGGACTACTACACCTAATATCCCACATCATCCCATCAGCCAGAGCCACCGGACTACTACACCTAATATCCCACATCATCCCATCAGCCAGAGTCACCGGACTACTACCCCTAATATCCCACATCATCCCATCAGCCAGAGCCACCGGACTACTACCACTAATATCCCACATCATCCCGTCAGCCAGAGCCACCGGACTACTACCACTAATATCCCACATCATCCCGTCAGCCAGAGCCACCGGACTACTACCACTAATATCCCTCATCATCCCGTCAGCCAGAGCCACCGGACTACTACCCCTAATATCCCACATCATCCCATCAGCCAGAGCCACCGGACTACTACCACTAATATCCCTCATCATCCCGTCAGCCAGAGCCACCGGACTACTACCACTAATATCCCACATCATCCTGTCAGCCAGAGCCACCGGACTACTACCACTAATATCCCACATCATCCCATCAGCCAGAGCCACCGGACTACTACCACTAATATCCCTCATCATCCCGTCAGCCAGAGCCACCGGACTACTACCACTAATATCCCACATCATCCCGTCAGCCAGAGCCACCGGACTACTACCACTAATATCCCACATCATCCCATCAGCCAGAGCCACCGGACTACTACCACTAATATCCCACATCATCCCGTCAGCCAGAGCCACCGGACTACTACCCCTAATATCCCACATCATCCCGTCAGCCAGAGTCACCGGACTACTACCACTAATATCCCACATCATCCCATCAGCCAGAGCCACCGGACTACTACCACTAATATCCCACATCATCCCGTCAGCCAGAGCCACCGGACTACTACCCCTAATATCCCACATCATCCCATCAGCCAGAGCCACCGGACTACTACCACTAATATCCCACATCATCCCATCAGCCAGAGCCACCGGACTACTACCACTAATATCCCACATCATCCCGTCAGCCAGAGCCACCGGACTACTACCCCTAATATCCCACATCATCCCGTCAGCCAGAGCCACCGGACTACTACCCCTAATATCCCACATCATCCCATCAGCCAGAGTCACCGGACTACTACCCCTAATATCCCACATCATCCCATCAGCCAGAGTCACCGGACTACTACCCCTAATATCCCACATCATCCCGTCAGCCAGAGTCACCGGACTACTACCCCTAAGATCCCACATCATCCCATCAGCCAGAGCCACCGGACTACTACCCCTAATATCCCACATCATCCCGTCAGCCAGAGCCACCGGACTACTACCCCTAATATCCCACATCATCCCATCAGCCAGAGTCACCGGACTACTACCCCTAATATCCCACATCATCCCATCAGCCAGAGCCACCGGACTACTACCCCTAATATCCCACATCATCCCATCAGCCAGAGTCACCGGACTACTACCCCTAATATCCCACATCATCCCATCAGCCAGAGCCACCGGACTACTACCCCTAATATCCCACATCATCCCGTCAGCCAGAGCCACCGGACTACTACCCCTAATATCCCACATCATCCCGTCAGCCAGAGCCACCGGACTACTACCCCTAATATCCCACATCATCCCATCAGCCAGAGTCACCGGACTACTACCCCTAATATCCCACATCATCCCATCAGCCAGAGCCACCGGACTACTACCCCTAATATCCCACATCATCCCATCAGCCAGAGTCACCGGACTACTACCCCTAATATCCCACATCATCCCATCAGCCAGAGCCACCGGACTACTACCCCTAATATCCCACATCATCCCGTCAGCCAGAGCCACCGGACTACTACCCCTAATATCCCACATCATCCCATCAGCCAGAGTCACCGGACTACTACCCCTAATATCCCACATCATCCCATCAGCCAGAGTCACCGGACTACTACCCCTAATATCCCACATCATCCCATCAGCCAGAGCCACCGGACTACTACCCCTAATATCCCACATCATCCCGTCAGCCAGAGTCACCGGACTACTACCCCTAATATCCCACATCATCCCATCAGCCAGATCCACCGGACTACTACCACTAATATCCCACATCATCCCATCAGCCAGATCCACCGGACTACTACCACTAATATCCCACATCATCCCGTCAGCCAGAGCCACCGGACTACTACCACTAATATCCCACATCATCCCATCAGCCAGAGCCACCGGACTACTACCACTAATATCCCACATCATCCCGTCAGCCAGAGCCACCGGACTACTACCCCTAATATCCCACATCATCCCGTCAGCCAGAGTCACCGGACTACTACCACTAATATCCCACATCATCCCATCAGCCAGAGCCACCGGACTACTACCACTAATATCCCACATCATCCCGTCAGCCAGAGCCACCGGACTACTACCCCTAATATCCCACATCATCCCGTCAGCCAGAGCCACCGGACTACTACCCCTAATATCCCACATCATCCCATCAGCCAGAGTCACCGGACTACTACCCCTAATATCCCACATCATCCCATCAGCCAGAGTCACCGGACTACTACCCCTAATATCCCACATCATCCCGTCAGCCAGAGTCACCGGACTACTACCCCTAAGATCCCACATCATCCCATCAGCCAGAGCCACCGGACTACTACCCCTAATATCCCACATCATCCCGTCAGCCAGAGCCACCGGACTACTACCCCTAATATCCCACATCATCCCATCAGCCAGAGTCACCGGACTACTACCCCTAATATCCCACATCATCCCATCAGCCAGAGCCACCGGACTACTACCCCTAATATCCCACATCATCCCATCAGCCAGAGTCACCGGACTACTACCCCTAATATCCCACATCATCCCATCAGCCAGAGCCACCGGACTACTACCCCTAATATCCCACATCATCCCGTCAGCCAGAGCCACCGGACTACTACCCCTAATATCCCACATCATCCCATCAGCCAGAGTCACCGGACTACTACCCCTAATATCCCACATCATCCCATCAGCCAGAGTCACCGGACTACTACCCCTAATATCCCACATCATCCCATCAGCCAGAGTCACCGGACTACTACCCCTAATATCCCACATCATCCTATCAGCCAGAGCCACCGGACTACTACCCCTAATATCCCACATCATCCCATCAGCCAGAGTCACCGGACTACTACCCCTAATATCCCACATCATCCCATCAGCCAGAGTCACCGGACTACTACCCCTAATATCCCACATCATCCCATCAGCCAGAGTCACCGGACTACTACCCCTAATATCCCACATCATCCCATCAGCCAGAGTCACCGGACTACTACCCCTAATATCCCACATCATCCCATCAGCCAGAGTCACCGGACTACTACCCCTAATATCCCACATCATCCCATCAGCCAGAGTCACCGGACTACTACCCCTAATATCCCACATCATCCCATCAGCCAGAGTCACCGGACTACTACCCCTAATATCCCACATCATCCCGTCAGCCAGAGCCACCGGACTACTACCCCTAATATCCCACATCATCCCGTCAGCCAGAGTCACCGGACTACTACCCCTAATATCCCACATCATCCCGTCAGCCAGAGCCACCGGACTACTACCCCTAATATCCCACATCATCCCATCAGCCAGAGTCACCGGACTACTACCACTAATATCCCACATCATCCCATCAGCCAGAGCCACCGGACTACTACCCCTAATATCCCACATCATCCCATCAGCCAGAGTCACCGGACTACTACCACTAATATCCCACATCATCCCATCAGCCAGAGTCACCGGACTACTACCCCTAATATCCCACATCATCCCGTCAGCCAGAGCCACCGGACTACTACCCCTAATATCCCACATCATCCCGTCAGCCAGAGTCACCGGACTACTACCCCTAATATCCCACATCATCCCGTCAGCCAGAGCCACCGGACTACTACCCCTAATATCCCACATCATCCCATCAGCCAGAGTCACCGGACTACTACCACTAATATCCCACATCATCCCATCAGCCAGAGCCACCGGACTACTACCCCTAATATCCCACATCATCCCATCAGCCAGAGTCACCGGACTACTACCACTAATATCCCTCATCATCCCGTCAGCCAGAGCCACCGGACTACTACCCCTAATATCCCACATCATCCCATCAGCCAGAGTCACCGGACTACTACCACTAATATCCCTCATCATCCCGTCAGCCAGAGCCACCGGACTACTACCCCTAATATCCCACATCATCCCATCAGCCAGAGTCACCGGACTACTACCACTAATATCCCTCATCATTCCATCAGCCAGAGTCACCGGACTACTACCCCTAATATCCCACATCATCCCATCAGCCAGAGTCACCGGACTACTACCACTAATATCCCTCATCATTCCATCAGCCAGAGCCACCGGACTACTACCCCTAATATCCCACATCATCCCATCAGCCAGAGTCACCGGACTACTACCACTAATATCCCTCATCATCCCGTCAGCCAGAGCCACCGGACTACTACCCCTAATATCCCACATCATCCCATCAGCCAGAGTCACCGGACTACTACCACTAATATCCCACATCATCCCATCAGCCAGAGCCACCGGACTACTACCACTAATATCCCTCATCATCCCGTCAGCCAGAGCCACCGGACTACTACCCCTAATATCCCACATCATCCCATCAGCCAGAGCCACCGGACTACTACCACTAATATCCCACATCATCCCGTCAGCCAGAGCCACCGGACTACTACCACTAATATCCCACATCATCCCGTCAGCCAGAGCCACCGGACTACTACCCCTAATATCCCACATCATCCCATCAGCCAGAGTCACCGGACTACTACCACTAATATCCCACATCATCCCATCAGCCAGAGCCACCGGACTACTACCCCTAATATCCCACATCATCCCATCAGCCAGAGTCACCGGACTACTACCACTAATATCCCTCATCATCCCGTCAGCCAGAGCCACCGGACTACTACCCCTAATATACCACATCATCCCGTCAGCCAGAGCCACCGGACTACTACCACTAATATCCCTCATCATCCCGTCAGCCAGAGCCACCGGACTACTACCCCTAATATCCCACATCATCCCATCAGCCAGAGTCACCGGACTACTACCACTAATATCCCTCATCATTCCATCAGCCAGAGTCACCGGACTACTACTCCTAATATCCCACATCATCCCGTCAGCCAGAGCCACCGGACTACTACCCCTAATATCCCACATCATCCCATCAGCCAGAGCCACCGGACTACTACCCCTAATATCCCACATCATCCCATCAGCCAGAGTCACCGGACTACTACCACTAATATCCCTCATCATTCCATCAGCCAGAGTCACCGGACTACTACCACTAATATCCCACATCATCCCGTCAGCCAGAGCCACCGGACTACTACCCCTAATATCCCACATCATCCCATCAGCCAGAGCCACCGGACTACTACCCCTAATATCCCACATCATCCCATCAGCCAGAGTCACCGGACTACTACCACTAATATCCCTCATCATTCCGTCAGCCAGAGTCACCGGACTACTACCACTAATATCCCTCATCATCCCGTCAGCCAGAGCCACCGGACTACTACCACTAATATCCCACATCATCCCGTCAGCCAGAGCCACCGGACTATTACCCCTAATATCCCACATCATCCCGTCAGCCAGAGCCACCGGACTACTACCACTAATATCCCTCATCATCCCGTCAGCCAGAGCCACCGGACTACTACCCCTAATATCCCACATCATCCCATCAGCCAGAGTCACCGGACTACTACCACTAATATCCCTCATCATTCCGTCAGCCAGAGTCACCGGACTACTACCACTAATATCCCTCATCATTCCATCAGCCAGAGTCACCGGACTACTACCACTAATATCCCACATCATCCCGTCAGCCAGAGCCACCGGACTACTACCCCTAATATCCCACATCATCCCATCAGCCAGAGCCACCGGACTACTACCCCTAATATCCCACATCATCCCATCAGCCAGAGTCACCGGACTACTACCACTAATATCCCTCATCATTCCGTCAGCCAGAGTCACCGGACTACTACCACTAATATCCCTCATCATCCCGTCAGCCAGAGCCACCGGACTACTACCACTAATATCCCTCATCATTCCGTCAGCCAGAGTCACCGGACTACTACCACTAATATCCCTCATCATCCCATCAGCCAGAGCCACCGGACTACTACCACTAATATCCCTCATCATTCCATCAGCCAGAGCCACCGGACTACTACCCCTAATATCCCTCATCATTCCATCAGCCAGAGCCACCGGACTACTACCACTAATATCCCTCATCATCCCGTCAGCCAGAGCCACCGGACTACTACCCCTAATATCCCACATCATCCCATCAGCCAGAGTCACCGGACTACTACCACTAATATCCCTCATCATTCCATCAGCCAGAGCCACCGGACTACTACCACTAATATCCCTCTTCATTCCATCAGCCAGAGCCACTGGACTACTACCACTAATATCCCTCATCATTCCATCAGCCAGAGTCACCGGACTACTACCACTAATATCCCACATCATCCCGTCAGCTAGAGCCACCGGACTACTACCACTAATATCCCTCATCATTCCATCAGCCAGAGCCACCGGACTACTACCCCTAATATCCCTCATCATCCCGTCAGCCAGAGCCACCGGACTACTACCCCTAATATCCCACATCATCCCATCAGCCAGAGTCACCGGACTACTACCCCTAATATCCCACATCATCCCGTCAGCAAGAGCCACCGGACTACTACCACTAATATCCCTCATCATTCCATCAGCCAGAGTCACCGGACTACTACTCCTAATATCCCACATCATCCCGTCAGCAAGAGCCACCGGACTACTACCACTAATATCCCTCATCATTCCATCAGCCAGAGTCACCGGACTACTACCACTAATATCCCTCATCATCCCGTCAGCCAGAGCCACCGGACTACTACCCCTAATATCCCACATCATCCCATCAGCCAGAGTCACCGGACTACTACCCCTAATATCCCACATCATCCCGTCAGCAAGAGCCACCGGACTACTACCACTAATATCCCTCATCATTCCATCAGCCAGAGCCACCGGACTACTACCCCTAATATCCCTCATCATCCCGTCAGCCAGAGCCACCGGACTACTACCACTAATATCCCACATCATCCCATCAGCCAGAGTCACCGGACTACTACCCCTAATATCCCACATCATCCCGTCAGCCAGATCCACCGGACTACTACCCCTAATATCCCACATCATCCCATCAGCCAGAGTCACCGGACTACTACCACTAATATCCCTCATCATTCCATCAGCCAGATCCACCGGACTACTACCCCTAATATCCCACATCATCCCATCAGCCAGAGTCACCGGACTACTACCACTAATATCCCTCATCATCCCGTCAGCCAGAGCCACCGGACTACTACCCCTAATATCCCACATCATCCCATCAGCCAGAGGCACCGGACTACTACCACTAATATCCCTCATCATCCCGTCAGCCAGAGCCACCGGACTACTACCCCTAATATCCCACATCATCCCATCAGCCAGAGTCACCGGACTACTACCACTAATATCCCTCATCATTCCATCAGCCAGATCCACCGGACTACTACCCCTAATATCCCACATCATCCCATCAGCCAGAGTCACCGGACTACTACCACTAATATCCCTCATCATCCCGTCAGCCAGAGCCACCGGACTACTACCCCTAATATCCCACATCATCCCATCAGCCAGAGTCACCGGACTACTACCACTAATATCCCTCATCATTCCATCAGCCAGAGTCACCGGACTACTACTCCTAATATCCCACATCATCCCGTCAGCCAGAGCCACCGGACTACTACCACTAATATCCCACATCATCCCATCAGCCAGAGTCACCGGACTACTACCACTAATATCCCTCATCATCCCGTCAGCCAGAGCCACCGGACTACTACCCCTAATATCCCACATCATCCCATCAGCCAGAGTCACCGGACTACTACCACTAATATCCCTCATCATTCCATCAGCCAGAGTCACCGGACTACTACTCCTAATATCCCACATCATCCCGTCAGCCAGAGCCACCGGACTACTACCCCTAATATCCCACATCATCCCATCAGCCAGAGCCACCGGACTACTACCCCTAATATCCCACATCATCCCATCAGCCAGAGTCACCGGACTACTACCCCTAATATCCCACATCATCCCGTCAGCCAGAGCCACCGGACTACTACCACTAATATCCCTCATCATTCCATCAGCCAGAGTCACCGGACTACTACCACTAATATCCCTCATCATCCCGTCAGCCAGAGCCACCGGACTACTACCACTAATATCCCACATCATCCCGTCAGCCAGAGCCACCGGACTACTACCACTAATATCCCTCATCATTCCATCAGCCAGAGCCACCGGACTACTACCACTAATATCCCTCATCATCCCGTCAGCCAGAGCCACCGGACTACTACCCCTAATATCCCACATCATCCAGTCAGCCAGAGCCACCGGACTACTACCCCTAATATCCCACATCATCCCGTCAGCCAGAGTCACCGGACTACTACCACTAATATCCCACATCATCCCGTCAGCCAGAGCCACCGGACTACTACCACTAATATCCCTCATCATTCCATCAGCCAGAGCCACCGGACTACTACCACTAATATCCCTCATCATCCCGTCAGCCAGAGCCACCGGACTACTACCACTAATATCCCACATCATCCCGTCAGCCAGAGCCACCGGACTACTACCACTAATATCCCTCATCATTCCATCAGCCAGAGCCACCGGACTACTACCACTAATATCCCTCATCATCCCGTCAGCCAGAGCCACCGGACTACTACCACTAATATCCCACATCATCCCGTCAGCCAGAGCCACCGGACTACTACCACTAATATCCCTCATCATCCCGTCAGCCAGAGCCACCGGACTACTACCCCTAATATCCCACATCATCCCGTCAGCCAGAGCCACCGGACTACTACCACTAATATCCCTCATCATTCCATCAGCCAGAGTCACCGGACTACTACCACTAATATCCCTCATCATCCCGTCAGCCAGAGCCACCGGACTACTACCACTAATATCCCACATCATCCCGTCAGCCAGAGCCACCGGACTACTACCACTAATATCCCTCATCATTCCATCAGCCAGAGTCACCGGACTACTACCACTAATATCCCTCATCATCCCGTCAGCCAGAGCCACCGGACTACTACCACTAATATCCCACATCATCCCGTCAGCCAGAGCCACCGGACTACTACCACTAATATCCCTCATCATTCCATCAGCCAGAGCCACCGGACTACTACCACTAATATCCCTCATCATTCCATCAGCCAGAGCCACCGGACTACTACCACTAATATCCCTCATCATCCCGTCAGCCAGAGCCACCGGACTACTACCCCTAATATCCCACATCATCCAGTCAGCCAGAGCCACCGGACTACTACCACTAATATCCCTCATCATTCCATCAGCCAGAGTCACCGGACTACTACCCCTAATATCCCACATCATCCCGTCAGCCAGAGTCACCGGACTACTACCACTAATATCCCTCATCATTCCATCAGCCAGAGCCACCGGACTACTACCACTAATATCCCTCATCATTCCATCAGCCAGAGTCACCGGACTACTACCCCTAATATCCCACATCATCCCGTCAGCCAGAGCCACCGGACTACTACCCCTAATATCCCACATCATCCCGTCAGCCAGAGCCACCGGACTACTACCACTAATATCCCTCATCATTCCATCAGCCAGAGTCACCGGACTACTACCACTAATATCCCTCATCATCCCGTCAGCCAGAGCCACCGGACTACTACCACTAATATCCCACATCATCCCGTCAGCCAGAGCCACCGGACTACTACCACTAATATCCCTCATCATTCCATCAGCCAGAGCCACCGGACTACTACCACTAATATCCCTCATCATCCCGTCAGCCAGAGCCACCGGACTACTACCACTAATATCCCACATCATCCCGTCAGCCAGAGCCACCGGACTACTACCACTAATATCCCTCATCATTCCATCAGCCAGAGCCACCGGACTACTACCACTAATATCCCTCATCATTCCATCAGCCAGAGTCACCGGACTACTACCACTAATATCCCTCATCATCCCGTCAGCCAGAGCCACCGGACTACTACCACTAATATCCCACATCATCCCGTCAGCCAGAGCCACCGGACTACTACCACTAATATCCCTCATCATTCCATCAGCCAGAGTCACCGGACTACTACCACTAATATCCCTCATCATCCCGTCAGCCAGAGCCACCGGACTACTACCACTAATATCCCACATCATCCCGTCAGCCAGAGCCACCGGACTACTACCACTAATATCCCTCATCATTCCATCAGCCAGAGCCACCGGACTACTACCACTAATATCCCTCATCATCCCGTCAGCCAGAGCCACCGGACTACTACCACTAATATCCCACATCATCCCGTCAGCCAGAGCCACCGGACTACTACCACTAATATCCCTCATCATTCCATCAGCCAGAGCCACCGGACTACTACCCCTAATATCCCACATCATCCAGTCAGCCAGAGCCAGCGGACTACTACCCCTAATATCCCACATCATCCAGTCAGCCAGAGCCACCGGACTACTACCCCTAATATCCCACATCATCCCGTCAGCCAGAGTCACCGGACTACTACCACTAATATCCCTCATCATTCCATCAGCCAGAGTCACCGGACTACTACCCCTAATATCCCACATCATCCCGTCAGCCAGAGCCACCGGACTACTACTCCTAATATCCCACATCATCCCGTCAGCCAGAGTCACCGGACTACTACCACTAATATCCCTCATCATCCCGTCAGCCAGAGCCACCGGACTACTACCCCTAATATCCCACATCATCCCGTCAGCCAGAGTCACCGGACTACTACCACTAATATCCCTCATCATTCCATCAGCCAGAGTCACCGGACTACTACCACTAATATCCCACATCATCCCGTCAGCCAGAGCCACCGGACTACTACCACTAATATCCCTCATCATTCCATCAGCCAGAGCCACCGGACTACTACCACTAATATCCCTCATCATTCCATCAGCCAGAGTCACCGGACTACTACCACTAATATCCCACATCATCCCGTCAGCCAGCGCTACCGGACTACTACCCCTAATATCCCACATCATCCCATCAGCCAGAGTCACCGGACTACTACCCCTAATATCCCACATCATCCCGTCAGCCAGAGCCACCGGACTACTACCACTAATATCCCACATCATCCCATCAGCCAGAGCCACCGGACTACTACCCCTAATATCCCACATCATCCCGTCAGCCAGAGCCACCGGACTACTACCACTAATATCCCTCATCATTCCATCAGCCAGAGTCACCGGACTACTACCACTAATATCCCACATCATCCCGTCAGCCAGAGCCACCGGACTACTACCACTAATATCCCTCATCATTCCATCAGCCAGAGCCACCGGACTACTACCACTAATATCCCTCATCATTCCATCAGCCAGAGTCACCGGACTACTACCACTAATATCCCACATCATCCCGTCAGCCAGCGCTACCGGACTACTACCCCTAATATCCCACATCATCCCATCAGCCAGAGTCACCGGACTACTACCCCTAATATCCCACATCATCCCGTCAGCCAGAGCCACCGGACTACTACCACTAATATCCCACATCATCCCATCAGCCAGAGCCACCGGACTACTACTCCTAATATCCCACATCATCCCGTCAGCCAGAGCCACCGGACTACTACCACTAATATCCCACATCATCCCATCAGCCAGATCCACCGGACTACTACCCCTAATATCCCACATCATCCCGTCAGCCAGAGCCACCGGACTACTACCCCTAATATCCCACATCATCCCGTCAGCCAGAGCCACCGGACTACTACCACTAATATCCCACATCATTCCATCAGCCAGAGTCACCGAACTACTACCACTAATATCCCTCATCATCCCATCAGCCAGAGCCACCGGACTACTACCACTAATATCCCGCATCATCCCGTCAGCCAGAGTCACCGGACTACTACCACTAATATCCCTCATCATCCCGTCAGCCAGAGTCACCGGACTACTACCACTAATATCCCTCATCATTCCATCAGCCAGAGCCACCGGACTACTACCCCTAATATCCCTCATCATCCCGTCAGCCAGAGCCACCGGACTACTACCCCTAATATCCCACATCATCCCATCAGCCAGAGTCACCGGACTACTACCACTAATATCCCTCATCATTCCATCAGCCAGAGTCACCGGACTACTACCCCTAATATCCCACATCATCCCGTCAGCCAGCGCTACCGGACTACTACCCCTAATATCCCACATCATCCCGTCAGCCAGCGCTACCGGACTACTACCACTAATATCCCTCATCATTCCATCAGCCAGAGTCACCGGACTACTACCACTAATATCACACATCATCCCGTCAGCCAGCGCTACCGGACTACTACCCCTAATATCCCACATCATCCCATCAGCCAGAGTCACCGGACTACTACCACTAATATCCCACATCATCCCGTCAGCCAGAGCCACCGGACTACTACCACTAATATCCCTCATCATTCCATCAGCCAGAGCCACCGGACTACTACCCCTAATATCCCACATCATCCCGTCAGCCAGCGCTACCGGACTACTACCCCTAATATCCCACATCATCCCGTCAGCCAGCGCTACCGGACTACTACCACTAATATCCCTCATCATTCCATCAGCCAGAGTCACCGGACTACTACCACTAATATCACACATCATCCCGTCAGCCAGCGCTACCGGACTACTACCCCTAATATCCCACATCATCCCATCAGCCAGAGTCACCGGACTACTACCCCTAATATCCCACATCATCCCGTCAGCCAGAGCCACCGGACTACTACCACTAATATCCCACATCATCCCGTCAGCCAGAGTCACCGGACTACTACCACTAATATCCCTCATCATTCCATCAGCCAGAGCCACCGGACTACTACCACTAATATCCCGCATCATCCCGTCAGCCAGAGTCACCGGACTACTACCACTAATATCCCTCATCATTCCATCAGCCAGAGTCACCGGACTACTACCACTAATATCCCACATCATCCCATCAGCCAGAGCCACCGGACTACTACCCCTAATATCCCACATCATCCCATCAGCCAGAGCCACCGGACTACTACCACTAATATCCCTCATCATTCCATCAGCCAGAGCCACCGGACTACTACCACTAATATCCCGCATCATCCCGTCAGCCAGAGTCACCGGACTACTACCACTAATATCCCTCATCATTCCATCAGCCAGAGTCACCGGACTACTACCACTAATATCCCACATCATCCCATCAGCCAGAGCCACCGGACTACTACCACTAATATCCCTCATCATTCTATCAGCCAGAGCCACCGGACTACTACCCCTAATATCCCTCATCATCCCGTCAGCCAGATCCACCGGACTACTACCCCTAATATCCCACATCATCCCATCAGCCAGAGCCACCGGACTACTACCACTAATATCCCACATCATCCCGTCAGCCACCGGACTACTACCCCTAATATCCCACATCATCCCGTCAGCCAGAGTCACCGGACTACTACCCCTAATATCCCTCATCATCCCGTCAGCCAGAGTCACCGGACTACTACCCCTAATATCCCACATCATCCCGTCAGCCAGAGCCACCGGACTACTACCCCTAATATCCCTCATCATCCCGTCAGCCAGATCCACCGGACTACTACCCCTAATATCCCACATCATCCCATCAGCCAGAGCCACCGGACTACTACCACTAATATCCCTCATCATTCCATCAGCCAGAGCCACCGGACTACTACCACTAATATCCCGCATCATCCCGTCAGCCAGAGTCACCGGACTACTACCACTAATATCCCTCATCATTCCATCAGCCAGAGTCACCGGACTACTACCACTAATATCCCACATCATCCCATCAGCCAGAGCCACCGGACTACTACCACTAATATCCCTCATCATTCTATCAGCCAGAGCCACCGGACTACTACCCCTAATATCCCTCATCATCCCGTCAGCCAGATCCACCGGACTACTACCCCTAATATCCCACATCATCCCATCAGCCAGAGCCACCGGACTACTACCACTAATATCCCACATCATCCCGTCAGCCACCGGACTACTACCCCTAATATCCCACATCATCCCGTCAGCCAGAGTCACCGGACTACTACCCCTAATATCCCTCATCATCCCGTCAGCCAGAGTCACCGGACTACTACCCCTAATATCCCACATCATCCCATCAGCCAGAGCCACCGGACTACTACCCCTAATATCCCACATCATCCCATCAGCCAGAGTCACCGGACTACTACCACTAATATCCCACATCATCCCGTCAGCCACCGGACTACTACCCCTAATATCCCACATCATCCCATCAGCCAGAGCCACCGGACTACTACCCCTAATATCCCTCATCATCCCGTCAGCCAGAGTCACCGGACTACTACCCCTAATATCCCTCATCATCCCGTCAGCCAGATCCACCGGACTACTACCCCTAATATCCCTCATCATCCCATCAGCCAGAGCCACCGGACTACTACCACTAATATCCCACGTCATCCCGTCAGCCACCGGACTACTACCCCTAATATCCCACATCATCCCATCAGCCAGAGCCACCGGACTACTACCCCTAATATCCCTCATCATCCCGTCAGCCAGAGTCACCGGACTACTACCCCTAATATCCCTCATCATCCCGTCAGCCAGAGCCACCGGACTACTACCCCTAATATCCCACATCATCCCGTCAGCCAGAGTCACCGGACTACTACCACTAATATCACTCATCATCCCGTCAGCCAGAGCCACCGGACTACTACCCCTAATATCCCTCATCATCCCGTCAGCCAGAGTCACCGGACTACTACCACTAATATCACTCATCATCCCGTCAGCCAGAGCCACCGGACTACTACCCCTAATATCCCTCATCATCCCGTCAGCCAGAGTCACCGGACTACTACCACTAATATCACTCATCATCCCGTCAGCCAGAGCCACCGGACTACTACCCCTAATATCACTCATCATCCCGTCAGCCAGAGCCACCGGACTACTACCCCTAATATCCCTCATCATCCCGTCAGCCAGAGTCACCGGACTACTACCCCTAATATCCCACATCATCCCGTCAGCCAGCGCTACCGGACTACTACCCCTAATATCCCTCATCATCCCGTCTGCCAGAGCCACCGGACTACTACCACTAATATCCCTCATCATTCCATCAGCCAGAGCCACCGGACTACTACCCCTAATATCCCTCATCATCCCGTCAGCCAGAGTCACCGGACTACTACCACTAATATCCCTCATCATCCCATCAGCCAGAGCCACCGGACTACTACCACTAATATCCCACATCATCCCGTCAGCCAGAGCCACCGGACTACTACCACTAATATCCCACATCATCCCGTCAGCCAGCGCTACCGGACTACTACCCCTAATATCTCACATCATCCCGTCTGCCAGAGCCACCGGACTACTACCCCTAATATCCCACATCATCCCGTCAGCCAGAGTCACCGGACTACTACCCCTAATATCCCACATCATCCCGTCAGCCAGAGCCACCGGACTACTACCACTAATATCCCACATCATCCCGTCAGCCAGAGCCACCGGACTACTACCACTAATATCCCACATCATCCCGTCTGCCAGAGCCACCGGACTACTACCACTAATATCTCACATCATCCCGTCTGCCAGAGCCACCGGACTACTACCCCTAATATCCCACATCATCCCGTCAGCCAGAGCCACCGGACTACTACCACTAATATCCCACATCATCCCGTCAGCCAGAGCCACCGGACTACTACCACTAATATCCCACATCATCCCGTCAGCCAGAGCCACCGGACTACTACCACTAATATCTCACATCATCCCGTCTGCCAGAGCCACCGGACTACTACCCCTAATATCCCACATCATCCCGTCTGCCAGAGCCACCGGACTACTACCACTAATATCCCACATCATCCCGTCAGCCAGAGCCACCGGACTACTACCACTAATATCCCACATCATCCCGTCAGCCAGCGCTACCGGACTACTACCCCTAATATCCCACATCATCCCGTCAGCCAGAGCCACCGGACTACTACCACTAATATCCCACATCATTCCATCAGCCAGAGCCACCGGACTACTACCACTAATATCCCTCATCATCCCGTCAGCCAGAGTCACCGGACTACTACCACTAATATCCCTCATCATCCCATCAGCCAGAGCCACCGGACTACTACCACTAATATCCCACATCATCCCGTCAGCCAGAGCCACCGGACTACTACCACTAATATCCCACATCATCCCGTCAGCCAGCGCTACCGGACTACTACCCCTAATATCTCACATCATCCCGTCTGCCAGAGCCACCGGACTACTACCCCTAATATCCCACATCATCCCGTCAGCCAGAGTCACCGGACTACTACCCCTAATATCCCACATCATCCCGTCAGCCAGAGCCACCGGACTACTACCACTAATATCCCACATCATCCCGTCAGCCAGAGCCACCGGACTACTACCACTAATATCTCACATCATCCCGTCTGCCAGAGCCACCGGACTACTACCCCTAATATCCCACATCATCCCGTCTGCCAGAGCCACCGGACTACTACCACTAATATCCCACATCATCCCGTCAGCCAGAGCCACCGGACTACTACCACTAATATCCCACATCATCCCGTCAGCCAGCGCTACCGGACTACTACCCCTAATATCCCACATCATCCCGTCAGCCAGAGCCACCGGACTACTACCACTAATATCCCTCATCATTCCATCAGCCAGAGCCACCGGACTACTACCCCTAATATCCCACATCATCCCGTCAGCCAGAGCCACCGGACTACTACCACTAATATCCCACATCATCCCGTCAGCCAGAGCCACCGGACTACTACCACTAATATCTCACATCATCCCGTCTGCCAGAGCCACCGGACTACTACCCCTAATATCCCACATCATCCCGTCTGCCAGAGCCACCGGACTACTACCACTAATATCCCACATCTTCCCGTCAGCCAGAGCCACCGGACTACTACCACTAATATCCCACATCATCCCGTCAGCCAGCGCTACCGGACTACTACCCCTAATATCCCACATCATCCCGTCTGCCAGAGCCACCGGACTACTACCCCTAATATCCCACATCATCCCGTCTGCCAGAGCCACCGGACTACTACCACTAATATCCCTCATCATTCCATCAGCCAGAGCCACCGGACTACTACCCCTAATATCCCACATCATCCCGTCTGCCAGAGCCACCGGACTACTACCCCTAATATCCCACATCATCCCGTCTGCCAGAGCCACCGGACTACTACCACTAATATCCCTCATCATTCCATCAGCCAGAGCCACCGGACTACTACCCCTAATATCCCACATCATCCCGTCAGCCAGAGCCACCGGACTACTACCCCTAATATCCCTCATCATCCCGTCAGCCAGAGCCACCGGACTACTACCCCTAATATCCCACATCATCCCGTCAGCCAGAGTCACCGGACTACTACCCCTAATATCCCTCATCATCCCGTCAGCCAGAGCCACCGGACTACTACCCCTAATATCCCACATCATCCCGTCAGCCAGAGCCACCGGACTACTACCCCTAATATCCCACATCATCCCGTCTGCCAGAGCCACCGGACTACTACCCCTAATATCCCTCATCATCCCGTCAGCCAGAGCCACCGGACTACTACCCCTAATATCCCACATCATCCCGTCAGCCAGAGCCACCGGACTACTACCCCTAATATCCCACATCATCCCGTCAGCCAGAGCCACCGGACTACTACCCCTAATATCCCACATCATCCCGTCAGCCAGAGCCACCGGACTACTACCCCTAATATCCCACATCATCCCGTCTGCCAGAGCCACCGGACTACTACCCCTAATATCCCACATCATCCCGTCAGCCAGAGCCACCGGACTACTACCCCTAATATCCCACATCATCCCGTCTGCCAGAGCCACCGGACTACTACCCCTAATATCCCACATCATCCCGTCTGCCAGAGCCACCGGACTACTACCCCTAATATCCCACATCATCCCGTCTGCCAGAGCCACCGGACTACTACCACTAATATCCCTCATCATTCCATCAGCCAGAGCCACCGGACTACTACCCCTAATATCCCACATCATCCCGTCAGCCAGAGCCACCGGACTACTACCCCTAATATCCCTCATCATCCCGTCAGCCAGAGTCACCGGACTACTACCCCTAATATCCCTCATCATCCCGTCAGCCAGAGCCACCGGACTACTACCCCTAATATCCCACATCATCCCGTCAGCCAGAGCCACCGGACTACTACCCCTAATATCCCACATCATCCCGTCAGCCAGAGCCACCGGACTACTACCCCTAATATCCCTCATCATCCCGTCAGCCAGAGTCACCGGACTACTACCCCTAATATCCCTCATCATCCCGTCAGCCAGAGCCACCGGACTACTACCCCTAATATCCCACATCATCCCGTCAGCCAGATCCACCGGACTACTACCCCTAATATCCCTCATCATCCCGTCTGCCAGAGCCACCGGACTACTACCCCTAATATCCCACATCATCCCGTCTGCCAGAGCCACCGGACTACTACCACTAATATCCCTCATCATTCCATCAGCCAGAGCCACCGGACTACTACCCCTAATATCCCACATCATCCCGTCAGCCAGATCCACCGGACTACTACCCCTAATATCCCTCATCATCCCGTCTGCCAGAGCCACCGGACTACTACCCCTAATATCCCACATCATCCCGTCTGCCAGAGCCACCGGACTACTACCACTAATATCCCTCATCATTCCATCAGCCAGAGCCACCGGACTACTACCCCTAATATCCCTCATCATCCCGTCAGCCAGAGCCACCGGACTACTACCACTAATATCCCACATCATCCCATCAGCCAGAGCCACCGGACTACTACCACTAATATCCCACATCATCCCCATCAGCCAGAGCTACCGGACTACTACCCCTAATATCCCACATCATCCCATCAGCCAGAGCCACCGGACTACTACCCCTAATATCCCACATCATCCCGTCAGCCAGAGCCACCGGACTACTACCCCTAATATCCCACATCATCCCATCAGCCTGGGGTCATAACCAGAGCGCTGGATGGATTTGCCCTGACTTCCAGACCATAGATCCCTTTAAGAGGGAAGATGTGCCTATGGGGTGGAGGATGTGTGATGAGTATATGGGCAGGGGGGGGATTCATTTCTGTCATGTGCTCTCTGCTCCTTTCTGGGGGACAGATGATGGCTGGGAGCTTATGTTCCCGGGGATGCTAGATTTCTCCCACCATGTCAGTGTCTGCTGAGGTGTTGTGGAGTGGGAAAAAAGTTGCTCATAGCAACCAATCACAGCTCAGCTTCTTTTAAACAGCTCTGTTGACATGTAACATGCTTTGTGATTTGGTTGGTGATACACACATATTCATTCAGTTTTATATATACAGTTGTGGCCAAAAGTATTGACACCCCTGCAATTCTGTCAGATAATACTCAGTTTCTTCCTGAAAATGATTGCAAACACAAATTCTTTGGTATTATTATCTTCATTTAATTTGTCTTAAATGAAAAAACACAAAAAGAATTGTCCTAAATCCAAATTGGATATAATTCCACACCAAACATAAAAAAGAGGGTGGACAAAAGTATTGGCACTGTTAGAAAAATCCTGTGATGCTTCTCTAATTTGTGTAATTAGCAGCACCTGTAACTTACCTGTGGCACCTAACAGGTGTTGGCAATAACTAAATCACACTTGCAGCCAGTTGACATGGATTAAAGTTGACTCAACCTCTGTCCTGTGTCCTTGTGTGTACCACATTGAGCATGGAGAAAAGAAAGAAGATCAAAGAACTGTCTGAGGACTTGAGAAACCAAATTGTGAGGAAGCATGAGCAATCTCAAGGCTACAAGTCCATCTCCAAAGACCTGAATGTTCCTGTGTCTACCGTGCGCAGTGTCACCAAGAAGTGTAAAGCCCATGGCACTGTGGCTAACCTCCCTAGATGTGGACAGAAAAGAAAAACTGACAAGAGATTTCAACGCAAGATTGTGCGGATGTTGGATAAAGAACCTCGACTAACATCCAAACAAGTTCAAGCTGCCCTGCAGTCCGAGGGTACAACAGTGTCAACCCGTACTATCCGTCGGCGTCTGAATGAAAAGGGACTGTATGGTAGGAGACCCAGGAAGACCCCACTTCTTACCCCGAGACATAAAAAAGCCAGGCTGGAGTTTGCCAAAACTTACCTGAAAAAGCCTAAAACGTTTTGGAAGAATGTTCTCTGGTCAGATGAGACAAAAGTAGAGCTTTTTGGGCAAAGGCATCAACATAGAGTTTACAGGAGAAAAAAGAGGCATTCAAAGAAAAGAACACGGTCCCTACAGTCAAACATGGCGGAGGTTCCCTGATGTTTTGGGGTTGCTTTGCTGCCTCTGGCACTGGACTGCTTGACCGTGTGCATGGCATTATGAATTCTGAAGACTACCAACAAATTTTGCAGCATAATGTAGGGCCCAGTGTGAGAAAGCTGGGTCTCCCTCAGAGGTCATGGGTCTTCCAGCAGGACAATGACCCAAAACACACTTCAAAAAGCACTAGAAAATGGTTTGAGAGAAAGCACTGGAGCCTTCTAAGGTGGCCAGCAATGAGTCCAGACCTGAATCCCATAGAACACCTGTGGAGAGATCTAAAAATGGCAGTTTGGAGAAGGCACCCTTCAAATATCAGGGACCTGGAGCAGTTTGCCAAAGAAGAATGGTCTAAAATTCCAGCAGAGCATTGTAAGAAACTCATTGATGGTTACCGGAAGCGGTTGGTCGCAGTTATTTTGGCTAAAGGTTGTGCAACCAAGTATTAGGCTGAGGGTGCCAATACTTTTGTCTGGCCCATTTTTGGAGTTTTGTGTGAAATGATCAATGTTTTGCTTTTTGCTTCATTCTCTTTTGTGTTTTTTCATTTAAGACAAATTAACTGAAGATAATAATACCAAAGAATTTGTGTTTGCAATCATTTTCAGGAAGAAACTGAGTATTATCTGACAGAATTGCAGGGGTGTCAATACTTTTGGCCCCAACTGTATATAGATTTATGTCAGGAGCATTACAGGGTTGTCCAGATCTGTGCTGAGTCTGCAGACATTCTATGTGACTGCAGACTTCTGAATTGTCACACTGCACACTGTCAGGATTCTCTGGTGCCGGTAATTTACATACCTGCGGTCAGGTGCTGACTAGACGGTGTGTCCTCACTCCATGAAGAGGCCGGCGACGTCTAGTGGGCAGAAGTATACAAATCCCATACTTGTGCAAGGGAGAATCCTAAATGTGTGCAGTGCCTGCACTGTGAGAATTCAGAGGCTGCAGCCACCTCTAGTTACTGCAGACTTTCATCTCAAACCTCGCGGCCCCCTGGAATTCTAAAAGGAAGCCCCCGGCAGCCTGGAGTGTCCTCACTGTCGGGACTCAGCGGCGCTCGCTGGCTCCAGCACTCACCACATGGCCGTCGGGTGACTACCAGCTTCTCTCCGGCTTCTCTCAGCTTTTCACTGAACGTTGAGTGGCTCGTCGGCAGGTGACTGTGTGCAGATCGCACGTGTGCGGGGGGGGGCGCCAAACTGAATCCTTGCCCCAGGTCCAGAAAACCTAGATACATCTCTGGGGTCTCCGCTCATCGCTGAGTTGCTGCGGTTCCTTCCACTTCTCAGTAATATTAGTCACAGGAGATGGGGGAAGATTCAGGAGGGAGAAATGTCAAGGACGGACTTGTTCACCCGGTGGCCCCATTACAGGACCGCGCTGGTGTCAGGAGCTCTGCCCCACCGGCTGCTCTGTCACATGGTAGTAAAGGCAGACGGCATGGCGGGGGGCCGGGAGTTATTACACTGGGGATGAGGGGCCGAATGTTATACACCGGGGGTCTATGGGGTTGGATGTCATACACCGGGGGTCTGTGGGGATGGATGTCATACACCGGGGGTCTATGGGGTAAGATGTCATACACCGGGGGTCTATGGGGATGGATGTCATACATCGGGGGTCTATGGGGTTGGATGTCATACACCGGGGGTCTGTGGGGATGGATGTCATACACCGGGGGTCTATGGGGTTGGATGTCATACACCGGGGGTCTATGGGGTTGGATGTCATACACCGGGGGTCTATGGGGTAGGATGTCATACACCGGGGGGGCTATGGGGTAAGATGTCATACACCGGGGGTCTATGGGGATGGATGTCATACACTGGGGGTCTATGGGGTTGGATGTCATACACTGGGGGTCTATGGGGTTGGATGTCATACACCGGGGGTCTATGGGGTAGGATGTCATACACCGGGGGGGCTATGGGGTAAGATGTCATACACCGGGGGTCTGTGGGGATGGATGTCATACACTGGGGGTCTATGGGGTTGGATGTCATACACTGGGGGTCTATGGGGTTGGATGTCATACACCGGGGGGCTATGGGGTTGGATGTCATACACCGGGGGGGCTATGGGGTAAGATGTCATACACCGGGGGTCTATGGGGATGGATGTCATACACTGGGGGTCTATGGGGTTGGATGTCATACACCGGGGGGGCTATGGGGTAAGATGTCATACACCGGGGGTCTGTGGGGATGGATGTCATACACTGGGGGTCTATGGGGTTGGATGTCATACACCGGGGGTCTATGGGGTTGGATGTCATACACCGGGGGTCTATGGGGTTGGATGTCATACACCGGGGGTCTATGGGGTTGGATGTCATACACCGGGGGTCTATGGGGTTGGATGTCATACACCGGGGGGCTATGGGGTTGGATGTCATACACCGGGGGGGCTATGGGGTAAGATGTCATACACCGGGGGTCTGTGGGGATGGATGTCATACACTGGGGGTCTATGGGGTTGGATGTCATACACTGGGGGTCTATGGGGTTGGATGTCATACACCGGGGGTCTATGGGGTTGGATGTCATACACCGGGGGTCTATGGGGTTGGATGTCATACACCGGGGGTCTATGGGGTTGGATGTCATACACCGGGGGTCTATGGGGTTGGATGTCATACACCGGGGGTCTATGGGGTTGGATGTCATACACTGGGGGTCTATGGGGTTGGATGTCATACACCGGGGGGCTATGGAGTTGGATGTCATACACCGGGGGTCTATGGGGTTGGATGTCATACACCGGGGGCTCTGGGACTAAAGGAGAAATTGAGTGAATAGTTCTCGCGCCTAGTTCTGCTTTCCGTGCTGTATGTCATCAGATATAGCAGTGATGTGGTCTTGCATTTTTAGGGGTCTGGTCTCTTCAGAATCTCTCCTGCCGTTTGTGATGTGTTGTTTAGTTATTTTCTGATTTTTCATTGATTTTTACCAAGTTTGTTTTATCGGTGACAGAGCAGACGCTGGAGGATTGGGATGTAATTTCCTGTGCTCTCGGCCCCTGCACCGTCCCTCTCCGAGGGTAATGGACGTCTTGTGAGATCTGTCACGTTCGCTCTCGTCTCTTGTGTGTCGGGTAATTACTGTCCGTGCTGGATGGTGACTCCACGCTGTCTCCAGGATTCGGCCGCGGTGCAGGCGTATCCTGAGCAGCCACTTCTGGGTACAAGTCACAGATCAGCAGCTGTGGCTGATGTGATTAGAGCGGGGGGGCAGACCCCCAAAATACCCAGGATCAGAGGGGCATTTAGACCGAGCGATCTGGATCATATTCCTCACCTATCGTTATACCGATGCCTCTACCTTGTGCCAGTGATTACACTGGCTACCCATCCACTCCAGAATCCAGTACAAACTTATTACCCTCACCCACAAAGCCCTCCATGGCTCAGCACCACCCTACATCTCCTCCCTTGTTTCAGTATACCACCCTACCCGCGCCCTCCATTCTGCTGATGACCTGAGGTTAGCATCCTCAATAGTCAGAACCTCCCACTCCCGTCTCCAAGACTTTACACGTGCCGCGCCAATTCTTTGGAATGCACTTCCCAGGTCAATACGATTAGTCCCCAATCCCCACAATTTTAAGTGTGCCCTGAAAACGCATTTATTCAGACTGGCCTATCGCCTCAACGCATTAACCTAACCTATCCCTGTGTGGCACAGCCAAAAGTTTTACCATAACCAGGTTCCCCGCATCATGTTCCCACATGCTTTATGCATCCATTAGCCCTCTGTGTCTGTACTGTTACACACTTAACATTATGGCTGGTCCATACAATCAGGGCAACTGTTACCACCCACCTTTCGTGTCTCCCTCTTTCCTCATAGACTGTAAGCTTGCGAGCAGGGCCCTCATTCCTCTTGGTATCTGTTATGATCTATGTGATTATTGTTATGCTGTAATGTCTATTGTCTCTACAAGTCCCCTCTGAAATGTAAAGTGCTGCGGAATATGTCGGCGCTATAGAAATAAAATATATTATTAATATCTGGCAAATGGCGGTGACCGGAAGTCTGGTGACTTTGTTCACTTTGGTAATTCCTGTATGGTCATGGTTAATAGTGGTCTCGTGCGATATCCGGGGGGAGATCTACAGACGTCGTATGTGAAAGCGCCTGAGTCTTTGGCTCCGTGCACATGGGGCAGAAACGCTGGAATTTTCTGTCTGGTGGAATATTCGCAGTGCGCCGCAGACCCTCCATCTCTTCCCAGCGCTCAGTTGCACTGGACAGACGGTGTGTTTTCGCAGCCATGTATCAGGATGAGATCCGCACAGACCCCGTGCACTTGCAGCAGGAGTCTCCAGACACTGAAGGCTGCATCTGTGATGGATTGGCGCACATTTCTGGAACAAGGGACACGGCAGCCGTCCAAGGGCGTAAAATCCGCTAAAAACAATCGAACAGCTCACACAACGTGCGGCTTATGTGCTGCAGCAATGGAGACGCAGTGTGTAATAAAGGGGCGGTGTGTAATGAGTGAGCGATGCGTTCCTAGCATGTAGCGAGGGGGTGATGCGTTCCCAGCATGTAGCGAGGGGGCGATGCGTTCCCAGCATATAACAAGCAGGCGATGCATTCCCAGCGCGTAACGAGAGAGCGACACGTTCTTAGCGCGTAAAGAGGGGGCAACGCATTCTTAGCGTGCAGACACATTCTTAGCGTCTAATAAGGGGGCAAAACATTCCCAGCATGTAGCCAGGGGACAACGTGTTCCCAACATGTAACGAGAGGGCGACATGTTCCCAGCGTGTAACGAGAGGGCGACGTGTTCCCAGCGTGTAATGAGGGGGCGACGTATTCCTAGTATCTAACGAGGAGGCGAGGCATTCTTAGTGTGTAACGAGGGGGCAACTGTCATGCCGCTTGCGCCGCATGATTCCCGGACCTGGGTCCTCGTGGCCACTCCGGGAGCTCCCTCTAGTGCGCACTCGCATCTCTCCTTACGGCTGCGTGTCGTTGCTGGTGCGCACGCACATCTCTTGTGCTTGATCCTTCGGCTGATGCCTGTGCCCGGCGTGTGTTCGCGCGCTCATCTCCATGCTGCCTAAAACGGTTCCTCTCTATGGTCCTGGAGGACCTGTTCCAGCAACTCTCTCTGTGGTCCTGGAGGACCAGACGCAGCATTCCTCTCTATAGTCCTGGAGTACCCGACCTGGTGATCCTCTCTACGGTCATGGAGGACCTGTTCCAGTGATCCTCTCTATGGTCCTGGAGGAGCTGATCCAGCGATCCTCTCTATGGTCCTGGAGGACCTGATCCAGCGATCCTCTCTATGGTCCTGGAGGACCTGATCCAGTGATCCTCTCTATGGTCCTGGAGGACCTGATCCAGCGATCCTCTCTATGGTCCTGGAGGACCTGATCCAGCGATCCTCTCTATGGTCCTGGAGGACCTGATCTAGCGATCCTCTCTATGGTCCTGGAGGACCTGATCCAGCGATCCTCTCTATGGTCCTGGAGGACCTGATCTAGCGATCCTCTCTATGGTCCTGGAGGACCCGACCCATAAGTTCTCTCTATGGTCCTGGAGGACTGACCCGGAAGTCCTCTCTATGGTCCTGGTGGATTTGACCCGGAAATCCTCTCTGTGATCCTGGAGGGCCTGACCCGAAAGTCCAAGTGCTGAAGCCCTATATCAGGCTGCCTCTTCCTATGGGAGGGGACTGATTATTGTGTTGCTTGTCTGCAAGAGCTGCTTGGTCTCTGCTCAGTTGCTCCCTGTATTCTGTGCCCCCTGCACCCTGCCTGTTGTGCTTCTTCGTACACGCTCTGGGCTTGTACTTCGTCTCGTGGCCTGTACCTGCCTCGTGTTTTGTACTTCGTCTCGTGTCCTGTACCTGCCTCGTGTCCTGTGCTTTGCCTCGTGTCCTGTACCTTGTCTCGTGTCCTGTGCTTTGTCTCGTGTTTTGTACTTCGTCTCGTGTCCTGTGCTTTGCCTCGTGTCCTGTACCTGCCTCGTGTCCTGTGCTTTGCCTCGTGTCCTGTACCTTGTCTCGTGTCCTGTGCTTTGCCTCGTGTCCTGTACCCTGTCTCGTGTCCTGTGCTTTGCCTCGTGTCCTGTACCTGCCTCGTGTCCTGTGCTTTGCCTCGTGTCCTGTACCCTGTCTCGTGTCCTGTGCTTTGCCTTGTGTCCTGTACCTGCCTCGTGTCCTGTGCTTTGCCTCGTGTCCTGTACCCTGTCTCGTGTCCTGTGCTTTGCCTCGTGTCCTGTACCTGCCTCGTGTCCTGTGCTTTGCCTCGTGTCCTGTACCTTGTCTCGTGTCCTGTGCTTTGTCTCGTGTTTTGTACTTCGTCTCGTGTCCTGTGCTTTGCCTCGTGTCCTGTACCTTGTCTCGTGTCCTGTGCTTTGCCTCGTGGCCTGTACCTTGTCTCGTGTCCTGTGCTTTGCCTCGTGTCCTGTACCCTGTCTCGTGTCCTGTGCTTTGCCTCGTGTCCTGTGCTTTGCCTCGTGTCCTGTACCTTGTCTCGTGTCCTGTGCTTTGCCTCGTGTCCTGTACCCTGTCTCGTGTCCTGTGCTTTGCCTCGTGTCCTGTACCCTGTCTCGTGTCCTGTGCTTTGCCTCGTGTACTGTGCTTTGCCTCGTGTCCTGTACCTTGTCTCGTGTCCTGTGCTTTGCCTCGTGTCCTGTACCTTGTCTCGTGTCCTGTACCTTGTCTCGTGTCCTGTACCTTGTCTCGTGTCCTGTACCTTGTCTCGTGTCCTGTGCTTTGTCTCGTGTTTTGTACTTCGTCTCGTGTCCTGTACCTGCCTCGTGTCCTGTGCTTTGCCTCGTGTCCTGTACCTTGTCTCGTGTCCTGTACCTTGTCTCGTGTCCTGTACCTTGTCTCGTGTCCTGTACTTTGCCTCGTGTCCTGTACCTGCCTCGTGTCCTGTACTTTGCCTCGTGTCCATTACCTTGCCTCTATAGGTACCGTTCCCCACGGCTTTCCTGTCCTCTGCTCTGTTGTGCTCCTTTGCACGTGCTCTGCCTCTTTCTTTGCTCTTTCCTATCGTGCTCTCTTGCACCACCCAGTTTCTGTACGATGCCTCGCCGTGCTGTCTGTACGTGCTTTGGCCATGTACTCTGCCTTGAGCTATATCTTTGTATTCTGACCTATCCTGCTCCTTTAGCACAAGTCTTCGCTCTGTGCGTAGTTTCTTCCTTAACCCGGCTCTGGGCTCTAGCTTACGCTCCTCTTCTCTCTCTTGTACCCGGCTCTGTACTTCAGCCTACGTTCCGCTCCTTGCTCTGTAAAAATTTCTAATGCAAGCAATTCCCTTCATAAGTCCCATGCTTAGTGACAGGATGTCCCCTGTGCGTAATCTAAGTGTCACATAGAATGTTAGAGTTGGAAGGGACCTCCAGGGTCATCAGGACCTCCGGGGTCTACATGTCTAACCCCCTGCTCAATGCAGGATTCACTAAACCATCACAGACAGATGTCTGTCCAGCCTCTGTGTGAAGACTTCCATTGAAGGGGAACTCACCACCTCTCGTGGCTGTTCCACTCATTGATCACTCTAAGGGTATGCTTCCACGTTCATGATTACATCAGGATTTGCTGCGGATTGAACGCTGCGTCCAGATGTTACAGCATAGTGGAGGAGATTTTATGAAATCTGTCTCCACTATGCATGCAGACAGGCGGGTGACACACTCGAAATTACGGACATGCGGCGCGTCTTTATAGACCACAGCTTGTCTATTTATCTTGCGAAGATGCTCCGTCTCCGCAAGATACATAACACAGTGTATGTGTAGTAAGGGCCAGATTGGGGGGTGGTCCACTGCTTACCGCGCACAGACGACACAGAGACGGAGGCAGATTTTCGGGTACAACAGGTCCGAGTTTATTGGCCGTCCTCCTGACGACCGTAGCCATACACCGCAGCACCTTCACAGCTCTCCGTACTCAGGCCCGGGTACCTGCACCTTCCTTCTGTCGTAGTGACGTTCCTCGCGGCTCTTTCACTGGGGCTGCCCTAGGCCTATCTACCGCCAGCGCTTCACCAGTCCGAGGTCGTCGTCGATTTGGTACCCCGGGGCCTTGTCTATTCTGCGGTTCTTCGTGTCAGGGCCACCCCCCTGACTGTCTCTTCTCAGTCCCCTGGTCGAGCTCTCCTCTACTGTTCGTTCTCCTTCACTGTCTCTTCTCCTCCTGAGCTCCTCCCAGGACTGGAACCCTCTGGAACCCCGTCCTGTCCTATTTATCTCCCTGCTCGGGAAATCCCCTCCTGGGTTCCTGTCTCTCCGCCCCCATGACTAAGCGGTTTCGTAGCCTTAAGCTGCTGTCAAGTCCTGTTCTCACGCTCCCTCCTGCCATCTTGTGGTCAAACTTAGGTACTGCACTTCTTTTCCGTTTTCCCCAGCTGTTTGCCTTTTGTCATTACAAACATCCGTCTACAGTGCACCAACCGTCCCTTCTCCCTACAGACAAGTCCGTCCGTCAGGTCACCTTCCCTACATATGGATAGGATGCGGTGAGACTGTGTCGACCCGTGTGTCTCAAACATTGCCTTCCCCCCTCCCCCCAATCCCACAATAAAACACAGACAGGCCTAGATGGGTTGAAACAGGTCGGTCACAGTTTATTAATTACATAGGCAGAGAAAGGCAATTACACTTCGTAACGTCTCCTTGCCGTATGCCCTGTCCCCCACCGACATGTGAGCCGGCCAACGAGCGGTCACAAACCTTTGTCCTACTCTACAACTTCCTGACTTACACAGGACTCCGTCCCCCAACCAGCAACCTTAGTGCCTGCTCGACTCCGTCCTGCAAGGCGGATAAAAATCTGTCGAGCCCAGTGTCCGTAAGGTGAACTCCGAGCGATCTTAATGCCACATCATCTCCTTCCAGCTGGTGGTGGCGAACCACAATGCCAGACTGTATTTTCCTTTCACAAACTTCGCCATCCGCGCGTTGATCTTTCTTCTTCATCGCTCTATGGCTTTGGCGTCCATTGCCCCATGCCAGACGGCTCGTGGCTCCATCTCCGACCACACCAATACCATATCTGGTAACATGCAGGTAAAACGCTCTGTCTGACATCACCGTACTGAGTTCAGCAGTCTTCCTTTTAACCAGATCATTGCCACCAAAATGACCGGCCCTTTAGCCGTCTTAACGATGTTTAACATTTCCGGGAAAATCTGTTGCCATCGTAGCCCTCTGACACCTCTCTCAGACGATAACAATGCGTTAATAAGATTAACATCTACGTCCGTTGTTACAGTGGCTCCACACCAAATGTTGTGTCAGGCATAGCAGAGTTAGTCGGCGTAGGAGGGCGGGCAAGGGCGGGGAGGCGGATGACATCTTGTTTAGGCTAAAAATCGGATGTTTGTGTTCTCCAGCATTGTACCCCATAACTCGACTGATGATACGATTGCAGAAACTTCTAGCAGTGCCGGATCGCTACCCCAGTTTGATGAAGCCCAAAGCTCCGGCCAGGTGCCTTTGCACCATTGGTTTTTGTAGATTGCTACAAAACCGTCTCGGCTATTTCCCCCTACCGCTAGTCCTAGTTCCTTACTTGTTGTCTCTTTTGCCATGACGCAGGTATGGCCATTGTAGGATTGCAGGAATGTTTTCCATACTAGTAAGTCTGCCCTCAAGGGTCGAGGGATTCTAATTCTATGACCCGGTTGGGCGATGCCCTTTGTTGCCAGCGACAACCGTCGAGAGAAGGCTCTGCCGGCTGGCATTACACGGCAGGCGAATGTCAGCAGACCCTGTAAGGTCTGCATTTGCTGGAGGGTGACTTTTTTAGCTGCACAGAAACATTCGACCATCTGTATCGTTTTTTGTATTTTATCTGTTGGCAAGCGAAAAACCATTATCTTGGTGTCTGCTTCAATGCCCAGGAAGGGCAACACGTTACATGGGCCGACTGTTTTGTCGGATGATAGTGGCATGCCAAAATGTTTTGCTATGAATTTTAAATTTTTCAAGAAGGAAGGTGCAGAATTTAGAATTTTAGGCAAACAAAAAATCATCAGGTAGTGAATCAGCGAATTGCTGCCTGTTTCATAACGGACCACCCGGTCCAAGAAAGTACCGAATAATAGTGACACCAGATGGAACATCCCATCGGCAGGCACATATCAAAATAATAGTGCTGGTCCACCTTGCAACCTAACAAGTGGAAGCATTCGGGGTGCACGGGTAACAGCTGACTCTGTCTGATTTTGCCAGTAGGGCGCCGAGGCCGGCTTCACAAATTATTTCCACCGCCCTATGGAATGACACATATGTGACGGAAGGTTCTTCTGGAGTAATAGCATCGTTAACCAAATCGCCCTTTGGGTGAGAGAGGTGATGGATTAGCCGATATTTGCCAGGCACCTTTTTAGGAATAATGCCTAGTGGTGAGATTCTGAAATTTTTGAAGGGCACCGAAAGAAAAGGACCCACCAATCTACCTAGTTCAACCTCTTTTTTTATTTTTTGTTCTAATATCTCAGGGAATTCGCGCGCCGATTTTAGGTTGTTAGGCTAGTTTCACACTAGTGTTCGTGGGCACAGCGCCCCCTCCGGTCAGTTCCTCCTCTGATCGCATGACGCTGCATGCGATCAGTGTATCCTGTATTTAGCATTGGATACGCTGATCGTGCGCTGACCATGCGCTGGTCTGATTTTGCTGGCGTTGTGCCCTTTTGGCGCTGCGCCCAGAGCACAAAGATGCAACACAGCGCGTTTTCGTGATCTGGGCGCAGCGCCAAAAGGGCACAGCGCCAGCAAAATCAGACCAGCGCATGGTCAGCGCACGATCAGCGTATCCAATGCTAAATACAGCAACGTCATGTGATCAGAGGAGGAACTGACCGGAGGGGGTGCGGCCAGGGGCGGGGCTTAGCGGAGGCGCTGCGCCCACAAACGCTAGTGTGAATCTAGCCTTAGCTAATGTTAGACTTCTACTGAATTTGAGGGGAATGAAAAAAACGTTTTTAAAGCCGGAGTATAGTTGCCGTGCTGCTTCTTTATTGGGGTAAATGTTTAGCCAAGGGCCCATCGCAGTTACGCTCACCGGGGTTTTGCCTTGTAGGCGCTCTGCTCCCCTGACGGGTACATCTTTATGCTGGATGTCCCCCCCCCGTAAGCTGAGCAGTCGTGCCTAAATCTACACGACGTGTGAAAACGGCAGCTTCCTTCATTAAAAAGCCATCAGGCCCCGGGTTTTCGTACGACCACTGACTGTTGGCCTGTGGCTGCGGAGTAATTAGTGGTCGCTGATGAAAAGGGGGGCTGATTTTGTGATAGCATTAGACATAACCACAAATCAGTGGCTTTCACTCCCCAACCTAGATCGGGCTGTAGGGCCAACCGCCTGCAGAACTCCTCATCATACCTCCGCCAGGCTGAACCTCCATGGGATTTGTAGGAGTTTTATATTAGGTCCTGATAAATAATTCGGAGCAGCGGTTGATCCACTGACAATAATGACCATATGTCCACGTCATCATTATTCCATATTCTCTCTAGTGTCCTGGTCTATGTGGGCACCTAGCGGGCTAATGCCACGGAAGAAAGCGTCTTTATGTAAACCAGCTGATTGAAGTGTTGTCCTGTTATCGCCTGGCCCGCATGGTCGTGTTAAGTGTTGAGCTAGCGCCTTAATTGCTGCGGCGGCTAATTCGTCGTTGGTTGTATTATTTACTACGTGGTGTTCGTTGGATGTTAAAAACTCACCACTGTTTGGCGCATGATGGGTTTCTTCTGCCTCGGCTTTGGCTATCGGGGTTGCACGGTGTTGGGTGGAAGCCCTGGGAGATGGTCCTCCCATGCCATCGGCCAATGGCGGAGCATGAGACAGCTGGCGACTGTCGAGTGTCTGATCCCGAGTGTCTCCGGCTGGAGGGACTCCGGTTCCTGTATGTGTGATGACTTGGTTGGCGGCCCAGGATGGGTCGCTGTGGCTGACTGCCGTAGCTGGGACACATGACGTCTGTCGTGTGTCTGAGACAGCCTTTCACGACTCTCAGATGCGTCGGACCAATTGGATGGGGATGGTGAACGCCATCTAGAGGAGCCTCCTATGTGAGCTGTGTCGAGGGCGGTAATGAGAGTAGTGACATTTAGAGGGACAGAGGGAATGATGGCGGGATTCTTCGGAGGAGGATGGGGAGTGTCTGCGCCGTATATGTCTGCGCCAGCCATGAATAGGGGGTGTGTTAGGGGCCGTTAATTCTGATGTAATTGGCTCGTTATGTGTGTTACGGGCTGTGACTGGTAGTGTAGTGCTGTGTAACGAGGGCGTTAATGGTACGTCACTATGAATTGTATTTTGTGTAGTGTTTGGAGGGGCGGTGGTTAATGTGACCTCTATATTATTTTGTGACTGGGTCATTGATTGCGTTGGCGGAGCGTAGTTTAGTATTGGGTGCTTGTGTTACGTGGCGCATTGCGTGTACATGTTATATACTGTATTTGCTGGAGAGCGCACTGGTCGGTCTGGAGGGACCGATCAGCGTGCTCTGAAGCAGCGTTTCTGTGCCTGCTGGAGGGCCGCTGTGGAGCAGGCCTGGGCTTGCGTAGTTTTGTGCTGCTCCTGCTCCGGCGTCCCTCTGTGCAGGTAGTGCAGTTGTGCCTGCCGGAGGGACACTGTGGAGCAGGCCTGGCATCATCGATGGCCAGAAGCGGACTGGCGGCGGCTGGAAGTGATGCGAGGCCATTGGCGGGGCCTCGCCTTGACACGGCCGGAAGTGACGCGAGGCCGTGGGTTGGGCCTCGTCTTGACGCAACAGAAGGCGGCTGGAAGCGGCAGAGGCAAAGGCCCTGCATGTCCCGCCCCGCCACACGGACACAACAGGATGTGGTTGAACAGGTGTCTGCTTGAAGTGTTTGCGTGCGTTCTAAAGTATTGCATACCCATCCGTCTGGTCCACTTCTTCCACTTCCCATTCCTAGTAGACCATGGACACACCTGTCCATGGGTTTTATTACTGACCTACCGGTATCTGCAGGCAAGACGGTGGTTCTGGTGGTCGTAGATAGGTTCAGTAGAATGGTGCATTTCATCGCATTACCGGCACTTCCGAGCGCCAAGACTCTTGCTCAGGTTTTTACTGAGATTGTGAAGCTTCACGGGGTTCCCTCCGATGTGGTGTCAGATCGGGGGACCCAATTTGTTTCTAAGTTCTGGAAAGTTTTCTGTTCTCAACTGGGAGTGCAGCTCTGCTTTCCTCTGCTTTGCATCCTCAATCGAATAGACAGACCGAGCGCATTAATCAGAATTTGGATACCTGCCTCAGGTGTTTGTCTCTGAAAACCAGGAGGACTCGGCATCTTACTTACCGTTGGCCGAGTTTGCTATTAATAATCTACTGGCAGGTCACCGTTCTTTGGTGCATACAGTTTCCATCCACAGTTTGGCACTTTTAGTGTGTGAGGGGCTTCGGGAGTCCCTGAGGAGGAATGTATTGCTTTGTCGCTTTCTTCTGTGTGTTAAGGGGTTCAGATACAGGAAAGATGTAGGGGTTCAGAGTAATTTGAAGATCATGGGAGACAGGTACAAACTTATGGCTGACAGATAACGCTCGCCAGGTCTGGACCTAAGTGCGATGACTTTGGTTGTCTACCAGGATATCAGCTTGAAGATCACTTCCTAGAAGCTGGGACCTAAGTTTCTTGGTCCCTATAAAATAACTGCCGTTATTAACACTACAGCTTTTTGTCTTGAGTTACCTCAGGTTCTTAAATTCCACAATGTGTTCCACAGGTCTCTGCTCAAGAAATATGTTAGGCTGGATCATTCATTGCATGCTTCTGGTTCTGAGTGTCCGGAAGCCATTCTTAGAATGGGGGATTGCAGTCACAGGTGTGACAGTCATTCTTGATCTGGCTGTAGCGTTTGTGTCGCATCTTTGCACCATCCAGGTTGAAAACTGTTTATCCCCCAGACATGGATTACGGCGCGGGACAGAATGACGGATAGGTATGGTCTATTGTTGTTTTTTTATTTTACTTTTATTTCAGGAGATCGAGGGCTTCGCTGGGATTAGGCTTTTAAATAAAAATGGAAAACTGTGTTTAGTCTTATTTGAAAAATAGGAGTTTATTCTAGCTGTGTCTCTATTTACCATACAACTAATGGATTAGTGATGGATAGGTGTCTTATAGACGCCTCTCTATTACTAAGCAGTGGACTTGATGTCACCTGACAATACAAAGGTGACATCAACCCCACTTGCCACTGCTACAGGACAAGTGGGAAGAGCCGGGCAAAGCACCAGAATGGGGGCATCTAATAGATTTGCTTTTTCTGGGCAGCTGTGGGCTGCTATTCTTAGGCTGGGGGGGGCAATATCCATGGTCCCTTACCAGCCTGAGAATACCAGCCCCCAGCTGTCTGCTTTAGCAAGGTTGGTTGTCAAAAATGGAGGGGGACCCCACGCTGTTTTTCTAATTATTTATATAATTAAAAAAACAGTGTTGGGACCCCTCTATTCTTGATAACCAGCCTTGCTAAAGCTGACAGCTGAGGGTTGCAGCCCCCAGCTGTGAGTTTTAACTGGCTGGTTAGCAAAAATACAGGGGAACCCACAAGTTTTTTTTTTTTTTAATTATTTATTTACAGTGCAGGAGCTGCTAATGAATACCCCCATCTGCCGCTCCTGCTCTCCCTGTAATTAGCAGAAACAGGTGTCGGATGGTGGGAGCTGTAGTCCCATCAGCTGACACCAGTGACCGGAGGTAAAGTTTATACCTCCGATCACAGGTGATTGTCTTTGACAGCGTGGGAACCGCGGCTCTCTGACCGGCGGGGGTGATTTCACAACCGATCAGAAGCGGTGTTTGCCACGCTGTCATGCACTTTACATTGCAGCAAACACTGGATGTTCGGGCCCCCATTCAAGTGAATGGGGTTCGGGATCTGTTCTGGTACCCAAACCCGAACTTTTTGTAACAGTTTGTCCAAACTCACCGGACCAAAACATCCAGGTGTCCGCTCGTCTCTAGTTCTTGATCATCAATCATTTTGCTTTCTCTCCTTGTTGCAGGATCCATCTGTTTCGCCAATATGGCAATTGCCATGATGGAACCGGCACTGCCTATCTGGATGATGGAAACTATGTGCTCCAGGAAGTGGCAGCTCGGTAAGATGCCCATTAACCCCTTCCCTTCATTCATCTACAGTGCGTTCTAAATTATTCCAGAAATGTTAGTATTTTCCTCTCATTTATCCTGGATGCGGATGAGTCGTATAACGTCCAATCATCAACGTTGGACGATAAATTACATTCATCAGACAAATCTCCCAATGAGAACAGGATTTATTCCAAAACTAAAACCCTCAGAAAGCAACAAATTCTCCTGGAGATCGAGAGTCCGGACATTTTGTAGGTTGTGAAGCGCTGAGATCGGTCATTTGTGGGATCTGCAGCGTTAGACGTCACATTACTGACACCAGAAGCTTTTCCAACAGGAACCTCCTCAGGCCGAGTCCATGTCTCATCGGTGCTTCTGGGATTTCACCTCCACAATTCTGCAACCATTGATATTCTGCGTTTTTGGAGAGTTTCTGCTTGAATTTCTTTGCTGGATGTCAGAATCGCCCCCAGAGCTCCTGTTCTGTTGTGATCGCCCCCCCCTCATAGATCTGCAGAGGATACCCCAAAGGTTCTCAATAGTACTGAGGTCAGGGGAGGGTGGTGTCCACCCACGAGTGTCCTCCCTTTATGCCCATAGCAGCCAATGACTCAGATCTTCTCTGCAGCATGAGATGGGGCATTATCAGCGTGAAGATGATTTTGCTACGGACGGTGTAGTTCACGGTTCTTCTCTTTTTGTGCACCATGGGAGAAAGCGGATGTCAGAAACTCTACAGTATATACTTTCGAGGTCATTTTAACACTTTCAGGGACCCTAAAGGGGCTACCAGCATTCTGCTCATGATTCTGGCCCAAAACATGACTCCACCACCGCCTTGCTGGGACATGGTGGCCGTCCATTAACCATCCTCGACTCCATCCATCTGGACCATCGAGGGTTACACAGCATCATCAGTAGACATGGCTAGTTTACAATGAGTCTTCATGAATGTCGGGGCCACTGCAGCCGTCTCTGCTTGTGAGCGCTGCTTAGGGGCGGCTGAATAGTAGGTTTATACAGAACTGCAGCCCTTGGAGGATCCTACACCTTGAGGTTTGTGGACTCCAGAGGTTCCAGCAGCTTCACATACAGGTGCTTATCACAACATCAAAACGTGACTGTCCTCTATCCTATAGAGTCATTACAGAGTGATCTATGTCACGGGTTTATTTCTGGTAATGTTGATGATTATGGCTTACAGCCAATGAGACCCCAAAAGTCATTATCTCAGTACATTAGAATACTTTATAGCTCCAGCCTGAAAAATGATTGTAAAATCCGAAATGTCGCCCTCCTGAGATGTCTGGTCAGTAAATGCCCTCTGTGATGGTGGGATACGGTATGTGGGGAACATTTTGTTTGTATTAATATTTTACTGATTTTCATGGTGTTCTCTTGTAGGATGATGAGCTGTTATTTGGTAATTGATGAATGGCTGTTGTTGCCATCTGATATCAGCCCCACAGTACCGTATTGTTTGCTAATATGCTAATAACATATTGAACTAGCTTGGTGAAACAATGATCCCCTTTGACCTTCACCCCTGACCTGTAAATGAGGTTGGGGACCCTGTGTGGGACAATGATGTTGTAATGATAAGTAAGATATGACTTCTCTGGAACATTCCAGAATCTTCCATTCTCTAAACTACAGATGAGACTCTGCCTGTCACATAGCTGCGACCCCCCCCCTTCCTCACCCACAGCTCTGTGTAATCTGAGATCCCAGTGAGGATTTTCCCCCCCTTAGCCAGGAAAGGATTTATTTTGTTTGAAGCACCATGCAGCTGGATACAAGTCTGGGAAATATTAAAGAGGCTGGATCGAGAAAACAATACGCGGCAGAGGTGTGAAAATTACATATCTGCATAGGGCACGAAACCAGTGTTCTGGCCCTTAATTTTCACGGTTCTAGCACCCACAGAAACCGAGAAATGGATTTCTCCTAAACGGTGTGACATAATTACTGCATGTTTGGTCTTGAATTATACCCTCCGATAGGCTAAAGAAAATGATATTATGTGCGTGTTTATACGAGGTACCCTCTGCGAGATATAGTCATTATAAGTTTTGTAGTCAGAATTGTAACTCCTAGAGCAGGGGGAGGAACATACCAGACAGCCCCTTTTATGATCTCACCGACCCTAGGCTATAAGGTATTCCTCCCCTAAAATTCAGCCATTCCAGCTAGAGATCTCATGCCAAGAGGTTCTCAGATGAGTGGAGACGTGTGGCTCAGCCTTCTCCCCACACGGTTGGCCTAAGACCATCTAAGCAACTGTAAGTGTTACTCTCTGTTCTGGTAATCCCGTTTATTTTATATTTGCATTGTACATATCTAATGTCTCATTTTGTAAAGCCTTGTTTTATCTGCTATAAACACTGCCCATTTTGGGAATGAACCATAAAGTTTATTAGTTCTGCCTCCTTGCTCTGTGGCGAATGTACACGTGCCTTTAAGATAATTACACTACTGAATTGGGTTGGCTTCAAACCCCTCTATTAAGTTTATAACTTAAGCAGAGAAATCTGGAGCTGGTGGCGGCAAAGTGTGGTCTGGGCACTGCTGAGAGTGACTGAAGGGATTTTATAAGCTAATTGGGTGGCTGCGGTCAGAGCATTTTATAATTCCCTCACTGCAGGATGCCGGGTGGCCAGACCTCATTGAAGCAGCTGTCCGGCGACCAATTATCCCAGGTGTAGTTCCCTGACTGAAAAAGTTCCTTACACTTGCCAGTCCTACTCTAACATGAAAACCTCAAAAAGAGGAAAAAATCCTCCAAAAAATTCAGATACAAACCAGACAGGCCTATATGCATCTGCACTAATACAGGGTGCAGCGGACCCAAGTAAAATGGCAGCTGCACAGGTGCATAAACACCAAATGAAACAGCCAGCCTACAATCAGGGATTGGCCGTGTGGTCCACCAGTGCAGAAGAAATAATCCCCATGTGGCAGTGTTCACACAGGGAATGCAGGGCTTCTGGCTTACAGCCTCTTAGTAACACCATATAGGGGGGCTGCCCAGTGCCAACTAGAATGCATCCCGTGTGAACAGAGGCCACAAGTTTACAGAACCATTTGGGCCCAACTGCACCCTGAAAAAGATATAAAAAGTGCACAAAAAACATCTCAATATATGTCAGGTATTGGTTGATATTGAGGCCTTAATACGGAAGCTGACAAACTGCGTCAAAGTTCCTTACCCTTGCCAGTCCTACTCTAACATGAAAACCTCAAAAAGAGGAAAAAATCCTCCAAAAAATTCAGATACAAACCCGACAGGATTATATGCATCTGCACTAATATGTTAGAGTAGGACTTTTAATTCTGCCTGAGCGAGTGTGATCGAGCTGAGTGTGACCTGAGCGTAAGTGCGAAGTGTAAGTGTAAGTGTGTGACTTGTGATTCAGTGAAGAGGTGTTTGGAAAACCTATAACAGATACCTGTGTGAGTTGCTGAATTGTAGGTTGCTGAGCGCTTTCTACCTGTTTAATTTTTGGGGGGCTTGGGGGCTTGTTTATCCTATTTTTTCTTTCTACAGGGTTAATCTCATATTTTACTATCTGTGTTTTTAAGGGTTAACTATATTGCATTTAAATCTTGAGGTGTAACTATATTCACAAGGGGTTAATTAAGGGTGGGAGTTCCTAATTAAGGGTTTATATGGGGCAGCTGGTTGGGGCTCAACTCCTTTTGGAAGTGCATTGAGCAGCAGGGTGGTGTGCTGGTAAAAGGGGAAAAAAAATCTCTTTTAAATCTTCTGCCTGAGCAAGTGTGAGCGAGCTGAGTGTGACCTGAGCGTAAGGGCGAACTGTGGTAAGTGTGTGACTTGTGATTCAGTGACTTTGGATTCAGGGAGTTTCCAAGGGAGGTATTACTGAATTGCTGTTATATTTTATTAATACTTTATATATTTTTTTGCTTATCTTTCCTGTCTGGTGCAATTCCCATTAGGATGTGCTCCACTATTGCCAATGCCATCCAGTGCACGTCTTGCCGCATGTATGCAGTCCTTGAACAGCCGGTGGAGGGTGCATACTGCTGTGCGAGATGTGAGCACGTTGTGCATTTGGAAGCCCAGATACTGGATCTAATGTGCAGCTGGCAACACTGAGATCCATAGACAATATGGAAAGGAGTCTTCTGCTCACTGAGCAGACGCTCACTGAGATAGATGAGGGGGGGGATGCTAGGTTGGAGCTGCAGGACAATGAAGCAGCTAGCTGGGTGACAGTTAGAAGGCGGGGTAGAGGGAAGAGCGCCAGGGAGGCTAGTCCGGATCTGGCACACCCCAATAAGTTTGCTAAGTTGGCAGATGAGGGGAGTGTTAGTGCAGGAGTAGCACCGCTGCAGCAAGGCATGTCCTCTGAAAGCCGGAGGAGTGTCTGCTCCAGTAAGGGGGGAAATAGGAGAGCAGGGCAGGCCAGACAGGTTCTGGTAGTGGGAGACTCAATTATTAGGGGAACAGATAGGGCAATCTGTCACAAAGACAGGGATCGTCGAACGGTGTGCTGCCTACCTGGCGCTCGAGTCCGACACATCGCTGATCGGGTTGACAGATTACTGGGAGGGGCTGGTGAGGATCCAGCGGTCATGGTGCACATTGGCACAAATGACAAAGTTAGAGGTAGGTGGAAGGTCCTTAAAGAGGATTTCAGGGAATTAGGCTGTAAGCTTAAAGCAAGGACCTCCAAGGTGGTATTTTCGGAAATACTTCCTGTACCACGTGCCACACCAGAGAGGCAACGGGAGATTAGGGAGGTTAATAAGTGGCTCAGGAATTGGTGTAGGAAGGAGGGGTTTGGGTTCCTGCAGAACTGGGCCGACTTCTCAGTTGGCTACAGGTTCTACGCTAGGGACGGGCTGCACTTCAATGGGGAGGGAGCAGCTGTGCTGGGGGAGAAAATGGCTAGAAGGTTGGAGGAGTGTTTAACCTAGGGACGGGGGGGAGGGTATTCCTTTTATAGGAGGGGAAGACAGTGCAGATAGAGACCTGGGCACAAATAATGACATTGGGGGTGGGGGTGGCATGGGGGGTGGGGTTAGAACAGGTAATAAGAAAGAATAGAGGTACAGAGAGATACATAAAGTGCATGTATACTAATGCCAGAAGTCTCGCCAACAAGATGGAGGAATTGGAGTTAATGTTGTTGGAGCATAATTCTGCCATGGTGGGGATATCTGAGACATGGCTGGATGAGAGCCGTGACCGGCGGATAATTTACAGGGCTATAGTCTGTTCAGAAATGACCGAACAAATAAGCGAGGGGGAGGCGTGTGTTTATATGTAAAATCATCCTTACAACCCATCCTGCGTGATAATATATATGAATCTAATGAGAATGTAGAGTCCCTGTGGGGGGAGATAAGGGGAGGGGGGAAAAATAATAAATTACTGATAGGGGTTTGTTATAAATCTCCAAAAATAATGGAAGCAACAGAGAATATCCTCATAAAGCAAATAGATGAAGCAGCGACTCAAGGAGAAGTCATTATTATGGGGGACTTCACCTACCTCGAAATACATTGGGGAACCGAAACCTGCAGTTCAGCAAAGGTGATTGTTTCTCATCGTTGTCACTATCACCTTTCACCACTGGTTCAGGACCCAACAAGAGGGGGGCACTGCTAGACCTAATATTAACCAACAGGCCAGACCGCATATCAAATGTAAGGGTTGAGGGTCACTTGGGTAACAGTGATCACAAATTAATAAGTTTTCATGTATCCTTTAATAAGATGTGTAGTAGAGGGGTTACAAGGACACTAAACTTCAGGAAGGCAAATTTCCAACGGATGAGAGATGATCTTGGTGCAATTAACTGGGACGATATCCTGAGACATAAAAATACACAAAGACAATGGGAGACGTTTATTATCCTCCTGAATAGGAGCTGTGCACAATATATACCGTATGGGAATAAACCTGCGAGAAATAGGAGGAAACCACTATGGCTAAATAGAGCTGTAAGGGGCACAATAAGGGACAGAAAGAAAGCATTTAGAGAATTACAGCAAGTAGGTAGTGATGAGGCATTAACTAAATACAGAAGATTAAATAAATTCTGTAAAAAGCAAATCAAGACAGCAAAGATTGAGACAGAGAGACTCATTGCCAGAGAAAGTAAAAATAATCCCAAAATATTCTATCTATAATAATAAATGCCCTAAGCAGCTTCCGGTTGTAACAACTTCCGTCCAGTTGTAACCGGTGACGTCACCGCACACACTCACATGTTAACCCTCAACACACCACACCGCCTCAACACACACTCCTCTCACCTTTCATCATCTCCACTCGCATCCACTCACTCTTTCACTCCACATACGACCCTTTCTCTCTCACTCCATCTCTCATACTCACACCGTCATCGTCGCTGCCCCGACATCTTCCTCCGCCGCCGCGATCCTGGATCCAGACGTTCTCCAGGCCGCCGACATGTTCTTGCGGCGACACCATCTTGAATATCGCGGGATTTCACGAAATCCAAGATGGCGTCGCCGCAAGAACATGTCGGCGGCCTGGAGAACGTCTGGATCCAGGATCGCGGCGGCGGAGGAAGATGTCGGGGCAGCGACGATGACGGTGTGAGTATGAGAGATGGAGTGAGAGAGAAAGGGTCGTATGTGGAGTGAAAGAGTGAGTGGATGCGAGTGGAGATGGTGAAAGGTGAGAGGAGTGTGTGTTGAGGAGTGTGTGTGTTGAGAGTTAACATGGCAAGAGGTGTGATGCTATCGCATCCTCCCGATGCGATAGCATCGGGCCATAATCTAGTACTACATAAATAGTAAGAAGCTAAAAAATGATAGTGTTGGTCCCCTTAAAAATAGTCTGTGTGAAATGGTGGATGAGGAAAAAACCAATATGCTCAATGACTTTTTTCAACAGTGGTTACACAAGAAAATCCCATGACGGATAACATGATCAGGGATAACAACAATCCTCAATTAAATGTCACCTTCTTAACCCAGCAAGAAGTACGGCGGCGTCTAAAAATCACTAAAGTGGACAAATCCCCGGGCCCGGATGGGATACACCCCCGAGTACTGCAGGAATTAAGCACAGTCATAGATAGACCATTATTTTTAATCTTTAAAGATTCCATAATAACAGGGTCTGTACCACAGGACTGGCGTATAGCAAATGTGGTGCCAATATTCAAAAAGGGGACAAAAACTGAACTTGGAAATTATAGGCCAGTAAGTTTAACCTCAACTGTGGGTAAAATCCTGGAGGGTTTTCTAAGAGATACTATACTGGAGTATCTGGAGAAGAATAACCTCATGACCCAATATCAACATGGGTTTACAAGGGACTGTTCCTGTCAGACTAATCTGATAAGCTTTTATGAAGAGGTAAGATCCGGACTGGACCAAGGGAATGCAGTGGACATGGTGTACATGGATTTTTCAAAAGCTTTTGATACGGTGCCACACAAAAGGTTGATTCATAAAATGAGAACAATGGGGATGGGGGAAAATATGTGTAGGTGGGTTAGAGCTGGCTCAGGGATAGGAAACAAAGGGTGGTTATTAATGGAGCACACTCGGACTGGGTCACAGTTAGCAGTGGGGTACCACAGGGGTCAGTATTGGGCCTGCCTCTTTTTAACATATTTATTAATGACCTTGTAGGGGGCATAGAGAGTAGAATTTGAATATTTGCAGATGACACTAAACTCTGCAGGGTAATCAATACAGAGGAGGACAATTTTATATTACAGGAGGATTTATGTAAACTAGAAGCTTGGGCTGATAAATGGCAAATGAGCTTTAATGGGGATAAATGTAAGGTCATGCACTTGGGTAGAACGAACAAGATGTATAATTATGTGCTTAATTGTAAAACACTGGGCAAAACAGTCACTGAAAAAGACCTGGGTGTATGGGTGGACGACAAACTCACATTTAGTGGCCAGTGTCAGGCAGCTGCTGCAAAGGCAAATAAAATAATGGGATGCATTAAAAGAGGCATAGATGATCAGGAGGAGAACATAATGTTACCTCTATATAAGTTACTAGTGCGACCACACTTAGAATACTGTGTACAGTTCTGGTCTCCGGTGTATAAGAAAGACATAGCTGAACTGGAGCGGGTGCAGAGAAGAGCGACCAAGGTTATTAGGGAACTAGGGGGTCTGCAATACCAAGACAGGTTATTACACTTGGGGTTATTCTTAGGGGTGATCTTATTACAATGTATAAATATATGCGGGGACAATACAGAGACCTTTCTAATGATCTTTTTACTCTTAGACCTGTGACCGGGACAAGGGGGCATCCTCTACCTCTGGAGGAAAGAAGGTTTAAGCATACTCACAGACGCGGATTCTTTACTGTAAGAGCAGTGAGACTATGGAACTCTCTGCCATATGATGTTGTAATGAGTGATTCCCTACTAAAATCTAAGAAGGGACTGGATGCCTTTCTTGGAAAGTATAATATTACAGGGTATATACACTAGTTTCCTTAATATTGCGTTGATCCAGGGACCTAGTCTGATTGCCGTATGTGGAGTCGGGAAGGAATTTTTTTCCCAATGTGAAGCTTACTGTTTGCCACATGGGTTTTTTTGCCTTCCTCTGGATCAACATGTTAGGGCAAGTTAGGATAGGATATGGGGTGAACTAGATGGACTTAAAGTCTCCCTTCAACCTTAATAACTATGTTACTATGTTAAGTGTAAGGAACTTTGACGCAGTTTGTCAGCTTCCGTATTAAGGCCTCAATATCAACCAATACCTGACATATATCGATATGTTTTTTGTGCACTTTTTATATCTTTTTCAGGGTGCAGTTGGGCCCAAATGGTTCTGCAAACTTGTGGCCCATGTTCACATGGGATGCCTTCTAGTTGGCACTGGGCAGCGCCCCTCTATAGTGTTACTAAGAGGCCGTGAACCAGAAGCCCTGCATTCCCTGTGTGAACACTGCCACATGCGGATTATTTCTTCTGCACTGGTGGACCACACGGCCAATCCCTGATTGTAGGCTGGCTGTTTCATTTGTTATTTATGCACCTGTGCAGCTGCCATTTTACTTGGGTCCGCTGCACCCTGGATTAGTGCAGATGCATTTAGGCCTGTCTGGTTTGTATCTGAATTTTTTGGAGGATTTTTTCCTTTCTTTGTAGTTCCCTGACTGACCTGAGGGTAAGGGGGGCGCCGGAGAGTTGCGAATTCCAAAGTGGAACTGAAAAGTTTCGTGAAGTATTGTGGGCAGTGGTGGGACAACTAAAATAAACCCCCCTGCGGTAAATTGTCAGAGCAAGACTAGCTTGCTGTTTTCTTATCGCGTTGTGCCAGCGGTGGGATAACTAAGATAAGCCCCCACTGTGCCCGTGATAGCCGTGTGTTGGCAATACATCGTGTCTCTCCGTCCGTGACATACCGGTGTCAGCGGCGGGAACGTGACAGATGTGAACACAGCACCTCAGAGAGATAGAAGAGTATACGGACTATGTTAACCCCTGCTGGATTGCTGGACTCTCATTTCCCTGGACATTTTATCCTGATACTGGACTGCATTCATGTTCTGGACTATCTATCCTTTGTGGGGTGGACTGAATATGGACCTTTTCGTATTTTTGCCTGAATAAAGGTCTTGGAATTGTTCACTCTTCGCTTGCTCTGTTGATTGTGTGATACCAGAGAAGGACCCCGTGACAACTGGTGGCAGCAGTGGGATCAACAGAGCGTAACCCAATGGAGAACCACCCACAGAGTGAGTACAGAAATAGGACTGTATCCAGTTTACAGGAGAGAGCCAGAGACCTGGGCCTGAACTACCAGGGACTGACTAAAGAGGCCTTAATCGATCTACTGGTGGACGCTAGCCCGGCCACCTCCTCCCTGATGTCCGAAAGACGAGCACTGGAGACAGGGATCCCCATCCAGAAAAGCCAGTGGTTGGTGTGGTATGAAGAAGAGATGGCGGTTCTGGGCCACGGCGTCTCTCAGGAGTACAAGGAGGAGGCTGCCCGCCGGGCACAGCGGAGGCAGGAAGCAATGGAACTTGAAAGAGGGAGTAACGCAATGTGGAGTGTAACCCCAACAATCCGGGAGCCTGTACGGATCACCCAGACAGAGTTTAAGCCATTTGATGAGGCTTCCGGAGATGTGGAGGGGTTCTTCAAGGACTTTGAGCAGCAGTGTGCTGTGATGGAGGTGCCCCACTCTAGCTGGATGCGTTTGTTAGTGGGGCTCCTGAACGGAAGCATGGCGGAGGCTTACCGAACCATTGATGCACTGCAGAACCGGGATTATAACATTGTAAAGCGGACTATCCTGGATTACCATGCTATCACCCCAGACTCATATAGGGCCAAGTTCCGAGACCTCCCATGCACCACGGGGGGATTGTTTAGGATGTATGCCCACAAGATGTCCCAGGCTTATCCGAGATGGCTGGAAGCAGAAAACGCCTTTACTGTGGAAGATGTTATACAGGCGTTCCTCATAGAACAATTTTTTGCCAAGTGCCCTGCAGAGGTACGGGAATGGGTCCGGGAGCGCACGCCGTGTACCATGGATAGAGCTGCAGCCCTGGCCGATGAAGCCCTTACTATCCGACCGCAATGGAGGAGGCTTATGGACAATAAACCACAGCCTGCTCCCGCGCCCCGTCCCCCTCCAATTATATCTGCCCTTCCTCCTAGTCGCAACCGATGACAATCACGCCTCACAATCCTAGGCCCCAACAGTTCCGACCATGACTTGGGGGTATCACCGAGAGGAGATGTTTTGGGTGTGGGCAACCTGGGCATTTGCAATGCAGCTGTCCCTCAAGGATTTGGAGGGAGCCCCACCTCATGCAGTGCATCTTGTGTACTCCATCCCGCCTGAGGAAGTTACCTCCACCCCCACCCAAGAGGACCACTGACCCAAGCACCATAGATACCCCTTCTGGAGTGTACAGACTCTGGCCTTTGTCCCTCAGCTACCCAGAGAAACGGCAACGCCATCTGCAGGATGTCTTAATTGATGGATACAAAGTGTCGGGATTTAGAGACACGGGGGCATTCCTAACTATCATTTGACCTGAGGCAATTCACACTGAATCATAGAATCATAGAATCGTAGAGTTGGAAGGGACCTCCTGGGCCATCTGGTCCAACCCCCTGCTCAAAGCAGGATTCGCTAAATCATCCCAGTCAGATGTCTGTCCAGCCTCTGTTTGAAGACTTCCATTGAAGGAGAACTCACCACTTCTCGTGGGAGCCTGTTCCACTCATTGATCACTCTGTCAAAAAGTTTTTTCTAATATCTAATCTGTGTCTCCTCCCATTCAGTTTCATCCCATTGCTTCTGGTCTTTCCTTCTGCAAATGAGAATAAAGTTGATCCTTCTACAATGTGACAGCCCTTTAGATATTTGAAGACAACTATTAAGTCTCCTCTCAGTCTTCTCTTTTGCAAACTAAACATTCCCAAATCCTGCAACCTTTCCTCATAAGACAGGGTTTGCACACCGGTCACCATTCTGGTCGCTCTTTTCTGAACTTGCTCCAGTTTGTTGATGTCTTTTTTTAAAATGTTGTGCCCAAAACTGGACACAATTTTCCAGATGAGGTCTGACCAAAGAGGAGTAGAGGGCAGTAATGACTTCACGTGATCTAGACTGTATGCTTCTGTTAATACATCCTAGAATTGCATTTGCCTTTTTTGCTGCTGCATCACACTGTTGACTCATATTCAGTCTGTGATCTATTAGTATACCCAAGTCTTTTTCACATGTGCTGTTGCTTAGCCCTATTCCTCCCATTCTGTATATGCTTTTTTCATTTTTATTGCCCAGATGTAGTACTTTGCATTTGTCCCTGTTAAAAACCATTCTGTTAGTTGCTGCCCACTTCTCCAGTTTATTTAAATCTTTTTGAATTCTCTCTCTCTTCTCTAGTATTAGCTATCCCTCCTAGCTTTGTGTCATCAGCAAATTTAATCAGTTTACCCTCAATTCCTTCATCTAAATCGTTGATAAAGATGTTGAACAATACAGGGCCCAGGACAGAGCCCTGTGGTACCCCACTTGAGACATTCTTCCAACTGGATGTGCAGCCATTTACGACCACTCTTTGGGTCCGATCACTAAGCCAGTTATGAATCCACCTAACAGTTGCCTTGTCCATTCCATACTTAGACATTTTTTCAATAAGGATTGTATGAGAGACTTTGTCAAATGCTTTGCTGAAATCAAGATATACTATATCTACAGCATTTCCTTGATCCACCCAATCAGTGATTCCGTCATAGAAGGAAATTAAGTTAGTCTGACATGACTTATTAGTTACAAACCCATGCTGACTCTGTTTAATCACTTCATTCTTATCCAGATACTGACATACATGTTGTTTAATAATTTGTTCAAAGATCTTTCCTGGTATAGAAGTCAGACTCACCGGCCTATAGTTGCCTGGGTCCACCTTCTTCCCCTTTTTGAAGATAGGAACAACATTTGCTCTTCTCCAGTCTTCTGGGACTTCTTCTGTTCTCCAAGAATTTTCAAAGATTATGGAGAGGGGTTCAAAAATTTCTTCTGCTATCTCCTTCAGTACTCTGGGGTGTAATTCATCTGGACATGGAGACTTGAATTCATTTAGGTTAGCTAAGTGTTTCCTCATTATCTTTCTGTTTATAGATATCCTGGATTCTTCTATTCCCTTAATAGGACAGTGAAGAACAGTTGATGTTACATTTCCTTTCTGAGAGAAAACAGAAGGAAAATAGGAATTTAAAAGTTCAGCCTTCTCAACATCCTGTCTTACCATTTCATCATTTTCATCCTGTAAAAATCCTATAGCATCTTTGACTTTTCTTTTACTTTTGACATATCCCCAAAATCCTTTATTATTGCTTTTGACATCTCTTGCAAGCCTCAATTCATTTTCAGCTTCAGATAATCTGATTTGTGCCCTGCAGGTTCTGCAGACAGCATTATATTCTTCTTTAGATATGCCTCCCTCTTTCCATTTTATAAACATTTTTTTCTTCCTTTTTAGCATGTGCTTAAGTTCTGTGTTCATCCATCCTGGCTTCCTTAAATGCTTCCTATTCTTCCCTCTTTTCGGAATTGTTAACAATTGTGCTTTGAGAATTTCATTTTTCAAGATTTCCCATCCTTCCTGGACATTGTTGTCTTTAAGGATATCCAGCCATTGGATCCCTCCAATTCTCTTTCTGAATCCCTTAAAATCTGCCTTTCTGAAATCTAACCTTGATGTCTGAGTCTTCACAGGTCTTCCTCCTCTAGTTATCCAAAATTCTAAAATAGCATGGTCGCTACCTCCTAGGGTCCCAGCCACTTTTACCTCCTCCACCATTTCCTCCCTGTTTATAAGGATTAGATCCAAGGTAGCAGTTCCCCTTGTTTTCTCCCCTACCTTTTGGAAGATAAAGTTGTCAGCAAGAGAGGATAAGAATTTCCTTGACCTGTTAGTTTTGCCTGAGAATTCCCATTGTCCTGGCGAGGAGTGTCCGCAAATATATACAGTGAGCTTTGGTGCGTTTGGATTATGATTTTGGAGAAAAAGTGTGTTGGATTGGCGTTATGGGAGGACTTCTTGCAGATATCCTTCTTGGAAACAACATTGGAGAGTTACAGTGCCATTTTGTGCGAGGAGACACCCAACTACAGGCCCTTCAAGCACCACGACATCCGAACCTCACCGGGGAGCAGTCTTTTTGGTCAGAAGGTCCATGGACCTCTCACTCTTCTGAAAGAACATTTGGAGGGAGATATCACAGACATTAGCATGCTCATCATTCCCTACTTTCTAGAATTCAGAGATCGTCTCGTCCAGCTAGCTACCTTCGCTAATAAACATCAGCGAATGGCCCAGTCCAGTCAAAAAACCTGGTATGACCGTAAGGGTAACCCTAACCCTAACCCAGGAGTTTATTGAAGGACAACAAGTGCTCATGATTATTGAAACCCCTGCCACTGTACAAGGAACTATAAACAGTGGAGCAACGTGAAGTGAGCAGGCCAGAGGTCGGTGTAGGCCTCATGGCATGCTCATTTATTAAGAGGGGGGGAGAGGTTGTGATGGTGGGGTATGGTATGTGGGGATCATTTTGTTTGTAGTAATATTTTACTGATTTTCATGGTGTTCTCTTGTAGGATGAGTTGTCATTTGTTAGTTGATGAATGGCTGTTGTTGCCATCTGATATCAGCCCCACAGTACTGTACTGTTTGCTAATATTCTAGTGACATATTGAACTGGCTTGGTGAAACAATGAGCCCTTGTGACCTTCCCCCCTGACCTGTGAATGAGGAGGGGGACTTTTAAAACATCAGTGAGATGAGACACATCAGATCGTGTGGGGAACTATGATGGGAACACAGCACCTCAGAGAGAAAGAAGCGTATATGGACCATGTTATCCTCTGCTGCATTGTTGAACTCTCATTTTCCAGGGCTTTTATCCTGTTACTGAACTGCATTTGGCTTCTGGACTATCTCATCCTTTGTGTGGTGGATTGTATATGGACGTTTCGTATTTTTGCCTAAATAAAGGTCTTGGGATTGTTCACTATTCTTTTGCTCTGTTGATTGTGTGATACCGGAGAAGGACCCCGTGACACACTCAATACTTGGTCGGGCTCCTTCTGCATTAATTACTGCATCAATGCGGCGTGGCATGGAGGCGATCAGCCTGTGGCACTGCTGAGGGGTTATGGAAGCCCAGGTTGCTTTGATAGCAGCCTTCAGCTCGTCTGCATTGTTGGGTCTGGTGTCTCATCTTCCTCTTGACAATACTCCATAGATTCTCTATGGGGTTAAGGTCAGGTGAGTTTGCTGCCAATCAAGCCCAGTGATACTGTTGTGTGTACACCAGGTATTGGTACTTTTGGCCGTGTGGACAGGGGCCAAGTCCTGCTGGAGAATGACATTTCCATCTCCATAAAGCTTGTCGGCAGAGGGAAGCATGAAGAGCTGTAACATGTCCTGGTAGACGGTTGCGCTGACCTTGGTCTTGATAAAACACAGTGGACCTACACCAGCAGATGACATGGCTCCCCAAACCATCACTGATGGTGGAGACTTCACACTAGACCTCCAGCAGCTTGGATTGTGGCCTCTCCACTCTTCCTCCATAATAATAAATGTTATTTCTATAGCGCCGACATATTCCGCAGCACTTTACATTTCAGAGGGGACTTGTACAGACGATAGACATTACAGCATAACAATAATCACATAGATCATAACAGATACCAAGAGGAGTGAGGGCCCTGCTCGCAAGCTTACAGTCTATGAGGAAAGAGGGAGACACGAAAGGTGGGTGGTAACAGTTGCTCTGATTGTATGGACCAGCCATAATGTTAAGTGTGTATCAGTACAGACACAGAGGGCTAATGGATGCATAAAGCATGTGGGAACATGATGCGGGGAACCTGGTTATGGTAAAACTTTTGGCTGTGCCACACAGGGATAGATTAGGTTAATAAGTTGAGGCTGTAGGCCAGTCTGAATAAATGCGTTTTCAGGGCACGCTTAAAATTGTGGGGATTGGGGACTAATCGTATTTACCTGGGAAGTGCATTCCAAAGAATTGGCGCAGCACGTGTAAAGTCTTGGAGACAGGAGTGGGCGGTTCTGATTATTGAGGATGCTAACCTCAGGTCATCAGCAGAACGGAGGGCGCGGGTAGGGTGGTATACTGAAACAAGGGAGGAGATGTAGGGTGGTGCTGAGCCATGGAGGGCTTTGTGGGTGAGGGTAATAAGTTTGTACTGGATTCTGGAGTGGATGGGTAGCCAGTGTAATGACTGGCACAAGGTAGAGGCATCGGTGTAACGATTGGTGAGGAATGTGATCCTGGCTGCAGCATTAAAGACATATTGGAGGGGGGAGAGTTTGGTAAGAGGGAGACCGATTAGGAGAGAGTTACAATAGTCCAGACGAGAATGAATAAGAGAAACAGTAAGAGTTTTTGCGGAGTCAAAAGTAAGAAAAGGTCGAATTCTAGAAATGTTTTTGAGGTGCAGATGACAAGAGCGAGCCAGTGATCGAATGTGGGGGACAAAGGAAAGCTCAGAGTCAAGTATGACCCCAAGACAGCGGGCATGTTGCTGGGGAGTAATAGTGGAGCCACACACAGAAATGGCAATGTCGGGTATAGGTGCATTAGTAGAGGGAGGAAACACCAGGAGTTCAGTCTGTGACCGGTTCAGTTTCAGATATAGTGAGGACATGATGTTAGAGACAGCAGTAAGAGCAGGGGCGTAACTACCGGGGTAGCAGCCGAAGCGGTTGTTTTGGGGCCCGGCCCATATAGGGGCCAAGGTCCCCAGCTCCCGACCACGTTGGCAGCCCGGTACGCGCTAGAGCCCCCCTACATTTTATTCAGGCGTCTGCTCTGCAGCTTTATTTTCAATGAATACCCAGTGCCCCCCGGGCCCCCCCCCCCCCCGCACCATTGTCCAGCCACAGCACCGCCCTCACCTGACGTCACACACTGCTCTGCTCCACGTCCTCATTCGGTCAGTGTGTGCCACGTGGGACTGGGAGAGGGACGGCCAGGTAACAAGAAATTTTTTTTTCTTTTTTTTGAGAGCGGCGATCCGGGGGGGCCTGGGGCAGACTGTGAGATGGGGGCAGATTGCTGGACACGATGGTGCAGAATGCTGGGCACGATGGGGCAGATTGCTGGGCACGATGGGGCAGAATGCTGGGCACGATGGGGCAGATTGCTGGACACGATGGGGCAGATTGCTGGGCACAATGGAGCAGATTGCTGGTCATGATGGGGCAGAATGCTGGTTACGATGGGGCAGAATGCTGGTTACGATGGGGCAGAATGCTGGGCACGATGGGGCAGATTGCTGGACACGATGGGGCAGATTGCTGGGCACGATGGGGCAGATTGCTGGACACGATGGGGCAGATTGCTGGGCACAATGGAGCAGATTGCTGGACATGATGGGGCAGAATGCTGGTTACGATGGGGCAGAATGCTGGGCACGATGGGGCAGATTGCTGGACACGATGGGGCAGAATGCTGGTTACGATGGGGCAGATTGCTGGACACGATGGGGCAGATTGCTGGACACGATGGGGCAGATTGCTGGGCACGATGGGGCAGATTGCTGGGCACAATGGGGCAGATTGCTGGGCACAATGGAGCAGATTGCTGGGCACGATGGGGCAGATTGCTGGACACGATGGGGCAGATTGCTGGACACGATGGGGCAGAATGCTGGTTACGATGGGGCAGAATGCTGGTTACGATGGGGCAGAATGCTGGGCACGATGGGGCAGAATGCTGGGCACGATGGGGCAGATTGCTGGACACGATGGGGCAGAATGCTGGTTACGATGGGGCAGATTGCTGGACACGATGGGGCAGAATGCTGGTTACGATGGGGCAGAATGCTGGTTACGATGGGGCAGATTGCTGGGCACGATGGGGCAGAATGCTGGGCACGATGGGGCAGATTGCTGGACACGATGGGGCAGATTGCTGGGCACGATGGGGCAGATTGCTGGGCACGATGGGGCAGATTGCTGGGCACAATGGAGCAGATTGCTGGGCACAATGGGGCAGATTGCTGGGCACGATGGGGCAGATTGCTGGACACGATGGGGCAGATTGCTGGACACGATGGGGCAGAATGCTGGTTACGATGGGGCAGAATGCTGGGCACGATGGGGCAGATTGCTGGTCATGATGGGGCAGAATGCTGGAGACGATGGGGCAGATTGCTGGTCATGATGGGGCAGAATGCTGGGAGCGATGGGGCAGATTGCTGGTCATGATGGGGGCAGAATGCTGCGCACGATGGGGCAGATTGCTGGGCCAGATTGCTGGTCATGATGGGGGCAGAATGCTGTGCACGATGGGGCAGATTGCTGGTCATGATGGGGGCAGAATGCTGGGAGCGATGGGGCAGATTGCTGGTCATGATGGGGGCAGAATGCTGCGCACGATGGGGCAGATTGCTGGGCCAGATTGCTGGTCATGATGGGGGCAGAATGCTGTGCACGATGGGGCAGATTGCTGGTCATGATGGGGGCAGAATGCTGGGCGCGATGGGGCAGATTGCTGGTCATGATGGGGGCAGAATGCTGTGCACGATGGGGCAGAATGCTGTGCACGATGGGGCAGATTGCTGGACACGATGGGGCAGAATGCTGGTTACGATGGGGCAGAATGCTGGGCACGATGGGGCAGATTGCTGGTCACGATGGGGCAGAATGCTGGAGACGATGGGGCAGATTGCTGGTCATGATGGGGCAGAATGCTGGGAGCGATGGGGCAGATTGCTGGTCATGATGGGGGCAGAATGCTGCGCACGATGGGGCAGATTGCTGGGCACGATGGGGCAGATTGCTGGTCATGATGGGGGCAGAATGCTGTGCACGATGGGGCAGATTGCTGGTCATGATGGGGGCAGAATGCTGGGCGCGATGGGGCAGATTGCTGGTCATGATGGGGGCAGAATGCTGTGCACGATGGGGCAGATTGCTGGTCATGATGGGGGCAGAATGCTGGGCACGATGGGGCAGATTGCTGGGCACGATGGGGCAGATTGCTGGGCACGATGGGGCAGATTGCTGGGCACGATGGGGCAGATTGCTGGACACGATGGGGCAGATTGCTGGTCATGATGGGGGCAGAATGCTGTGCACGATGGGGCAGATTGCTGGGCACGATGGGGCAGATTGCTGGGCACGATGGGGCAGATTGCTGGGCACGATGGGGCAGATTGCTGGGCACGATGGGGCAGATTGCTGGCCATGATGAGGCAGATTGCTGGGCACGATGGGGCAGATTGCTGGACACGATGGGGCAGATTGCTGGACACGATGGGGCAGATTGCTGGACACGATGGGGCAGAATGCTGGACATGATGGGGCAGATTGCTGGTCATGATGGGGGCAGAATGCTGGACACGATGGGGCAGAATGCTGGACATGATGAGGCAGATTGCTAGTCATGATTGGGGCAGAATGCTGGACACGATGGGGCAGATTGCTGGACACGATGGGGCAGATTGCTGGTCATGATTGGGGCAGAATGCTGGGAGTGATGGGGCAGATTGCTGGACACGATGGGGCAGATTGCTGGTCATTATAGGGGCAGATTGCTGGTCATGATGGGGGCAGGATGCTGGACACGATGGGGCAGATTGCTGGTCATGATTGGGGCAGAATTCTGGAAACGATAGGGGCAGAATGTGACGGTGAGACACAGGAAGGGGCACAATGAGGATCATGAGGCAGGATGGATACTTATGAGGGCGGGATGGGAGAACGGGCTGAACCCAGGAATGACACACACGGGGGTCAGGATGGGGGATATTATTACCACAGGGTCTAATTAAGGGATATTATTACTGCAGTGATGTATTTATTTTATTTTTTGAGTATACTGTTGTAAATGGGAGGGCGGTCCTGTTACTGTGTAGAGTGACACTATGTCGCCTTTTTTTCTTCATGTGATGTAATGTAGAAGTTGGGAAAAATAAGTAATGTGTTATTTCCTGCAGAGACGAGCCCTGCCTGGAAGACGTGATGGCGATCTGTGCTGGATGAAAGATGAAAAACAAAGATTAAGGACTTCACCTAGAGACGTCACTGGTGAGTTAGTGTGTTACCTGTACACTGACACTATACACTGTATAGAGGCCCTGTGTATAATGTCATTGATCACTGTATTACCTGTACACAGACACTGCATACTAAATACAGATCTCCAGTGTATAATGGGACTTATGGCGATAGTATCGTGTTTTTTTTATTACTGATCAGTATTGTAGTATTCAGTCACTGTGGTGGTAATATGTGGTCTGGTCATGGTGTGGTGGTATTTTTCCCTTGTATGTGATGATATTGGTCATTTTATAAACTGAAAAATAAAAAAAACCTAAATTGTATCACATATTTTAACAAATATTTAATAGGTTACAGTCGTGTTATGGTGGCGGCTTAAAAAATCTTTTGGCCAAAACAAAAGCTGCTGGCTATATGTGTGATCTGGTGATGGGAACTGTTAATGTGTGATTGGTGAGAAGTGGAGTTTTTCCAAGAGAGAGGGGTGGGTCTTTGGACAGTTCGAGGGGTGGAGGCGAGGCAGGGGTGGAGCCTGGGCGGAGTCTCAAGGGGGCCCTGAAAATTTTACCAGTATGGGGCCCCGAAATTTCTAGTGGCAGTCCTGAATGCAATGAAGTACATTACTGCGGCGCTCCAGCGGGTGCTGTGGCCAACGCTGTCTTGGGGGCCCGCCGGCCCGGTGCGTGTAGGGGATCCGGGGCCCCGGCGGAAAAAATGTACACTATGATTTTGCAGCCTACGCTGCATTTCTGTGCCTGCTGTGCGGAGCGAAGCACATATTGGGCCCGCCTCCCTGCCTGCAGCCAGTGTATTGCTTCAGTTCAGTCCCGCCCCTTCCCTGTGTGTCTTGAAGGGGGTGTGTCTTGAAGGGGGTGTGTCTTGAAGGGGGTGTGTCTTGAAGGGGGTGTGTCTTTGAGGGGGCCCCGTTTAAAAGTTTGCTATGGGGCCCAATCAGTTCTAGTTATGCCCCTAAGTAAGACAATCACTGGTGTTTTCTAGAAAGGCTGGCGTGATGTCAGGAGAAGAAGTGTATAATTGGGTGTCATCAGCATAGAGATGGTACTGGAAACCAAATCTACTGATTGTTTGACCAATAGGGGCAGTGTACAAGGAGAAGAGGAGGGGGCCTAGAACCGATCCTTGAGGAACCCCAACAGTAAGGGGAAGGTGAGAGGAGGAGGAACCGGCAAAAGATACAGTAAAGGAGCGGTCAGAGAGATAGGAGGAGAACCAGGAGAGAACGGTTTTCTTGATGCCGATGGAGCGGAGCATGGTGAGGAGGCCAGACTCTGGGACCGCGATTTCCAAATGAAATGCAAAATTTACTTTCCTTGTGGAGTGTGTCAGTGATGGCCTTCTGGACATCTGTCAGGTCAGCAGTCTTCCCCATGATTGTGGAGATACTGAAACAGACTAAGGGACCTGTATAAACACTTAGGAGCCTTTACAGGTGTTTATTGTTAATTATTCTAATTTACTGACATAATGACTTTTGGGTTTTCATTGGCTGTAAGCCATAATCATCAACATTAACAGAAATAAACCCGTGACATAGATCACTCTGTGTGTAATGACTCTAATATATGAGTTTCACTTTTTGTATTGAAAAACTGAAATAAATTCACTTTTTGATGATGTTCTAATATTGTGAGATGCACCTGTGTTAGGAACGGCGGAACGCACTAAATAAAAATAATAATAATAATAAAGTGTGTTCGCCGCTCGGGGTCCACCGTGCAGTAGGTGATATAACCGCTGCTAGGTGGTGGCAGGAGCAATATGGCGGTGATGCGCACAGGGTTAAACGTCACCCAGGTGAGCAGAGCAATCTCTTGTTAAGTCACAGAGATGCCAAATAAACACAAATACAAAGACTGAGCACAGTACTCAGTATAAATACACACACGGAATACAGTCACAGGAGTAGCCCAGGACTACGGAACTATGTCCGACTAGACCTACCGTGTGTGCGGACACCAAGGAGGGCTGCTACTGCAGCACGGCGTGGACACTGCCGCCAAACGACAAAGCTATGACGCAATCGCAATGTCGGACGCTAGCAGCTGTGGATGTTGCAGCAGAGGAGCGCTGGCGCTGATTCTAAACTCAGTCCCTAACCACATGTGTAATATCAGAAGGAAGGCTTTTATAATGAGTCATTCCCCAGAATCATACATCCGTCCTCATACACACAGCAGCAAGTAAGTCTATACTAGCGCACGGCGGAACAGCCATGAGCGCCTTTAATAGCAGCCGGGACCTTCCGCAAGCTTCCAGATCTCTGAGATGGCCCAATGAGATCTGGAGCGGGACCTGATCACATGACTCCTGATCTCCAATGGGAGATCGTCCCATGAGCATGCTCAGTAGGAGGACAGAAGGACTTGGCCTCAGGAGAGATTTGCTGCAAGGCAATCTCCTCTGCCATCTCCTCCGCAGTAGATAAACAGCAGGAGACTGCAGAATGTGAGGGTCTGGATCCCTGCAGAGTAAACGCAGAAATCCGACGCCTAACAACCTGTACTTGTCTGCTGCTTTGTAATAGGACTTCACCAGCTGATTTCTTAATTCGAAGGATTACTCTTGCACAAACCTTTCTCATTGCCCCTTTATCTGCAGGAACCTTCCTAATTATGCCTCTATATGCATGATTACATCTGTTCTCTATATCAGCCACAAATCTCTTCACAGCACGATGATCACGTTTATGTGTCCATGAAATATCTAATGTTTTCATACCTAGTCTGAGTCATTGCACCCTCTAACGCTTTTTGCCAGCAGAGATTCATTTTCTTTGCCATATTGCAAAATATTGGAAATGTGCGCAGCCCCATAGGATAAAATTGGTCTGGGTGCGATCCAATGTTTTGTCAGATTGCACTCGGACCGATAATACGGTGTCTCCACAAGCCCATAAGGAAATAAATCAGTGCTGGCTGTTCTGCCATCAGTCAACCCCTTGGTACCAGGGGGTCCGGTGCCAGACGCCTCTATAGAACATGACGAGTGTCCCTGTGTTCCCGCGTTCCCCTGCCATCATGCAGCATAGCCCCTGCAGCCTCGTCTCATCCTGGGACCCCCCATACATCCCACGTCCCTCACAGCTCTGCACAATCCAGTAATTACAGCAGATCCGAGGCTGAAAGTGATTGACTCATCGGAGACTGAATAAAGCGGAGCTGTGGGGCAGGCGAGATGGATGGGCGCAGGTCTGGAATACGGCAGCAACGATCCCCTGCGATAACGCTTCCCGGATATTAAACTTTCCCATGAATGTTTCATCGCAGCTGATAGCGGCATTGTTTCTCCGCAGGTGTGGCCTTCCTCCCGGCCAGCATCTCTTATCTCATAGGAACCAATATCTTCGGGCCCCTGGCTCACAGGATGGGGAGGTAAATCTGCTCCAGATCTAATCAGTGATGGTTGACAGCGACAGATCGTGAGGTCGTCACGTTCCAGATAACGGCCCCGACACCACACATAAAATATCTCATTCCCATATCTTCTACATCGTCCTCAACACAAAAACTACAGCACCACAAAGGGTTAATGAAAAGTTAGGGAAATAAAACAGCTGCTCCTCCTGTCTGACGATCAATGTGATATCGATCAGACCTGGAAAATAAACCTGACACCTACAGATAATAGGTCCGCAAACCCCATGCACCTGTCAGAATAACCATCAGAGGAAATGAAAAGCCAACTGTAAAAAGAGCAGCGTACAAGAATACAACTACTATAATACTGCCCCTATGTAAAAGAATATAACTACCATAATACTGCCCCTATGTACAAGAATATAACTACTATAATACTGCCCCTATGTAAAAGAATATAACTACCATAATACTGCCCCTATGTAAAAGAATATAACTACTATAATACTGCCCCTATGTACAGGAATATAACTACTATAATACTGCCCCCTATGTACAAGAATATAACTACTATAATACTGCCCCTATGTACAAGAATATAACTACTATATTACTGCCCCCTATGTACAAGAATATAATTACTATAATACTGCCCCCTATGTACAAGAATATAACTACTATAATACTGCCCCTATGTACAGGAATATAACTACTATAATACTGCCCCTATGTAAAAGAATATAACTACTATAATACTGCCCCTATGTACAGGAATATAACTACTATAATACTGCCCTCTATGTACAAGAATATAACTACTATAATACTGCCCCCTATGTACAAGAATATAACTACTATAATACTGCCCCCTATGTACAAGAATATAACTACTATAATACTGCCCCCTATGTATAAGAATATAACTACTATAATACTGCTCCTATGTACAAGAATATATCTACTATAATACTGCCCCTATGTACAAGAATATAACTACTATAATACTGCCCCCTATGTACAAGAATATAACTACTATAATACTGTCCCCTATGTACAAGAATATAACTACTATAATACTGTCCCCTATGTACAAGAATATAACTACTATAATACTGCCCCTATGTACAAGAATATAACTACTATAATACTGCCCCATGTACAAGAATATAACTACTATAATACTGCCCCCTATGTACAAGAATATAACTACTATAATACTGCTCCTATGTACAAGAATATAACTACTATAATACTGCCCCTATGTACAAGAATATAACTACTATAATACTGCCCCTATGTACAAGAATATAACTACTATAATACTGCCGCTATGTACAAGAATATAACTACTATAATACTGCCCCTATGTACAAGAATATAACTACTATAATACTGCCCCTATGTACAAGAATATAACTACTATAATACTGCCCCCTATGTGCAAGAATATAACTACTATAATACTGCCCATATATACAAGAATATAACTAATATAATACAGCCCCTATGTACAAGAATATAACTACTATAATACTGCCCCAATGTAAACGAATATAACTACTATAATACTGCCCCTATGTACAAGAATATAACTACTATAATACTGCCCCCTATGTACAAGAATATAACTACTATAATACTGCCCCTATGTACAAGAATATAACTACTATAATACTGCCCCTATGTACAAGAATATAACTACTATAATACTGCCCCCTATGTACAAGAATATAACTACTATAATACTGCCCCCTATGTACAAGAGTATAACTACTATAATACTGCTCCTATGTACAAGAATATAACTACTATAATACTGCCCCTATGTACAAGAATATAACTACTATAATACTGCCCCTATGTACAAGAATATAACTACTATAATACTGCTCCTATGTACAAGAGTATAACTACTGTAATACTGCTCCTATGTACAAGAATATAACTACTATAATACTGCCCCTATGTACAAGAATATAACTACTATAATACTGCCCCTATATACAAGAATATAACTACTATAATACTGCCCCTATGTACAAGAATATAACTACTATAATACTGCCCCTATGTACAAGAATATAACTACTATAATACTGCCCCTGTGTAAAAGAATATAACTACTATAACACTGCCCCTATGTACAAGAATATAACTACTATAATACTGCCCTCTATGTACAAGAATATAACTACTATAATACTGCCCCTATGTACAAGAATATAACTACTATAATACTGCTCCTATGTACAAGAATATAACTACTATAATACTGCCCCTATGTACAAGAATATAACTACTATAATACTGCCGCTATGTACAAGAATATAACTACTATAATACTGCCCCTATGTACAAGAATATAACTACTATAATACTGCCCCTATGTACAAGAATATAGCTACTATAATACTGCCCCCTATGTGCAAGAATATAACTACTATAATACTGCCCATATATACAAGAATATAACTAATATAATACAGCCCCTATGTACAAGAATATAACTACTATAATACTGCCCCAATGTAAACGAATATAACTACTATAATACTGCCCCTATGTAAACGAATATAACTACTATAATACTGCCCCCTATGTACAAGAATATAACTACTATAATACTGCCCCTATGTACAAGAATATAACTACTATAATACTGCCCCTATGTACAAGAATATAACTACTATAATACTGCCCCCTATGTACAAGAATATAACTACTATAATACTGCCCCCTATGTACAAGAGTATAACTACTATAATACTGCTCCTATGTACAAGAATATAACTACTATAATACTGCCCCTATGTACAAGAATATAACTACTATAATACTGCCCCTATGTACAAGAATATAACTACTATAATACTGCTCCTATGTACAAGAGTATAACTACTGTAATACTGCTCCTATATACAAGAATATAACTACTGTAATACTGCCCCTATGTACAAGAATATAACTACTATAATACTGCCCCTATATACAAGAATATAACTACTATAATACTGCCCCTATGTACAAGAATATAACTACTATAATACTGCCCCTATGTACAAGAATATAACTACTATAATACTGCCCCTGTGTAAAAGAATATAACTACTATAACACTGCCCCTATGTACAAGAATATAACTACTATAATACTGCCCTCTATGTACAAGAATATAACTACTATAATACTTCCCCTATGTACAAGAATATAACTACTATAATACTGCTCCTATGTACAAGAATATAACTACTATAATACTGCCCCTATGTACAAGAATATAACTACTATAATACTGCCCTCTATGTACAAGAATATAACTACTATAATACTGCCCCTATGTACAAGAATATAACTACTATAATACTGCCCCTATGTACAAGAATATAACTACTATAATACTGCCCCTATGTACAAGAATATAACTACTATAATACTGCCGCTATGTACAAGAATATAACTACTATAATACTGCCCCTATGTACAAGAATATAACTACTATAATACTGCCCCTATGTACAAGAATATAACTACTATAATACTGCCCCTGTGTAAAAGAATATAACTACTATAACACTGCCCCTATGTACAAGAATATAACTACTATAATACTGCCCTCTATGTACAAGAATATAACTACTATAATACTTCCCCTATGTACAAGAATATAACTACTATAATACTGCTCCTATGTACAAGAATATAACTACTATAATACTGCCCCTATGTACAAGAATATAACTACTATAATACTGCCCTCTATGTACAAGAATATAACTACTATAATACTGCCCCTATGTACAAGAATATAACTACTATAATACTGCCCCTATGTACAAGAATATAACTACTATAATACTGCCCCTATGTACAAGAATATAACTACTATAATACTGCCGCTATGTACAAGAATATAACTACTATAATACTGCCCCTATGTACAAGAATATAACTACTATAATACTGCCCCTATGTACAAGAATATAACTACTATAATACTGCCCCCTATGTGCAAGAATATAACTACTATAATACTGCCCCTATGTACAAGAATATAACTACTATAATACTGCCCCTATGTAAACGAATATAACTACTATAATACTGCCCCCTATGTACAAGAATATAACTACTATAATACTGCCCCTATGTAAACCTAATATAACTACTATAATACTGCCCCTATTTACAAGAATACAACTACTATAATACTGCCCCTATGTATAAGAATATAACTACTATAATACTGCCCCCTATGTACAAGAATATATCTACTATAATACTGCTCCTATGTACAAAAATATAACTACTATAATACTGCCCCCTATGTACAAGAATATAACTACTATAATACTGCCCCCTATGTACAAGAGTATAACTACTATAATACTGCCCCAATGTAAACGAATATAACTACTATAATACTGCCCCATGTACAAGAATATAACTACTATAATACTGCCCCCTATGTACAAGAATATAACTACTATAATACTGCCCCTATGTACAAGAATATAACTACTATAATACTGCCCCTATGTACAAGAATATAACTACTATAATACTGCCCCCTATGTACAAGAATATAACTACTATAATACTGCCCCCTATGTACAAGAGTATAACTACTATAATACTGCTCCTATGTACAAGAATATAACTACTATAATACTGCCCCTATGTACAAGAATATAACTACTATAATACTGCCCCTATGTACAAGAATATAACTACTATAATACTGCTCCTATGTACAAGAGTATAACTACTGTAATACTGCTCCTATGTACAAGAATATAACTACTATAATACTGCCCCTATGTACAAGAATATAACTACTATAATACTGCCCCTATATACAAGAATATAACTACTATAATACTGCCCCTATGTACAAGAATATAACTACTATAATACTGCCCCTATGTACAAGAATATAACTACTATAATACTGCCCCTATGTAAAAGAATATAACTACTATAACACTGCCCCTATGTACAAGAATATAACTACTATAATACTGCCCTCTATGTACAAGAATATAACTACTATAATACTGCCCCTATGTACAAGAATATAACTACTATAATACTGCTCCTATGTACAAGAATATAACTACTATAATACTGCCCCTATGTAAAAGAATATAACTACTATAACACTGCCCCTATGTACAAGAATATAACTACTATAATACTGCCCTCTATGTACAAGAATATAACTACTATAATACTGCCCCTATGTACAAGAATATAACTACTATAATACTGCTCCTATGTACAAGAATATAACTACTATAATACTGCCCCTATGTACAAGAATATAACTACTATAATACTGCCCTCTATGTACAAGAATATAACTACTATAATACTGCCCCTATGTACAAGAATATAACTACTATAATACTGCCCCTATGTACAAGAATATAACTACTATAATACTGCCCCTATGTACAAGAATATAACTACTATAATACTGCCGCTATGTACAAGAATATAACTACTATAATACTGCCCCTATGTACAAGAATATAACTACTATAATACTGCCCCTATGTACAAGAATATAACTACTATAATACTGCCCCCTATGTGCAAGAATATAACTACTATAATACTGCCCATATATACAAGAATATAACTACTATAATACAGCCCCTATGTACAAGAATATAACTACTATAATACTGCCCCAATGTAAATGAATATAACTACTATAATACTGCCCCTATATACAAGAATATAACTACTATAATACTGCTCCTATGTACAAGAATATAACTACTATAATATTGCCCCTATGTACAAGAATATAACTACTATAATACTGCTCCTATGTACAAGAATATAACTACTATAATACTGCTCCCTATGTACAAGAATATAACTACTATAATATTGCCCCTATGTTCAAGAATATAACTACTATAATACTGCTCCTATGCACAAGAATATAAATACTATAATACTGCCCCCTATGTACAAGAATATAACTACTATAATGCTGCCCCTATGTAAACGAATATAACTACTATAATACTGCCCCCTATGTACAAGAATATAACTACTATAATACTGCCCCTATGTAAACCTAATATAACTACTATAATACTGCCCCTATGTACAAGAATACAACTACTATAATACTGCCCCTATGTATAAGAATATAACTACTATAATACTGCCCCCTATGTACAAGAATATATCTACTATAATACTGCTCCTATGTACAAAAATATAACTACTATAATACTGCTCCTATGTACAAGAATATAACTACTATAATACTGCCCCCTATGTACAAGAATATAACTACTATAATACTGCCCCTATATACAAGAATATAACTACTATAATACTGCCCCCTATGTACAAGAATATAACTACTATAATACTGCCCCTATATACAAGAATATAACTACTATAATACTGCCTCCTATGTACAAGAATATAACTACTATAATACTGCCCCCTATGTACAAGAATATAACTACTATAATACTGCTCCTATGTACAAGAATATAACTACTATAATACTGCTCCTATGTACAAGAATATAACTACTATAATACTGCCCCTATGTACAAGAATATAACTACTATAATACAGCCCCTATGTACAAGAATATAACTACTATAATACTGCCCCTATGTAAACGAATATAACTACTATAATACTGCCCCTATGTACAATAATATAACTACTATAATACTGCCCCTATGTACAAGAATATAACTACTATAATATTGCCCCTATGTACAAGAATATAACTACTATAATACTGCTCCTATGTACAAGAATATAACTACTATAATACTGCTCCCTATGTACAAGAATATAACTACTATAATATTGCCCCTATGTACAAGATTATAACTACTATAATACTGCTCCTATGTACAAGAATATAACTACTATAATACTGCCCCCTATGTACAAGAATATAACTACTATAATACTACCCCTATGTACAAGAATATAACTACTATAATACTGCCCCTATGTAAACGAATATAACTACTATAATACTTCCCCTATGTACAAGAATATAACTACTATAATACTGCCCCCTATGTACAAGAATATAACTACTATAATACTGCCCCTATGTAAACGAATATAACTACTATAATACTGCCCCCTATATACAAGAATATAACTACTATAATACTGCCCCTATGTAAACGAATTTAACTACTATAATACTGCCCCTATGTACAAGAATATAACTACTATAATACTGCCCCCTATGTACAAGAATATAACTACTATAATACTGCCCCTATGTAAACGAATATAACTACTATAATACTGCCCCCTATGTACAAGAATATAACTACTATAATACTGCCCCTATGTAAACGAATATAACTACTATAATACTGCCTCTATGTACAAGAATATAACTACTATAATACTACCCCCTATGTACAAGAATATAACTACTATAATACTGCCTCTATGTACAAGAATATAACTACTATAATACTTCCCCTATGTACAAGAATATAACTACTATAATACTGCTCCTATGTACAAGAATATAACTACTATAATACTGCCCCCTATGTACAAGAATATAACTACTATAATACTGCCTCTATGTAGAAGAATATAACTACTATAATACTGCCCCTATGTACAAGAATATAACTACTATAATACTGCTCCCTATATACAAGAATATAACTACTATAATACTGCCCCCTATGTACAAGAATATAACTACTATAATACTGCTCCTATATACAAGAATATATCTACTATAATACTGCTCCTATGTACAAGAATACAACTACTATAATACTGCCCCTATGTACAAGAATATAACTACTATAATACTGCCCCTATGTACAAGAATATAACTACTATAATACTGGTCCTATGTACAAGAATACAACTACTATAATACTGCTCCTATATACAAGAATATATCTACTATAATACTGCCCCTATGTACAAGAATATAACTACTATAATACTGCCTCTATGTACAAGAATATAACTACTATACTACTGCCCCTATGTGCAAGAATATAACTACTATAATACTGCCCCCTATGTACAAGAATATAACTACTATAATACTGCCCCTATGTACAAGAATATAACTACTATAATACTGCTCCCTATATACAAGAATATATCTACTATAATACTGCCTGCTATGTACAAGAATATAACTACTATAATACTGTCCCTATGTACAAGAATATAACTACTATAATACTGCTCCTATATACAAGAATATAACTACTATAATACTGCTCCTATGTACAAGAATATAACTACTATAATACTGCTCCTATATACAAGAATATACTATAATACTGCCTCCTATGTACAAGAATATAACTACTATAATACTGCCTCCTATGTACAAGAATATAACTACTATAATACTGCTCCTATGTACAAGAATATAACTACTATAATACTGCTTCTATGTATAATGAATATAGCTACTATAATACTTCCTCCTATGTACTTGAATATAACTACTATAATACTGCCCCTATGTACAAGAATATAGCTACTATAATACTGCCCCCTATGTACAAGAATATAACTACTATAATACTGCTCCCTATGTACAAGAATATAACTACTATAATACTGCCCCTATGTTCAAGAATATAACTACTATAATACTGCCCCCTATGTACAAGAATATAACTACTATAATACTGCTCCCTATGTACAAGATTATAACTACTATAATACTGCCCCTATGTACAAGAATATAACTACTATAATACTGCTCCCTATGTACAAGATTATAACTACTATAATACTGCCCCTATGTACAAGAATATAACTACTATAATACTGCTCCCTATGTACAAGAATATAACTACTATAATATTGCCCCTATGTACAAGAATATAACTACTATAATACTGCTCCTATGTACAAGAATATAACTACTATAATACTGCTCCCTATGTACAAGAATATAACTACTATAATACTGCCCCTATGTACAAGAATATAACTACTATAATACTGCCCCCTATGTACAAGAATATAACTACTATAATACTGCTCCCTATGTACAAGATTATAACTACTATAATACTGCCCCTATGTACAAGAATATAACTACTATAATACTGCTCCCTATGTACAAGAATATAACTACTATGATATTGCCCCTATGTACAAGAATATAACTACTATAATACTGCTCCTATGTACAAGAATATAACTACTATAATACTGCCCTATGTACAAGAATATAACTACTATAATACTGCCCCTATGTACAAGAACATAACTACTATAATACTGCCCCTATGTACAAGAATATAACTACTATAATACTGCCCCTATGTACAAGAATATAACTACTATAATACTGCTCCCTATGTACAAGAATATAACTACTATAATATTGCCCCTATGTACAAGAATATAACTACTATAATACTGCTCCTATGTACAAGAATATAACTACTATAATACTGCTCCTATGTACAAGAATATAACTACTATAATACTGCCCCTATGTGCAAGAATATAACTACTATAATACTGCTCCTATGTACAAGAATATAACTACTATAATATTGCCCCTATGTACAAGAATATAACTACTATAATACTGCTCCTATGTACAAGAATATAACTACTATAATACTGCTCCCTATGTACAAGAATATAACTACTATAATACTGCCCCTATGTACAAGAATATAACTACTATAATACTGCTCCCTATGTACAAGATTATAACTACTATAATACTGCCCCTATGTACAAGAATATAACTACTATAATACTGCTCCCTATGTACAAGAATATAACTACTATAATATTGCCCCTATGTACAAGAATATAACTACTATAATACTGCTCCTATGTACAAGAATATAACTACTATAATACTGCCCTATGTACAAGAATATAACTACTATAATACTGCCTCTATGTACAAGAATATAACTACTATAATACTGCCCCTGTGTACAATAATATAACTACTATAATACTGCTCCTATATACAAGAATATAACTACTATAATACTGCCCCTATATACAAGAATATATCTACTATAATACTGCTCCCTATATACAAGAATATAACTACTATAATACTGCCCCCTATGTACAAGAATGTAACTACTATAATACTGCCCCTATGTACAAGAATATAACTACTATAATACTGCTCCTATGTACAAGAATATAACTACTATAATACTGCTCCTATGTACAAGAATATAACTACTATAATACTGCCCCCTATGTACAAGAATATAACTACTATAATACTGCCTCTATGTACAAGAATATAACTACTATAATACTGCCCCTATGTACAAGAATATAACTACTATAATACTGCCCCTATGTACAAGAATATAACTACTATAATACTGCCCCCTATGTACAAGAATATAACTACTATAATACTGCCTCTATGTACAAGAATATATCTACTATAATACTGCCCCTATGTACAAGAATATAACTACTATAATACTGCCCCCTATGTACAACAATATATAAATACTATAATACTGCTCCTATGTACAAGGATATAACTACTATAATACTGCCTCTATGTACAAGAATATAACTACTATAATACTGCTCCCTATATACAAGAATATAACTACTATAATACTGCCCCCTATGTACAAGAATATAACTACTATAATACTGCCCCCTATGTACAAGAATATAACTACTATAATACTGCCCCTGTGTACAATAATATAACTACTATAATACTGCTCCTATATACAAGAATATAACTACTATAATACAGCCCCTATATACAAGAATATATCTACTATAATACTGCCCCATGTACAAGAATATAACTACTATAATACTGCTCCTATGTACAAGAATATAACTACTATAATACTGCTCCTATGTACAATAATATAACTACTATAATACTGCCCCCATGTACAAGAATATAACTACTATAATACTGCCCCCTATAGTCATGGCCAAAAGTATTGACACCCCTGCAATTCTGTCAGATAATACTCAGTTTCTTCCTGAAAATGATTGCAAACACAAATTTTTTGTTATTATTATCTTCATTTAATTTGTCTTAAATGAAAAAACACAAAAAGAATTGTCCTAAATCCAAATTGGATATAATTCCACACCAAACATAAAAAAGAGGGTGGACAAAAGTATTGGCACTGTGCGAAAAATCATGTGATGCTTCTCTAATTTGTGTAATTAACAGCACCTGTAACTTACCTGTGGCACCTAACAGGTGTTGGCAATAACTAAATCACACTTGCAGCCAGCTGACATGGATTAAAGTTGACTCAACCTCTGTCCTGTGTCCTTGTGTGTACCACATTGAGCATGGAGAAAAGAAAGACGACCAAAGAACTGTCTGAGGACTTGAGAAACCAAATTGTGAGGAAGCATGAGCAATCTCAAGGCTACAAGTCCATCTCCAAAGACCTGAATGTTCTTGTGTCTACCGTGCGCAGTGTCATCAAGAAGTGTAAAGCCCATGGCACTGTGGCTAACCTCCCTAGATGTGGCCGGAAAAGAAAAATTGACAAGAGATTTCAACGCAAGATTGTGCGGATGTTGGATAAAGAACCTCGACTAACATCCAAACAAGTTCAAGCTGCCCTGCAGTCCGAGGGTACAACGGTGTCAACCCGTACTATCCGTCGGCGTCTGAATGAAAAGGGACTGTATGGTAGGAGACCCAGGAAGACCCCACTTCTTACCCCGAGACATAAAAAAACCAGGCTGGAGTTTGCCAAAACTTACCTGAAAAAGCCTAAAACATTTTGGAAGAATGTTCTCTGGTCAGATGAGACAAAAGTAGAGCTTTTTGGGCAAAGGCAACAACATAGAGTTTACAGGAGAAAAAAAGAGGCAGTCAAAGAAAAGAACACGGACCCTACAGTCAAACATGGCGGAGGTTCCCTGATGTTTTGGGGTTGCTTTGCTGCCTCTGGCACTGGACTGCTTGACCGTGTGCATGGCATTATGAAGTCAGAAGACTACCAACAAATTTTGCAGCATAATTTAGGGCCCAGTGTGAGAAAGCTGGGTCTCCCTCAGAGGTCATAGGTCTTCCAGCCGGACAATGACCCAAACACACTTCAAAAAGCACTAGAAAATGGTTTGAGAGAAAGCACTGGAGACTTCTAAGGTGGCCAGCAATGAGTCCAGACCTGAATCCCATAGAACACCTGTGGAGAGATCTAAAAATGGCAGTTTGGAGAAGGCACCCTTCAAATATCAGGGACCTGGAGCAGTTTGCCAAAGAAGAATGGTCTAAAATTCCAGCAGAGCAATGTAAGAAACTCATTGATGGTTACCGGAAGCGGTTGGTCGCAGTTATTTTGGCTAAAGGTTGTGCAACCAAGTATTAGGCTGAGGGTGCCAATACTTTTGTCCGGCCCATTTTTGGAGTTTTGTGTGAAATGATCAATGTTTTGCTTTTTGCTTCATTCTCTTTTGTGTTTTTTCATTTAAGACAAATTAAATGAAGATAATAATACCAAAGAATTTGTGTTTGCAATCATTTTCAGGAAGAAACTGAGTATTATCTGACAGAATTGCAGGGGTGTCAATACTTTTGGCCATGACTGTATGTACAAGAATATAACTACTATAATACTGCTCCTATATACAAGAATATATCTACTATAATACTGCTCCTATGTACAAGAATACAACTACTATAATACTTCCCCTATGTATAAGAAGATAACTACTATAATACTGCTCCTATGTACAAGAATATAACTACTATAATACTGCTCCTATATACAAGAATATATCTACTATAATACTGCTCCTATGTACAAGAATACAACTACTATAATACTGCCCCTATGTATAAGAATATAACTACTATAATACTGCCCCCTATGTACAAGAATATAACTACTATCATACTGCCCCTATGTACAAGAATATAACTACTATAACACTGCTCCTATGTACAAGAATATATCTACTATAATACTGCTCCTATATACAAGAATATATCTACTATAATACTGCCCCTATGTACAAGAATATAACTACTATAATACTGCCCCTATGTACAAGAATATAACTACTATAATACTGCTCCTATATACAAGAATATAACTACTATAATACTGCTCCTATGTACATGAATATAACTACTATAATACTGCTCCTATATACAAGAATATACTATAATACTGCCTCCTATGTACAAGAATATAACTACTATAATACTGCTCCTATATACAAGAATATAACTACTATAATACTGCTCCTATGTACAAGAATATAACTACTATAATACTGCTCCTATATACAAGAATATACTATAATACTGCCCCCTATGTACAAGAATATAACTACTATAATACTGCTCCTATATACAAGAATATAACTACTATAATACTGCTCCTATGTACAAGAATATAACTACTATAATACTGCTCCTATATACAAGAATATACTATAATACTGCTCCTATGTTCAAGAATATAACTACTATAATACTGCCCCCTATGTACAAGAATATAACTACTATAATACTGCCCCTATGTTAAAGAATATAACTACTATAATACTGCCCCTATGTACAAGAATATAACTACTATAATACTGCCCCCTATATACAAGAATATAACTACTATAATACTGCTCCCTATGTGCAAGAATATAACTACTATAATACTGCCCCTATGTACAAGAATATAACTACTATAATACTGCACCCTATGTACAAGATTATAACTACTATAATACTGCCCCCTATGTACAAGAATATAACTACTATAATACTGCTCCCTATGTACAAGAATATAACTACTATAATACTGCCCCTATGTACAAGAATATAACTACTATAATACTGCCCCCTATGTACTAGAATATGACTACTATAATACTGCTCCCTATGTGCAAGAATATAACTACTATAACACTGCCCCTATGTACAAGAACATAACTACTATAATACTGCCCCTATGTACAAGAATATAACTACTATAATACTGCTCCTATATACAAGAATATAACTACTATAATACTGCCCCTATGTACAAGAACATAACTACTATAATACTGCCCCTATGTACAAGAATATAACTACTATAATACCGCTCCTATATACAAGAATATAACTACTATAATACTGCCCCTATGTACAAGAACATAACTACTATAATACTGCCCCTATGTACAAGAACATAACTACTATAATACTGCCCCTATATACAAGAATATAACTACTATAATACTGCCTCCTATGTACAAGAATATAACAACTATAATACTGCCTCCTATGTACAAGAATATAACTACTATAATACTGCTCCCTATGTACAAGAATATAACTACTATAATACTGCTCCTATATACAAGAATATAGCTACTATAATACTGCCCCCTATGTACAAGAATATAACTACTATAATACTGCCCCCATGTGCAAGAATATAACTACTATAATACTTCCCCTATGTACAAGAATATAACTACTATAATACTGCCCCTATGTACAAGAATATAACTACTATAATACTGCTCCTATGTACTGGAATATAACTACTATAATACTGCTCCTATGTACAGGAATATAACTACTATAATACTGCCCCTATGTTCAAGAATATAACTACTATAATACTGCTCCTATGTGTAAGAATATAACTACTATAATACTGCTCCTATGTACAAGAATATAACTGCTATAATACTGCTCCTATGTACAGGAATATAACTACTATAATACTGCCCATATGTACAAGAATATAACTACTATAATCCTGCCCCTATGTACAAGAATATAACTACTATAATACTGCTCCTATGTACAGGAATATAACTACTATAATACTGCTCCTATGTACAAGAATATAACTACTATAATACTGCTCCTATGTACAAGAATATAACTACTATAATACTGCTCCTATGTACAGGAATATAACTACTATAATACTGCTCCTATGTACAGGAATATAACTACTATAATACTGCCCCTATGTACAAGAATATAACTACTATAATACTGCTCATATGTACAGGAATATAACTACTATAATACTGCCCCTATGTACAAGAATATAACTACTATAATACTGCTCATATGTACAGGAATATAACTACTATAATACTGCTCCTATGTATAAGAATATAACTACTATAATACTGCTCCTATGTATAAGAATATAACTACTATAATACTGCTCCTATGTACAAGAATATAACTACTATAATACTGCCCCTATGTACAAGAATATAACTACTATAATACTGCCCCTATGTACAAGAATATAACTACTATAATACTTCCCCTATGTACAAGAATATAACTACTATAATACTGCTCCTATGTATAAGAATATAACTACTATAATACTGCTCCTATGTACAAGAATATAACTACTATAATACTGCCCCTATGTACAAGAATATAACTACTATAATACTTCCCCTATGTACAAGAATATAACTACTATAATACTGCTCCCTATGTACAAGAATATAACTACTATAATACTTCCCCTATGTACAAGAATATAACTACTATAATACTGCTCCTATGTATAATGAATATAACTACTATAATACTTCCCCTATGTACAAGAATATAACTACTATAATACTGCCCCTATGTACAAGAATATAACTACTATAATACTGCTCCTATGTACAGGAATATAACTACTATAATACTGCTCCTATGTACAGGAATATAACTACTATAATACTGCCCCTATGTTCAAGAATATAACTACTATAATACTGCTCCTATGTGTAAGAATATAACTACTATAATACTGCTCCTATGTACAAGAATATAACTGCTATAATACTGCTCCTATGTACAGGAATATAACTACTATAATACTGCCCATATGTACAAGAATATAACTACTATAATCCTGCCCCTATGTACAAGAATATAACTACTATAATACTGCTCCTATGTACAGGAATATAACTACTATAATACTGCCCCTATGTACAAGAATATAACTACTATAATACTGCCCCCTATGTACAAGAATATAACTACTATAATACTGCCCCTATGTTAAAGAATATAACTACTATAATACTGCCCCTATGTACAAGAATATAACTACTATAATACTGCCCCCTATATACAAGAATATAACTACTATAATACTGCTCCCTATGTGCAAGAATATAACTACTATAATACTGCCCCTATGTACAAGAATATAACTACTATAATACTGCACCCTATGTACAAGATTATAACTACTATAATACTGCCCCCTATGTACAAGAATATAACTACTATAATACTGCTCCCTATGTACAAGAATATAACTACTATAATACTGCCCCTATGTACAAGAATATAACTACTATAATACTGCCCCCTATGTACTAGAATATGACTACTATAATACTGCTCCCTATGTGCAAGAATATAACTACTATAACACTGCCCCTATGTACAAGAACATAACTACTATAATACTGCCCCTATGTACAAGAATATAACTACTATAATACTGCTCCTATATACAAGAATATAACTACTATAATACTGCCCCTATGTACAAGAACATAACTACTATAATACTGCCCCTATGTACAAGAATATAACTACTATAATACCGCTCCTATATACAAGAATATAACTACTATAATACTGCCCCTATGTACAAGAACATAACTACTATAATACTGCCCCTATGTACAAGAACATAACTACTATAATACTGCCCCTATATACAAGAATATAACTACTATAATACTGCCTCCTATGTACAAGAATATAACAACTATAATACTGCCTCCTATGTACAAGAATATAACTACTATAATACTGCTCCCTATGTACAAGAATATAACTACTATAATACTGCTCCTATATACAAGAATATAGCTACTATAATACTGCCCCCTATGTACAAGAATATAACTACTATAATACTGCCCCCATGTGCAAGAATATAACTACTATAATACTTCCCCTATGTACAAGAATATAACTACTATAATACTGCCCCTATGTACAAGAATATAACTACTATAATACTGCTCCTATGTACTGGAATATAACTACTATAATACTGCTCCTATGTACAGGAATATAACTACTATAATACTGCCCCTATGTTCAAGAATATAACTACTATAATACTGCTCCTATGTGTAAGAATATAACTACTATAATACTGCTCCTATGTACAAGAATATAACTGCTATAATACTGCTCCTATGTACAGGAATATAACTACTATAATACTGCCCATATGTACAAGAATATAACTACTATAATCCTGCCCCTATGTACAAGAATATAACTACTATAATACTGCTCCTATGTACAGGAATATAACTACTATAATACTGCTCCTATGTACAAGAATATAACTACTATAATACTGCTCCTATGTACAAGAATATAACTACTATAATACTGCTCCTATGTACAGGAATATAACTACTATAATACTGCTCCTATGTACAGGAATATAACTACTATAATACTGCCCCTATGTACAAGAATATAACTACTATAATACTGCTCATATGTACAGGAATATAACTACTATAATACTGCCCCTATGTACAAGAATATAACTACTATAATACTGCTCATATGTACAGGAATATAACTACTATAATACTGCTCCTATGTATAAGAATATAACTACTATAATACTGCTCCTATGTATAAGAATATAACTACTATAATACTGCTCCTATGTACAAGAATATAACTACTATAATACTGCCCCTATGTACAAGAATATAACTACTATAATACTGCCCCTATGTACAAGAATATAACTACTATAATACTTCCCCTATGTACAAGAATATAACTACTATAATACTGCTCCTATGTATAAGAATATAACTACTATAATACTGCTCCTATGTACAAGAATATAACTACTATAATACTGCCCCTATGTACAAGAATATAACTACTATAATACTTCCCCTATGTACAAGAATATAACTACTATAATACTGCTCCCTATGTACAAGAATATAACTACTATAATACTTCCCCTATGTACAAGAATATAACTACTATAATACTGCTCCTATGTATAATGAATATAACTACTATAATACTTCCCCTATGTACAAGAATATAACTACTATAATACTGCCCCTATGTACAAGAATATAACTACTATAATACTGCTCCTATGTACAGGAATATAACTACTATAATACTGCTCCTATGTACAGGAATATAACTACTATAATCCTGCCCCTATGTACAAGAATATAACTACTATAATACTGCTCCTATGTACAGGAATATAACTACTATAATACTGCCCCTATGTACAAGAATATAACTACTATAATACTGCTCCTATGTACAAGAATATAACTGCTATAATACTGCTCCTATGTACAGGAATATAACTACTATAATACTGCTCCTATGTGTAAGAATATAACTACTATAATACTGCTCCTATGTACAAGAATATAACTGCTATAATACTGCTCCTATGTACAGGAATATAACTACTATAATACTGCCCATATGTACAAGAATATAACTACTATAATCCTGCCCCTATGTACAAGAATATAACTACTATAATACTGCTCCTATGTACAGGAATATAACTACTATAATACTGCCCCTATGTACAAGAATATAACTACTATAATACTGCTCATATGTACAGGAATATAACTACTATAATACTGCCCCTATGTACAAGAATATAACTACTATAATACTGCTCATATGTACAGGAATATAACTACTATAATACTGCTCCTATGTATAAGAATATAACTACTATAATACTGCTCCTATGTATAAGAATATAACTACTATAATACTGCTCCTATGTACAAGAATATAACTACTATAATACTGCTCCTATGTACAGGAATATAACTACTATAATACTGCCCATATGTACAAGAATATAACTACTATAATCCTGCCCCTATGTACAAGAATATAACTACTATAATACTGCTCCTATGTACAGGAATATAACTACTATAATACTGCCCCTATGTACAAGAATATAACTACTATAATACTGCTCATATGTACAGGAATATAACTACTATAATACTGCTCCTATGTATAAGAATATAACTACTATAATACTGCTCCTATGTACAAGAATATAACTACTATAATACTGCTCCTATGTACAAGAATATAACTACTATAATACTGCTCCTATGTACAGGAATATAACTACTATAATACTGCCCCTATGTACAAGAATATAACTACTATAATACTGCTCCTATGTATAAGAATATAACTACTATAATATTGCTCCTATGTACAAGAATATAACTACTATAATACTGCTCCTATGTACAAGAATATAACTACTATAATACTGCTCCTATGTACAGGAATATAACTACTATAATACTGCCCCTATGTACAAGAATATAACTACTATAATACTGCCCCTATGTACAAGAATATAACTACAATAATACTGCTCCTATGTACAGGAATATAACTACTATAATACTGCTCCTATGTACTGGAATATAACTACTATAATACTGCTCCTATGTATAAGAATATAACTACTATAATACTGCTCCTATGTACAAGAATATAACTACTATAATACTGCTCCTATGTATAATGAATATAACTACTATAATACTGCCCCTATGTACAAAAATATAACTACTATAATACTGCTCCTATGTATAAGAATATAACTACTATAATACTTCCCCTATGTGCAAGAATATAACTACTATAATACTGCCCCCTATATACAAGAATATAACTACTATAATACTGCCCCTATGTACAAGAATATAACTACTATAATACTGCCCCTATGTATAAGAATATAACTACTATAATACTGCTCCTATGTATAATGAATATAACTACTATAATACTGCCCCCTATATACAAGAATATAACTACTATAATACTGCCCCTATTTGCAAGAATATAACTACTCTAATACTGCCCCCTATATACAAGAATATAACTACTATAATACTGCTCCTATGTACAAGAATATAACTACTATAATACTGCCCCCTATGTACAAGAATATAACTACTATAATACTGCCCCTATGTGCAAGAATATAACTACTATAATACTGCCCCCTATGTATAATGAATATAACTACTATAATACTGCCCCTATGTACAAGAATATAACTACTATAATACTGCCCCCTATGTGCAAGAATATAACTACTATAATACTGCCCCTATGTGCAAGAATATAACTACTATAATACTGCCCCCTATGTGCAAGAATATAACTACTATAATACTGCCCCCTATGTACAAGAATATAACTACTATAATACTGCTCCTATGTACAAGAATATAACTACTATAATACTGCCCCTATGTACAAGAATATAACTACTATAATACTGCCCCCTATGTACAAGAATATAACTACTATAATACTGCTCCCTATGTACAAGAATATAACTACTATAATAATGCCCCTATGTACAAGAATATAACTACTATAATACTGCCCCCTATGTACAAGAATATAACTACTATAATACTGCTCCCTATGTACAAGAATACAACTACTATAATACTGCCCCTATGTACAAGAATATAACTACTATAATACTGCCCCCCTATGTACAAGAATATAACTACTATAATACTGCCCCTATGTACAAGAATATAACTACTATAATACTGCCCCTATGTACAAGAATATAACTACTATAATACTGCCCCTATGTACAAGAATATAACTACTATAATACTGCCCCCTATGTACAAGAATATAACTACTATAATACTGCCCCCTATGTACAAGAATATAACTACTATAATACTGCCCCTATGTACAAGAATATAACTACTATAATACTGCTCCTATGTACAAGAATATAACTACTATAATACTGCCCCTATGTACAAGAATATAACTACTATAATACTGCTCCCTATGTACAAGAATTTAACTACTATAATACTGCCCCTATGTACAAGAATATAACTACTATTATACTGCTCCTATGTACAAGAATATAACTACTATAATACTGCCCCTATGTATAATGAATATAACTACTATAATACTGCTCCTATGTACAAGAATATAACTACTATAATACTGCTCCTATGTACAAGAATATAACTACTATAATACTGCCCCTATGTATAATGAATATAACTACTATAATACTGCCCTTTGTGTGTACGATTATATCTGCTACTGTGGATAAGAGTCGAGCATTGCTCTTCTTTCTGGGTTCTCTCTGCCTCCGCTGTCTCGGTGTTTCTTTGCTCTTGGACCAGGCTTCTCACCGTTTTGTCTGGTTGCAGGTGGCTGTGCGCATTCATCGGGATGGTTTTGGTGGGGATCAGCGTTATATGTGTGAGTTCAGCAGGACGCGATGTGGCGGGTTTACCTTTTATGATTTTTTTATCACGTTCATCTCTTCACATTCCCTTTCGTACTCAGGTGCCTTTCGCAAAGAATATTTATGGACTAATAGCACCGAATTTTGGTGTTGGATTTGCCATCGGTAAGTTGTGTTCTCTTCTCACATTCAGACATGTATCTCATCCAGGATCCACCGGCCCGGTGCTCGTATAGGACGCTGTCTGTCAGCAGCTCAGATTCTTTTCCAGCAGTTGTCACCGATGGTGGGGTCAGACCATTGATTGAAGAGCTGCAGGCTGAACCTCTATTAGAAAATGTCTACAATTGAGAAAGTTTTACCGTATCTGCAAATGGAAAGATGACATTTTTCATACAAAAACAAATTTAAAGGGGTTGTTTTACCAACAAAGTACAATTTAAGTAATAGATCTTAGCGTAAAATATTGGAATATGTTATATAAAAGCTGTAAAAATCATATGGCCGAATGGCCTTAATATCTAAAAACAAAGGATAAAAAAACTTGATTAATACAAATAAAGTATGGGCCCCCAAACACAAAGATATCTCCAAAGTGACTTCCTACACATACACATACACGGTATGACTGTACTGTACCCCCATCGCTCATAGAATGGTGACGCCATTACAGTGTGATTCTCCAACCGTAAAACCCATACAGCCCTTCATACAGTATAATGGCCCACATAGTGCTCCATACAGTATAATGGGCCCACATAGTGCTCCATACAGTATAATGGGCTCACATAGTGCTCCATACAGTATAATGGCCCCACAGTGCTTCATACAGTATAATGGGCCCACATAGTGCTCCATACAGTATAATGGCCCCACATAGACCTCCATACAGTATAATGGGCCCACATAGAGCTCCATACAGTGTAATGGGCCCACATTGTGCTCCATACAGTATAATGGGCCCACATAGTGCTCAGTACAGTATAATGGGCCCAAATAGTCCTCCATATAGTATAATGGGCCCACATAGTGCTCCATACAGTATAATGGGCCCACATAGTCCTCCATACAGTATCATGGCCCCATATAGTGCTCCATACAGTATAATGGCCCCACATAGTGCTCCATACAGTATAATGGGCCCACATAGTGCTCCATACAGTATAATGGCCCCACATAGTCCTCCATACAGTATAATGGGCCAACATAGTGCTCCATACAGTATAATGGGCCCACACAGTGCTCCATACAGTATAATGGCCCCACATAGTCCTCCATACAGTATAATGGGCCAACATAGTGCTCCATACAGTATAATGGGCCCACACAGTGCTCCATACAGTATAATGGGCCCACACAGTTCTCCATACAGTATAATGGGCCCACATAGTGCTCCATACAGTATAATGGGCTCACATAGTGCTCCATACAGTATAATGGCCCCACAGTGCTCCATACAGTATAATGGCCCCACAGTGCTCCATACAGTATAATGGGCCCACATAGTGCTCCATACAGTATAATGGGCTCACACAGTGCTCCATACAGTATAATGGGCCCACATAGTGCTCCATACAGTATAATGGGCCCACATAGTGCTCCATACAGTATAATGGGCCCAAATAGTGCTTCATACAGTATAATGGGCCCACATAGTGCTCCATACAGTATAATGGCCCCACATAGTGCTCCATACAGTATAATGGCGTCACATAGTGCTCCATACAGTATAATGGGCCCACATAGTGCTCCATACAGTATAATGGCCCCACAGTGCTCCATACAGTATAATGGGCTCACATAGTGCTCCATACAGTATAATGGCCCCACAGTGCTCCATACAGTATAATGGCCTCACATAGTGCTCCATACAGTATAATGGCCCCACATAGTGCTTCATACAGTATAATGGGCCCACATAGTGCTCCATACAGTATAATGGCCCCACATAGTGCGCCATACAGTATAATGGCGTCACATAGTGCTCCATACAGTATAATGGGCCCACATAGTGCTCCATACAGTATAATGGCCCCACAGTGCTCCATACAGTATAATGGGCTCACATAGTGCTCTATATAGTATAATGGCCCCACAGTGCTCCATACAGTATAATGGGCTCACATAGTGCTCCATACAGTATAATGGCCCCACATAGTGCTCCATACAGTATAATGGCCCCACATAGTGCTCCATACAGTATAATGGCCCCCACATAGTCCTCCATACAGTATAATGGCCCCCACATAGTCCTCCATACAGTATAATGGCCCCACATAGTGCTCCATACAGAGCGGGACAGAGTTTGAAATATGTGATCTAATCGAACAATTGCCTGACCCTGCGGGCAGTGGTGCAGAAGTGTGGATTGCTGGGTGACTGGCAGTCTGTCCCACACTAGCCGACCGTGGGTAATAAATGTCAGGTGACCAGACTTCAAGAAAAATCTTTTTTTTATTGTTGTAATTTTTTTTTAGTTTATAAGTTTTTCTCGAATTTTGGATGCATTTCATCTGAGACATTAAGTTTGGATCAGACGTTTACACCCTGACTGCTGGGCTGTTTAGTCTTATTTCAGTATTCTTTATCATGTTTCTGGCAGGGATGGTGGATTCATCGATGATGCCCATCATGGGTTACCTGGTGGATCTGCGTCACGTCTCGGTCTACGGCAGTGTTTACGCCATTGCAGACGTGGCCTTCTGTATGGGGTTTGCTTTAGGTGAGACTTACATGTTGCTGCAGAGACGCTTGGAGACATCACGCCGCTTTGTCTCATAGGGTTCTCTCATGAAATCGGACAAGTGCAATCTGATAAAACATCGCATATCACTCGGCCCAATGTCTCTCTATGGGGCAGCTCCCATCTGCGATTGTTTTCCCATGCTGATTCAGCAGGTCTATACAAGTCTATGGGTGCTGGTGAGACATCGCACTTCACTCGGATGTCGCCCAAATGCAGTGCAATTCCCATGGACGCCGGCATCAGAGGAGATGAAGATATTATTTTCTTTGTCTGCTCCACAGCTGTGCTGCCATTCCTGTCATTCTCTCATACAAGGGGATCAGAGCACAGCGCACGAACCCTCGGATCACGCTCGTAGCAGAGCACGGGTCCTGGAATCACGCTCGCAGCAGAGCATAGACCCTCGGATCACACTCGCAGCAGAGCATGGACCTTCAGATCACACTCGCAGCAGAGCATGGACCTTCAGATCACACTCGCAGCAGAGCATGGACCCTCGGATCGCACTCGCAGCAGAGCATGGACCTTCAGATCACACTCGCAGCAGAGCATGGACCCTCGGATCACACTCGCAGCAGAGCATGGACCTTCAGATCACACTCGCAGCAGAGCATGGACCCGAGGATCACGCTCGCAGCAGAGCATGAACCCGAGGATCACGCTCGCAGCATAGCACGAATCCGAGGATCACGCTCACAGCAGAGCACGAACCCGAGGATCCCACTCACAGCAGACCACAGACCCTCGGATCACGCTCGCAGCAGAGCATGGACCCTCGGATCACACTCGCAGCAGAGCATGGACCTTCAGATCACACTCGCAGCAGAGCATGGACCCTCGGATCACACTCGCAGCAGAGCATGGACCTTCAGATCACACTCGCAGCAGAGCATGGACCTTCAGATCACACTCACAGCAGAGCATGGACCTTCAGATCACACTCGCAGCAGAGCATGGACCCGAGGATCACGCTCGCAGCAGAGCATGAACCCGAGGATCACGCTCGCAGCATAGCACGAATCCGAGGATCACGCTCACAGCAGAGCACGAACCCGAGGATCCCGCTCACAGCAGACCACAGACCCTCGGATCACGCTCGCAGCAGAGCATGGACCCTCGGATCACACTCGCAGCAGAGCATGGACCCTCGGATCACACTCGCAGCAGAGCATGGACCCTCGGATCACACTCGCAGCAGAGCATGGACCCTCAGATCACACTCGCAGCAGAGCACGGACCCTTGGTTCATGCTCGCAGCAGAGCACGGACCCTTGGATCATGCTCGCAGCAGAGCACGAACCCGAGGATCACGCTCGCAGCAGAGCACGGACCCTTGGATCACGCTCGCAGCAGAGCACGAACCCGAGGATCACGCTCGCTGCAGAGCACGAACCCGAGGATCACGCTCGCAGCAGGGCACGAACCTGAGGATCACGCTCACTGCAGAGCACGAACCCGAGGATCACGCTCGCAGCAGGGCTCGAACCTGAGGATCACGCTCGCTGCAGAGCACGAACCCGAGGATCACGCTCGCAGCAGGGCACGAACCTGAGGATCACGCTCACTGCAGAGCACGAACCCGAGGATCACGCTCGCAGCAGGGCACGAACCCGAGGATCACGCTCACAGCAGAGCCGGAGGCGAGTGCCATTAGCATCTCTCATCCGATACTGTACACTGTGATCCCGGTCTTAGCGTGCGGCTCGTTTACGCAGTGATGATCTTTCTACAGAGTTCAGAGTTTGCGCGTCAGTCCTAGCCCCTGACAGCTGCATATTCCCCCAGACCGGGCATCATCCTCATCACTGCTCATTTCTTCCAGGGCCGTCCGCTGGAGGTGCCATCGCTAAATCTATCGGGTTCCCCTGGCTGATGACGATCATTGGAGTGGTGGATATTGTCTTTGCTCCACTTTGTCTGTTCCTCAGAAGTCCTCCGGCCAAAGAAGAGAAGATGGTAAGAGAACGGGACATGGGCACAAATAGCAGCAGGACCAAAATCTACACAGGACACACGCAGATGGTGGTGGGATCATATGGAGAATCCGCAGGATGGATGGATATGATGGGCGCTCAGGTCTGCAGTGTTGGGTTGTTTCCATAATATGACAATGAAATATTGTAGCATCCAAAACACTGTCCTGTAATATGGAGTGTGTCAGGGATACAATTTGTCAGGGCTTTTCTAATCCCACAAATCCCTGATATCATAGGCCAGGAAGGTCACTGGTACCACCCGCTGTGATCCTTTGAGTGCCCAGCTCTCTGCTGCCCCCTATCACCGGACAATTACATGATTGGCCGACGATCCACAGAGAAGGCCGCAGCCTATTCGCACCACTAGGCCGGCTATCAGAAAATTTACTGAGAGCGTACGGCATATACGCCTCCAGATTCCAACACATGGAATATGTGTGCACACCCCGGTACGGTCACAGCTAACTCTCCGACACCCCCAAACTACTCGCCACCGCCACTAATCTGTTTCGGTCGATTAGACACCATACGGTAGCTTATGACTTAGAGGCGTAGTTTACAGAACAAAAGGAACAGAACTTGTAAATTTTATATTGATTCCAAAGGGAGGCAGCGTTTATGAAAAATATAGAAAAGATTTTACGAAGGGGACAAAACAATACAGCATAAACAGATACATAAAATAAAAGGGATTAACAGGAGAACTCACCGATCACAGAGACGATTCAGTTTAGCTGAAGGAGAGCGCTTCGAACACTGATGACAATTGGGGTTGATCTTTTATCAGACCCTGAGTCTCACCCACACACCCCTCTACAATGGCCTCACAAGGTCCCGGTTGTGGGCTGGACCCATCCCTTCATAATTTTAGGAAATCACAATTTATGTAATAACTCCTCACAGAGCGATCACAGAAGGTTGAGACTGATGTCATCTGTTCTATCGGGATTTTAGCTACGTTTAGAAAACAAACATGGCCGAGCTGCTGGTGGTTCCATGGCCCCTATGGATTTGGGGCTTTTTGTTTGGGGTTATAATTATGATAAAATATGTGTATTTTTGGCCTAGTTATCCAGGTGCCAACAATGTACGTCTCATTAATATTGGATGTATAGAAAATCTAATATTCCATATTTTCTCCTGGAGCCATACTGTCTGCTCTCTCATTGTACTGTCAGCCTGGCTATTTGGAAAGGGTGTCGTATCGTCTTTGATCCACTTCAGACCCTAATAAAGCTTTTCCTGTCTCTCTCAGTGGACAATATCCGTCCTCCTCAGTCATCTGGACATACACAGGAATCCTCGCATTCTAAATAATTTGCTTCACATTTCTGTCACTGCCATTTTACATAAGGTCACCAACCATTGTCTCCTCAAGACACGATAGATGAAAGAAAAAAGGGAAGGGGACACGAGAGACCTCAAGGATGTAATATTTTCTATGACAGAATGGATCTCGGGCACAAAATCTGCAGCTAATCTGCGGCATCCGTCTGACAATGCCCCGATCTGCCCATCGCTCCCACCAGCCATTACTGACCTGTGGTAGCCAGGACTAGAGCTATTTCGCACCTACGGATCCTGCGAGTTGCTGCGCACGCTGTTAGCGGCCTTTGCAGCTCACGCATTTTCAGTAATAAATGAGAACTTGATCTGAATCTGAAATCTCCTCTCATGCTTACACCCGATAGTCAGTTGTATCTGAGATATGGCCGCAGCCTCATAACTGTGCAACGGGTCTTATGCCGGGGTCACACTTGCAACTGCACTGCGAGAAACTCGCTTCCATACCCGGCACTGCCGCCGGCACTCGGGACCGGAGCATTAAGCTGCATAGAAATACATGCACGATCCGGTCCCGAGTGCCGGCGGTAGTGCCCGGTATTGAGGCGAGAGACTTGCACGAGTTTCTCGCATTGCAGTTGCAAGTGTGGCTCCGGCCTTAGAAGCAGATCAGTTCAGTGGGCGGCCGATACCCTTCCCCCTTCCTTCTGGTGACCCTGACGAGCACAGGCTAAAATGTCACCAGATCAATCATTCAGCTGATAGCCATCTCCCTGAATCACCAATACGCAGAAGCAGGCAGCTCAGCCACACACTCAGGCAGAGTCCTCTTCAGACACCTTTATCTCTTTCCGCTGTTCTACTCCTCCTTTCCCCATCCAGAATCCTATATCCCTTTCTTTTCTCCCTCCTCCTCCCTCCAGACTGCTCTCTTTTCTTTCTTTCTCTCTCTGTCCTCCTCCTCCGTCCAGACACCTCTGTCCTCCTCATTCTTCCTCCAGACTCCTTTTTTCCCCTCTTTGTCCTCTTTTCCCCTTCAGAATCCTTGGTCCTTTCCTCCTCCTTTTCCTCTCTCCAGACTGCTTTGTCTTCCTTTCTGTGCTCCTCCTTTTCCTCTCTCCAGACTGCTTTGTCTTCCTTTGTGTGCTCCTCCTTTTCCTCTCTCCAGACTGCTTTGTCTTCCTTTCTGTGCTCCTCCTTTTCCTCTCTCCAGACTGCTTTGTCTTCCTTTCTGTGCTCCTCCTTTTCCTCTCTCCAGACTGCTTTGTCTTCCTTTCTGTGCTCCTCCTTTTCCTCTCTCCAGACTGCTTTGTCTTCCTTTCTGTGCTCCTCCTTTTCCTCTCTCCAGACTGCTTTGTCTTCCTTTCTGTGCTCCTCCTTTTCCTCTCTCCAGACTGCTTTGTCTTCCTTTCTGTCCTCCACCTTTTCCTCTCTCCAGACTCCTCTGTGCCCTCCTCCTCTCCGTCCCTTACACCCCCGACTCCTCTGTAATCTTCTTCCCCATCCAGAGTCCTGTCTCTACCTCCTCCTTTTCCCTCCAGACCCCTCTCTGTCCTCCTCCTCCCACCTCCTGAATCCTCTGTCTTTTTTACTTCCAGACTCTTCTCTTACCGACTTAGAAAACAAAAGGACCGACTGTTGGAAGTGCGACCGGCCCAATCCTTTTCTCCCCTGCCGCCATTTTTTGGGGAGACAGGTGGCCAATATATAGCTGCATATTGGCAGAATCACATGACCATCTACAGCGTTGGCGGGCTTACATCTAATGTGTATTGGGGCCTTAATTGGTTTGCAGTTATCTGAAGAAAATATTTACTTTCCTTAGATAAAGCCAACAAGGTGCAGAGACTTCATGTAACGTTAGGGAGAGAAGGAAATTGCTCACATCTTGAAAATTTTAGTTTTTCAATTATGATCATCATTTGGTTGTAAATTGTCTGCACTGATCGGTCTACAGACCGATTCTCAGAGAAGTGGTAGCCGGTGTCTGTCTCGGAGATCATTTCCCAGCTGGAGATTGGGATGAACGTCCCGATCAGATTGAGGCCATTGTCCACAAGTTCTGGTGCTGCTGGTGACCTGATCGTTGCTGTGCTAGACGGTGTAGGCGTCTGGCACCATTAGCATCGCCCCCAGGACTGGGCCACGCACACGTTCGGGTCGCAGTCTGATATTTGTACGTTTAGCAGAGGCTTTTCTATGTGGCCTCAGGAGAAATCCATTCACACTAATGTAATGTGCTTGTATCCTTCAGGCCATTCTCATGGAGCACAACTGTCCAGTGAAGAAACGTATGTACACGCAGAACAGCGCGCAGCCGTATGATGCCGCCGACGAGGAGTCAGAGAGTGATGAATGAGCCGGACTCTGCTTCACGTAGCTAGTCGTTCTTACATTTCATTGTTGTATCATTGGTCTAACAGTGACATAGTAACAACCAAAGGACTCTTGTTCTGTCCGAGCGGAATGGCTGTGACATGGAGAGGTGGAGTAGGCCATGTAAGTCTAGCACCCTGCGGTGTTTACATCGGCGCTCCTAAGGGTCAAATTCCAGAATCACATGAACAGCCCGTTAGCTGCCAGCGTGCATTTGAAGATGGCAGGGCCGATTCTGCCTGGTTGTCAGCCGGGCCCCGATCCTGTCTGGTTGTCATCCGGACCGATTCTGTCTGGTTGTCATCAGGGCTGATTGTGCCTGGTTGTCATCCGGGCCGATTGTGCCTGGTTGTCATCCGGGCCGATTCTGCCTGGTTGTCATCCGGGCCGATTGTGCCTGGTTGTCATCCGGGCCGATTGTGCCTGGTTGTCATCTGGGCCGATTCTGCCTGGTTGTCATCTGGGCCGATTGTGTCTGGTTGTCATCTGGGCCGAATGTGCCTGGTTGTCATCCGGGCCGATTCTGCCTGGTTGTCATCCGGGCCGAGTGTGCCTGGTTGTCATCCGGGCCGATTGTGCCTGGTTGTCATCTGGGCCGATTCTGCCTGGTTGTCATCTGGGCCGATTCTGCCTGGTTGTCATCCGGGCCGATTCTGCATGGTTGTCATCCGGGCCGAGTGTGCCTGGTTGTCATCCGGGCCGATTGTGCCTGGTTGTCATCCGGGCCGAGTGTGCCTGGTTGTCATCCGGGCCGATTGTGTCTGGTTGTCATCTGGGCCGAATGTGCCTGGTTGTCATCCTGGCCGATTCTGCCTGGTTGTCATCCGGGCCGAGTGTGCCTGGTTGTCATCCGGGCCGATTCTGCCTGGTTGTCATCTGGGCCGATTCTGCCTGGTTGTCATCCGGGCCGAGTGTGCCTGGTTGTCATCCGGGCCGATTCTGCCTGGTTGTCATCCGGGCCGAGTGTGCCTGGTTGTCATCCGGGCCGATTGTGCCTGGTTGTCATCTGGGCCGATTCTGCCTGGTTGTCATCCGGGCCGATTGTGTCTGGTTGTCATCTGGGCCGAATGTGCCTGGTTGTCATCCGGGCCGATTCTGACTGGTTGTCATCCGGGCCAATCCTGCCTGATTGCCATCCGGGCCGATTCTGCCTGGTTGTCATCTGGTCCGATCCTGCCTGGTTGTCAGGCGTGTGATCAGTGTGGTCCTGACTCTGCGGTTCTCACTCTTCACGCCGATTCCGCTCATACATGAATATTACTCATTCTCTTTTCACAGTCCCCAGATGTGATGTGTGAAATCTCCACCATCACCGAGCGCCTTACTGGTAACACACGAGCTTTTATAGACCCATTTCTATAAATATATTGTTGAGAAACTTTATTTTATGTATTTCATTTTATTACATATTATGCAATATATTTTTAACTACTGTAACTGTAATGTAAATGTGTATAAAAGGTATAAAACCAAAGACAGACCACGTCTCGTTGTATTCAAGACGCTTGCCGACACTGGTGCACCGATGTGACACACAGTCATATTCGTGATGTCCGTGACCAGGAGCAGCACGCACATGTTGCTTCTAGAAAATCCAGTGACGTCCAACATGTATGCGTTCTTCCAGCTCTTCTTCAATAGATGATGTCAGGCGAGATTGGACATTTCATGACAGCTTCATGACAGCTTCTCTCTTAAAGAACAGACCGGTGACTGACAGCTGGTTTCTTCTCTCTTTCTATTGAAGCCACAAACACTTGGCCAATCTGAGCATTGGTGTATGTTCATGTCAGATGTCTATAGAGTCCCCCAAGATCAGAAAAATTTGTATGTAAGTGGCCACCAGAGAATCCTTAGGCTAGTGGATCAGAGGACCCACTGACCCACCGTGTCTCCATACTTATGTAGCCACACGATACCGGTCTGTCCTGACTCTCATACACTTGGGAGTGTTGGGCTCTGAAGATGCTCCAGTCTCTTGGAGAGTCACTGCCTACTTCTACATCAAAAGAATCAGCAATTCGGAACCTGACACTCCGGAACCTTCTCTTCCCCAACAGAATAGTTGAGAAGCCCTCACTTAATCTGTCGGTTGCTTCCACCAAGATTAGAATGATGTGTATAGGGACTTAAGATTCTTTCCTGATTCAATCTTGTGATATTTGTGATAAAACGTTCCTGTAATTAGAAGGGAATGATGGGCTTGAAGGCTTACCCTTCTGGTAGGACATGGCTTTGAAATTGCCCCTTTGACGTACGTGGTGTATAAAACTGCTGTACTTCAGGAAGGTGGAGGCATGACTTCTTGCTCAATTTAGTTAAGCCAAGTTTGTTTTTGAGCGACTTTTAAATTAAGAGATGTTTTTTGTATCAAATGTTGAGACCCTTTACTACGGTGTTAGAAGAGCTTCCTTTTTATCTACACGCACAGATCCAGCCACCAAACCCATGTGGGTCAGTGCTCTGAACATTCTAACTGGCAGGCTTGTAACATGAGGTAATGATCGCCACACAAGCTGCAATTATCACAGCTCATTATGTCAGCTCAGCGCTAATTGTATGCAAATCACCAAGCTAGACCCTTCTAGCCGGAGGCTCGTTATGACCAGGAGTTGGATCAGGATGTCGGGGCAGAAGCATCGTACTTGCTGGTCGAGCAGTAAACACAGATTTGCAGGACTGTGAGTGTGGTGACCCGAATGATGGGCATGTGATATAGATTACTTTTCCTTCTGATAGGAAGGCTACGTTCTGGATTGGCGTCTCCAGTTCTTCATCATTACTGGACTCCAGTTATTAGGAAGCTGGAGTGGTGTATGTCCCTTACAATCTCACGGCTCCATTCTAGGGCTATAGTGCAGGAACAGTCGAGATGATTGTTGAAGCGTCAGGTGAAGAGGAGACTTTTAGCATGAGTTTACATTTATTATCAGGAAAGGATTAGGCGTGCTTGTATTGGATTGTAACCCTTAAGGTACTGTCACACTTAGCGATGCACCAGCGATCCTGACCAGTGATATGACGCGGTCAGGATCGCTGGTACATCGCTAAGTGGTCGCTAGTGAGCTGCCACACAGGCAGATCTCACCAGCGACATAGCAGCGGTCGGCGGTCGCTACTTACCTGTCAGACGAGGCGATCCTGACGTCCTCCCGCCCGGCTCCACGCTCGTCTCCACAGCAGGAAGCTGACGACGAGAAACAGTCCTGGACGTTCTCGCGCGATCAGCGATAACCAGCGGGGGAGCGGTTGTAGGTAAGTATCAGACACAGCGATGTCGCTTAGTGTGACGGGCCCTTCAGTCTTGGAGTAGTCAAGAGTGGATCGTTGTGGAGATACGGGGTCAGTGGGTGACTCGTCTGCTGGACCGGCTGCCTTTAGCAAGACTGCATGGACCAGCGCTCATACCACTGAATCCCCGCTCGATCTCCCGGTGGGCAATACACTACACAGACAACACAGGGCTAGGGTAACACAGTGTGGTAATACTTTATTGAACCACAACACCCAATAACAAACAGAAGAATCCCAGCAATTACCCCAAGATGGTGCACATTACAGGGTCTCACCCTTCCTTCCGCTGACTCACCAGGATAATGGTGGATGTTATGTCCGAGCTCCCAGGGTCGCTACACCTCCTGTGATACGCACACAGAGGAGGTAAAGACAAGCGTAGGGAGATAACTGAGAACAGTCCTGTGTGCTTTCAGCCGAGTCCGAAGTACCCTGAGCTGAGATCCTGAAGAGTGACACCAACCAGAAGAAAAGAAGTCTCTTTTATACCAGAGGCAGGTGATCTATTTTTTAGATTTACCCAGTGTCCTTCAGTCCACCCTCACAGCCTTTCCCATCTAACTTCAAAGTCAACAAACTGGTTCTAGAATACAATACACAATTAGCATATCAGCACACAATAAACAAAGATAAACACACACTATGTACAGTCACTATTACAGACTCAGTATGTAATAATGAAACCAAGGAGGGCTCTACCAAATAGAAGTCAGGGATCCTCCTGCAGTCAGTAAGAACATGCACTGGAAAAAAGTAGACAAGCTACTGACCAAAGAAAGCAGGGACAACCATAAACATCACCATATAAAAACACTTAAAAGTCATAAAACATGACAAGGCATACACAAGGCTCATAACAAAGCCACAAGAACATCCCGCACATAATAAGAGAAAGGCTGAACAGTTTGATATAGTATGTAAACCAATAATAGGTAATGGACACAGATGATAAATTCATATGGTACACTAATCAGGGTTTAAAAATCAAAGTGTAAATAATATCACCATCCCCTATCTATAGCAACAGTGATAATAACTATTTGCCTGTAAAGGTAGTACATCAGAATGCTATGGCGGTGTAAAAAGGCATCGGAGATATTCACAGAACAAATAGTGAGCAATGAAATCAATAACACACAATTTGCAAAAAATGCCCTGAAAAGTGACCAAAGAGTTAATTGAGATAATCACAGTATAAGGAAATACCCTGGAGTTTGGTCCATAACAATGAATAAACCGTGGTTCTAATGAATACCAGCCATATCCAGCAATACAGCGGCAGTGCGGAAAGAAACTAAAGACAGGCTAAGAGAAATCCTAGATAAATGGAGACCATACCCCGCATCACCTAGAGATAGAGAGATGCAATGTACTCCTGCCCGCACTATCCTGGTACTCTACACACATGGGGGAGCATGTGGAGTGCCCGACGCGTGTCGCCACCGCAAGGTGGCCTCTTCAGGGGCTGGAGAGTATGTGCAATGGAAGTCCTATAAAAATATTCCATAATAAACAAGATAGATTGCAGCTGTGGCAGGTTACCGGACCGGCCGCATTGGATGGAAAACACGAGGACGCGCCGTCAGACGGAGGCCAGAGGCATGACCCGTGACACAACTATACTACCGGGTAAATACACGTGAGTTCATTGGAAGTGCCCAGCATGGCAAATCTTACCGCGCATGTGCAGGAGAGATGGTTGTCACAGTAACCAGAAGACGCTAGTATTAAAGAAGGTCACATTCTCGTACAAGTATAACACATGTGACATAGCAATTCACCGATGCACGAGTGCAGGGAGAAGGTTATCACAGAAATCATAAACGCTATTACTTTGAAAGATCCAGTGCGCACATAATATAAAATGCAGATGAGTTCATTAGAAGTGCCCAACATGGCAAAAACCACTGCGCATGTGCAGGGGAGATGGTTGTCACAGTAACTAAAAGACGCCAGTATTAAAGGTGATCACATTCTCATATCGAAGTAGCGCGCAAAACGCCTTCGACAGATGTGGCGCGGCAATTCACCACTGCGCAGATACCGAGAGAGTGGTCATCACAGTAATGATAGACGCTCTTCATGTGGAAGATCCAGTGCGCACAAAGTATAACCCCGGAGAGAGGACCTACACAAGCTTACTCACTGAGCATGTGCGACGTGACACTTCACCACTGCACAGGTGCAGGGAGAGCAGCCATCACAGTCGCTAGAGACGCTGGTACTTTAAAAAATCCAGCGCAGCAGTAAAATGATCCAAGAAGAAACCATGTGAAGCATAGGCTTATTATCGCTACAGAGGGAGACAGCGATAATGCGATATAAACAAGACAGTCATTAGATAGTAAGAAGACATTTTTGTTGCGCAAATAAGATACCGCCTACAAATAAAGAGGCTTCATGATGGAGAAATTAACTATTGAAGGATGGAAATGCGCTAATGTTCCTCTACATAGATACACCTAGTACACAAGAAATGACACTGTTGCTTCAAGTCAATCTAATGGAGCCAGTTGACAATGCGCATGCGCTAGAATCAGACTTCAAACAAGATATTGCATATTCAAGCAATGGATGTTGTAAGACGCTAGTTACTTAAGGCTGGAAAACTTGGCCCAACACTCATGCGCTAACGCACAGAAAATAGCTGCTTTAAGTGCACATAGTACTGCTGCTAAACATGTTTAGATTCAAGTAGTCATAGACGCGCACATAGTAAAGTGCAGAAGGAAAATGCAATAAAATATGCCTGCCGTCCCTTCAAAGATAAAGAGAAGCGCACATAATTATACCCAACGAGATATGACATCCTCCAAAGAACATAAATAAATGTGAGCGTTGCTAAATGCGCTTAATAGACATATATCGATAGAAGATCCATCCAGTGCTGCGCACTGTGTAGAATAGACCCGAAACCATGCGCAATTATTAATGACGCGATAGTTAATATTGATCTCACATCGGAGAACTACAAATGCGAACACTGTTAACAAAGAGGAACATATAGATTGCGGTTGTACAAGGCACCGCAAAAAAAAGGGAGATAATCACAAGATATTCTGGATATGGGTCACAGAAAATATTAGCTAAAAAAAATACCGCACATAGAGCCAAAAAGAATATATACTCTTTATTATCGAGAGTGAGTTGAGTGTTGGGCCAAGTTTTCCAGCCTTAAGTAACTAGCGTATTACAACATCCATTGCTTGAATATGCAATATTTTGTTTGAAGTCTGATTCTAGCGCATGCGCATTGTCAACTGGCTCCATTAGATTGACTTGAAGCAACCGTGTCATTTCTTGTGTACTAGGTGTATCTATGTAGAGGAACATTAGCGCATTTCCATCCTTCAATAGTTAATTTCTCCATCATGAAGCCTCTTTATTTGTAGGCGGTATCTTATTTGCGCAACAAAAATGTTTTCTTACACTCTAATGACTGTCTTGTTTATATCGCATTATCGCTGTCTCCCTCTGTAGCGATAATAAGCCTATGCTTCACATGGTTTCTTCTTGGATCATTTTACTGCTGCGCTGGATTTTTTAAAGTACCAGTGTCTCTAGCGACTGTGATGGCTGCTCTCCCTGCACCTGTGCAGTGGTGAAGTGTCACGTCGCACATGCTCAGTGAGTAAGCTTGTGTAGGTCCTCTCTCCGGGGTTATAATTTGTGCGCACTGGATCTTCCACATGAAGAGCGTCTATCATTACTGTGATGACCACTCTCTCGGTATCTGCGCAGTGGTGAATTGCCGCGCCACATCTGTCGAAGGAGTTTTGCGCGCTACTTCGATGTGAGAATGTGATCACCTTTAATACTGGCGTCTTTTAGTTACTGTGACAACCATCTCCCCTGCACATGCGCAGTGGTTTTTGCCATGTTGGGCACTTCTAAAGAACTCACCTGCATTTTATATTATGTGCGCACTGGATCTTTCAAAGTAATAGCGTTTATGATTTCTGTGATAACCTTCTCCCTGCACTCGTGCATCGGTGAATTGCTATGTCACATGTGTTATACTTGTACGAGAATGTGACCTTCTTTAATACTAGCGTCTTCTGGTTACTGTGACAACCATCTCTCCTGCACATGCGCAGTAAGATTTGCCATGCTGGGCACTTCCAATGAACTCACGTGTATTTACCCGGTAGTATAGTTGTGTCACGGGTCATGCCTCTGGCCTCCGTCTGACGGCGCGTCCTCGTGTTTTCCATCCAATGCGGCCGGTCCGGTAACCTGCCACAGCTGCAATCTATCTTGTTTATTATGGAATATTTTTATAGGACTTCCATTGCACATACTCTCCAGCCCCTGAAGAGGCCACCTTGCGGTGGCGACACGCGTCGGGCACTCCACATGCTCCCCCATGTGTGTAGAGTACCAGGATAGTGCGGGCAGGAGTACATTGCATCTCTCTATTTCTAGGTGATGCGGGGTATGGTCTCCATTTATCTAGGATTTCTCTTAGCCTGTCTTTAGTTTCTTTCCGCACTGCCGCTGTATTGCTGGATATGGCTGGTATTCATTAGAACCACGGTTTATTCATTGTTATGGACCAAACTCCAGGGTATTTCCTTATACTGTGATTATCTCAATTAACTCATTGGTCACTTTTCAGGGCATTTTTTGCAAATTGTGTGTTATTGATTTCATTGCTCACTATTTGTTCTGTGAATATCTCCGATGCCTTTTTACACCGCCATAGCATTCTGATGTACTACCTTTACAGGCAAATAGTTATTATCACTGTTGCTATAGATAGGGGATGGTGATATTATTTACACTTTGATCTTTAAACCCTGATTAGTGTACCATATGAATTTATCATCTGTGTCCATTACCTATTATTAATAATAATCTTTATTTATATAGCGCCAACATATTCCGCAGCGCTTTACAGTTTAACAGTTTCAAAACACAAGTCATAAGTAACAACGCTAACAATACAATAATTAAAGCAAAATAAGACGAAATAAGACGACCCTGCTCGTGAGAGCGTACAATCTACAATGAGGTGAGGGAGATACAGAGTACAGGTGTGTATTTACAATGGTGTATTTACAATGAAGGTCCAGCCATCTTGAGGGAGTGAAGGATGGATGGAGATAGTGAATGGGCTACACACGCACACTTACACAGAGAATGACTTTGATTAGTGAATGTGATAGGCCGCTCTGAACAGGTGTGTTTTGAGGGAGCGCCTAAAACTGTGCAAATTGTGGATAGTCCTGATTTCTTGGGGTAGAGCATTCCAGAGGATAGGAGCAGCACGGGAGAAGTCTTGGAGTCGGGAGTGGGAGGTACGGATTAGTGCAGAGGTTAGTCGAAAGTCGTTTGCAGAGCGCAGCGATCGGCTAGGCCGATAGACAGAAATGAGAGAAGAGATGTATGGGGTGCCGCACTGTGGAGAGCTTTGTGGGTGAGAACGAGTACTTTGAATTGGATCCTATAATGAATGGCAGCCAGTGTAAGGACTGGCGAAGAGCGGACGCGTCCGAGTACCGATTACCCAGATGGACGATCCTGGCTGCTGCATTGAGTATGTACTGGAGAGGGGATAGTCGAGTGACGGGGAGGCCAATTAATAGAGCGTTGCACTAATCCAGGCGAGAGTGGATCAATGCAACAGTGAGGGTTTTTGTTGTTTCCATAGTGAGAAAAGGGCGGATTCTAGAGATGTTCTTTAGGTGTAAGCGGCAAGAGCGGGCAAGAGATTGTATATGGGATGTGAAGGAGAGATTGGTGTCAAACATAACACCCAGACAGCGCACCTGCTGCCGGGGCGTTATTGTGGTACCACCCACGGAGAGGGAAATGTCAGATTTAGGGAGGTTAGTAGACGGCGGGAGCAGAAGAAGTTCAGTTTTGGAGAGGTTGAGTTTCAGATAGAGAGCGGACATGATATTGGAGACTGCGGACAGACAGTCACTGGCGTTCTGTAGTACAGCGGGGGTGAGGTCGGGGGAAGACGTGTATAGTTGTGTGTCATCAGCATAAAGATGGTACTGAAAGCCAAATCTGCTGATGGTCTGTCCAATTGGGGCCATGTAGAGAGAGAAAAGAAGGGGGCCAAGGACTGAGCCCTGAGGTACCCCGACAGCAAGAGGAAGAGGAGATGACGTGGAGCCAGAGAACAAAACACTGAAGGAGCGGTCAGAGAGATAGGAAGAGAACCAGGAGAGAGCAGTGTCCTTAATGCCTAGTGACTGGAGCCTAGAGAGTAGGAGATGGTGGTCAACAGTATCGAAAGCTGCAGATAGGTCAAGAAGAATGAGCAGAGAGTGGTCACCGTTACGTTTTGCTGTCAGAATGTCATTGGTCACTTTGATGAGTGCAGTTTCAGTCGAATGTAGGGGGCGGAAGCCGGACTGTGAAGGGTCTAGAAGGGAGTGAATGGAGAGGTAACGGGTAAGGCGGGAGTAAACTAGGCGTTCCAAAAGTTTAGAGATGAAGGGGAGATTGGAGACTGGTCTGTAGTTGTTTGTGCAGGATGGGTCGAGAGCAGGTTTCTTTAGTAATGGAGTAACGATGGCGTGTTTGAAGGAGGATGGGAAAATGCCCGAGGAGAGGGAGAGATTAAAGATTGTAGTTAGGTGGGTTGTGACGACTGGAGAGAGAGAGACTGGAGGAGATGTGAGGGAATGGGGTCGGTAGTGCATGTAGTCGGACGAGAAGAAGAGAGGAGTCTGGAGACTTCTTCTTCTGTGATGGGATCAAATGTGGAGAGTGAGCCAGGGGAGATGTAGGAAGGGATGGGAGTCACAGCACTTGGTGGTTGGGAGCAGATTTCTTGACGGATATTATCTATTTTTTCTGTAAAGTGGGAGGCCAGGTCATCAGCACAAATGTCTGTGATAGGGGCTTGTGCTTTTGGCCTGAGGAGGGAGTGAAAAGTGTCAAAAAGTTTCTTGGGGTTGTTGGCTAGTGAGGAGATCAGGGTGGTGAAGTAGGTCTGTTTGGCAAGGTGAAGGGCAGCGTTATAGGTTCTTAACATAAATTTGAAGTGGATGAAGTCTTCTGGTGTGCGGGTTTTTCTCCATAGGCGTTCAGCACTCCTGGAGCATCGCTGGAGAAGTTGAGTTTGCGATGTGAGCCAGGGCTCTTTTACTCTGTGTTTGGAGGTTCTGAGGGTGAGGGGAGCTACTTGGTCAAGGGTGCTTCTAAGAGTGTCATTGTAGTGATGAACAGCCAGATTAGGACAGGAAAGAGAGGAGATTGGGGACAGAGATGAGTGTAGGGAATCTGAAAGTGTCTGAGGGTTAATAGCTTGTAGATTTCTGACTGTGTGGTAGGTAGGAATGAGCTGGGGTGGGCGAGGATTTGTGAGCGTGAAGGAGAGAATGTTGTGGTCAGAGAGTGGAAGCGGTGAGTTGTTTAGGTGGGAGATTGAACAGAGCCGGCAGAAGACCAGATCAAGGGTGTTACCGTCCTTATGTGTCTCAGAGTTTGAAAGCTGTGAGAGGCCTAGAGAGGTGGTTAGTGATAGAAGCTGGGATGCAGATGTGGAATTAGGGCTGTTAATGGGGATGTTGAAGTCTCCCAGGATGAGGGTTGGTAGTTCTGAGGACATGAAGTGTGGCAGCCAGGCTGAAAAGTGGTCAAGGAAGAGGGTGGGTGAGCCTGGGGGCCGGTATATGACCGCTACCCTGAGAGAGAGGGGACGGAAGAGCCTGATGGTGTGGACCTCAAAAGAAGGGAATAAGAGTGATGGGACTGGGGGGATGACCTGGAAAGTGCATTGTGGGGACAGGAGTATGCCAACTCCACCACCAGGTCTGTTTGTGGGTCTCGGGGAGTGAGAGAATTGTAAGCCACCGTAGGAAATGGCAGCAGGAGAGACAGTGTCAGAATCCTGAATCCAGGTTTCAGTGAGGGCCAACAGATTAAGAGAGTTGTTCAGAAAGTAGTTGTGTAGGAAAGGAAGCTTGTTACAAGCAGACCGTGGATTCCAGAGGGCACAATTAAAAGATTGAGATGAGGGAGTGCAAGTAATGTTAATCAGATTATTGTGGTTTCGATATGAGGTAGGGTAGGGGTCGAGGTTGGGGGATGGTGGACCAGGGTTGGGGGAGATGTCCCCTGAAATCAGTAGGAGAAGGAAGATAAAGAGCCAATAGTTGTTGGAATTGTAAGTAGTTTTTTTCTGCGATGTGTTTGGGCAAGATGGGCTGAGGTTTCTCAGGAAGGTGAGGAGTGTGTGGGAGCTGTACATGGGAGAAGGAAGTATAGAGGGGCTGATGTGTATGAGTCGTGATGGAGGGGGGAAAGGGTGGTGAATGTGGATGGCAAGGGAACACAGGAGGGTAAAAATAAAGCACATGGTTAAAGGGTAAGGCAAGGTGTGGGTTACCTGACTCCTGCCCTGACTAACTGCCATGTATAACTGCCGTTTTGCAGGATGCTTATCTTCTGTGATGCTTTGCTTATGGGATGCTTGCGTGCTGTACCCCACACTGCGTGCTTCCCCTTAGCAACTACTACATATATAGGCCACACTACAGGGTCAGGAGAGAGGGATTGTGGGAGATGGTTGGGTATAATTTGGCAGCTGGGGCCAGCACACCAGGGGATGGTTAGATGATCAAAGGCACTAGACCAAGATGTGGCAAAATGCTATAGCACCTTCCACCTGATAAGATCTAGAAAGGCCCCAGTCACAGATCTAAAGCAGTAAGTATTACATACAGTGCAACAAATGAATTATACCAAAGCTTTAGCAAGCACATTTAAATATGCAGCAAAATGGTCAAGCAGCAAAAGTATGGAGTTGTACCATTTGGATATATTACAGCAGAGAAATAGAGGCAGCAGAGGTGGGAAGTTGTATCATTCAGGCTGCTTGCTGGCAGTGAATGGAGTAAATACATGCAGGGTGGCTCAGTTGATTACAATTTGGATATATTACAGCAGAGAAATAGAGGCAGCAGAGGTGGGAAGTTGTATCATTCAGGCTGCTTGCTGGCAGTGAATGGAGTAAATACATGCAGGGTGGCTCAGTTGATTACCATTTGGATATATTACAGCAGAGAAATAGAGGCAGCAGAGGTGGGAAGTTGTATCATTCAGGCTGCTTGCTGGCAGTGAATGGAGTAAATACATGCAGGGTGGCTCAGTTGATTACCATTTGGATATATTACAGCAGAGAAATAGAGGCAGCAGAGGTGGGAAGTTGTATCATTCAGGCTGCTTGCTGGCAGTGAATGGAGTAAATACATGCAGGGTGGCTCAGTTGATTACCATTTGGATATATTACAGCAGAGAAATAGAGGCAGCAGAGGTGGGAAGTTGTATCATTCAGGCTGCTTGCTGGCAGTGAATGGAGTAAATACATGCAGGGTGGCTCAGTTGATTACCATTTGGATATATTACAGCAGAGAAATAGAGGCAGCAGAGGTGGGAAGTTGTATCATTCAGGCTGCTTGCTGGCGGTGAATGGAGTAAATACATGCAGGGTGGCTCAGTTGATTACCTGTGTGAAGAGAGAAGATGAATGTTAATTCCATGCCATGTATAACTGCCGTTTTGCAGGATGCTTATCTTCTGTGATGCTTTGCTTATGGGATGCTTGCGTGCTGTACCCCACACTGCGTATTATTGGTTTACATACTATATCAAACTGTTTAGCCTTTCTCTTATTATGTGCGGGATGTTCTTGAAGGCTTTATTATGAGCCTTGTGTATGCCTTGTCATGTTTTATGACTTTTAAGTGTTTTTATATGGTGATGTTTATGGTTGTCCAATAAAATTTATAATATTTTCTGGTGATCCCTGCTTTCTTTGGTTAGTAGCTTTTCTACTTTTTTCCAGACTTACACAGTATGTTAAATGGTATGCAAGTCTGTCTTCTTGACCCACCAGAGATACACTTAAATCCCCAAGCCAATAGACAGATAAAAAGTCAATTCTTCTTGGTCTGCAAAAACATGGTTGTCTGGGAAATTAAGATACAATCTGGTTTCTTCACATTGCTCTCCCTTCTTAATTAACCAGACGGGATAGGCTTTCGGTCATCTTTCCCTACTTGTCGGGACAGTTCATCGGCATTTCCATGATCTTTGCCCATTTTATGGGAGACAGAAAAATTATAGGACTGTAAGGCCAGACTTCATCTGAGTAAACATCCATTGTCCCCAGCAGTCCGATTTAGCCAACTTAAAGGATTATGGTCAATTATGACTGTGAATTCCTTGCCGTAGAGGTAGGACTGCAATTTATTTAAGGCCCAGATTACGGCCAAGCATTCTTTTTCTATTGTGGCGTATGCTTTCTCTCGGTCCAACAGTTTCCGGGAAACGTAAGCTACTGGGTGTTTCTGACCATCGTCCTCCACTTGAGTGATTACAGCTCCCAATCTGGTGTCCGATGCATTTGGACAATGAACCGACGGCGGAAGTTAGGAGCAGTCAGGACTGAGCTTTGGGCTAGCTGGGTTTTCAACTGGAAGAATGCGGGTCCAGATGAGATTGCAGGCATATCGTTTGGTGGTAAGGTCAGTGAGGGGCTTTGCTACTGTACTGTAATTGGGGATAAACTTTGAATAATAGTTTGCGGTCCCTAGAAAGGCACGTACCTGTTTTTGGTTGGCTGGGCGAGCCCACTGGGTAATGGCTTCTACTTTTGCAGGTTCGGGACGAATGCACCCACTTCCTACCCAATGTCCAAGGTATACCATCCCCATTTTGCACTTGTCAGGTCGGGTGGTAAGCTGGGCTTTTGCTACCCTCTGCAGCACCTGTGACATGTTGAAGATGCTCTTCCCAGGTATTGCTGAAGACAGCTATGTCATCCAGGTAGGCCTGGGCTTACCCCTGACATCCCTCTAGTAACTGGTCCACCATCTTTTGGAAGGTAGCCAGGGCATTCTTCAACCCAAAGGGCATGCTGGTAAATTCATAAAGGCCAAAAGGGGTGATGAATACAGATTTCTCTTGAGCCTCTTTTGAGTGGGACATGCCAGTATCCCTTGCTCAAATCGATGGTAGATATGAACCGAGATCCGCCTTATTCTGTCTAGTAGTTCATCCACCCGAGGCATGGGGTACGTGTCAGTAATAGTCCACACAGAAGCGAGTACTCTTGTCTTTCTTGGGCACCAACACTACACGGGCTGCCCATGGGCTATGGGAAGGAACTATGACCCCCATATTCAACATCCACTTCAGCCTTCATCATTGCCAATACAGGAGGTGTCAACCAGTTGGCCGGTTATCTGAGTGGAGTGGCTACCCCTGTGTTCACATGATGCAGGACCAAGGGGGTTCAACCAGGCAGTACGTGAACAGGGAGCCATATGTTCCAAGCAGTTCTGTTAATTGTTGCTTCTGTGCTGGACCAAGCCGCTACCCCCATTCCTCTTTTGGATTCCACCAATAAGTCTGGGATGTGGTCCAGATTTGAGTCATCTAAAGGGGGACAACAAACTGCCAGGTTGGTAACTTCCCTTTCCTCATCAGCTTTTAGCCTGTTAACATGATAGGTCTGTTCATAAACTCCCACTCGATCCAAAGCCACAGTGTAGTCTCCCTGCATTTCCTGGTGATGGTGAATGGACCAACTCACATGGCTTGCAGCTTGTTTTTGCGTACTAGTACTAGAACCTTCTGGCCACAGGTAAATTCTCGCACTCTGGCAATACAGCTGTAACATGGTCATTGCCTTTCCTGAGCTATTTCTAAATTCCTATGGGCTAAGGCCATGAGGTACCTCATCTTCTCCCTAAACTTTTGGACATACTCCAGAATGGGAACCTTTTCTATGGGAAAAATTCCCTCCCAACTCTCTCTTACTAGCTCTAACGGCCTTCGTGCTTTTCGGCCATACACCAATTCAAAAGGAGAGAAATTGGTAGAATCCTGCGGCACCTCCTGGTAGGCGGACAGGAGCTGCTGCAGGTTTTTCTCCTAGTCCCCTCCCTCGGACTCCACATACCGGCTAATGAGCTGCTTGAGCATTCCTTTGAAACGCTCACACAGCCCATTAGTTTGGGGGTGGTACGCATGGGGCAGACACCATGTTTTTCCCAGAGGGTCTGAATCAGCTTGCTTTGGATCTGGGTCCCCTGGTCGGTCAGTACCTCCTGTGGAAACCATACTCAACTAAAAATGTCCAGTAGAGTTTGAGCCACATGCTCTGCATCTATGGAAGACAGGGCAACAGCCTCCAGATAGCAGGTGGCAGTCGACTAGGGTGAGGATGAAACGCTTTCCACTGCAGCTGGAGATAGCTAAAGGACCCACCAAATCAATGGCAACCCTCTGGAAGGGTTTACCTATCAAGGGCATGGATTAGAGTGGGGCACGACAGGGTGCCCCCATCCGTTGACAAACCAGACAAGAGGCTCGGTATTTCCACACCTCTTGGGTGATCTTTGGCCAAAAGAAACTAAGCAGTAGTCTAGCCTGGGTCTTTCTCACCCCCTTGTGCCCAGCTGCAGGAATGTCATGTACTAAGTGCAGGAGTTGGGGCCGATACTGCTGAGGCACCAAGAGCTGATGAACATGGGTCCAGGGTTTCTCTGGACATAATGCAGGCTTTTCCCTATATAGCAGTCCATTCTCCCATCTATACACCTCCCCCTGATTTGTTTTCCCAGGTCAAGCGGCCACACTGCGGGCAAATTCTACGGTGGGGTCCGTGAGTTGGGGTTCCCTAAACTCCTTGCGATCTGTCTCCCCCCAGTCAACAAGTCTGGTCAAGTGTACTCACCGCCGTCAGCTCAGAGGGGGTTGATGGAGGCTTGGAGTGTTGGTTATCCTTGGGATGGGTGACAGAAGGATCCACATCAGGGTGTTTCTTGGCTTGGTTTCGAGTGATGACAGTAACGGATTGGCTGGACATTCCTTGTCCAAGGTCATTACCTAAAATAACAGGTGTGGGGAGGCTGTCCATGAGTCCCACTTCGACCTCTCCCTGGTCAGTACCCCTGTCCAGCTGCACACGGGCTAGAAGGATGTCCAAGCGCGGACCTCCAGCCAGGGAGATGTTCACTTGGCGACCTGGTAAAGTGTTCAGGTGGGTCAATATCTGGGCTGACCGCTGTGATGGAGGACCCAGTGTCCCAAAGTTCCTGGGCCTGCATATTACCGACCTTGACTGGCTGGATGTGGCATAGGAGGTTGGCTGGCCAACCCGCTGTGTAGAATGGACAGGATATATCACTGTTGCTGGTGTATCCTGGGAACAGCATCCCTCTGTCCCTGCTGGCTTGTGTTGGCAGATGTTGACCGGGTGAGCTGGTAGACTGGCTCCAGGCATGGGGCCCTCTGGCACTGGGAACAATCTTTGGCAATGTGTCCAAGGCGCTTGCATAAATAACCGTGCCGAGGTTGGGGGCAACTCACAGGCACTGTTTGTAACCCTTGTCCTGGTGGTCGGTCATACCTTTGGTTGAAGGGTCTTCTTGGATCGGTGGGCATATCGGGTCTCCAGCGAGGTCAGTTGGCTATAAATTCGACAGCCAATCGGGCTGCTTCCTTTGGAATGTCGGGCTTCCAGTTGGCTACCCAGTCTCTAATTTCTGGGGCCATCTTCTCCATAAGTTGCTCAAGCACGATCAAATACCGAAGGGCAGCAACAGAGTGAGTAGCCCTGCTGTCAAGCTAGCTGTTGCAGTGTCTCCAGAGTTGACTGCCAAATTCTATATAGGAGACTTATGGCGAGATAATGCCCGGAACTTTGTGCGATATCTCTTGGGGGTGATGGTAAAAAGTTCCAGCAGGGCGTCCTTATTAGCGCTATAATCCTTGCAGTATAGAGGCCCAAGTGACCGGGCGGCATCCCATGCCCGACCAGTCAAACTAGTACACAGCTAATTAGCCCAATTAGCCATGGGAACCTGGTGCATCAGCATTAAAGTCTAAAAATCATGCAGATGTTCATCGACTTCAGGGTTGGACTCATTAAACACTGGCATGTCTCTATAGCGGAGCTGCATTCCTTGTTGGAGTACTACCATGGGGGTTAGGGTCCAATGCTGGCTGTAGGGGTACTGGAACTCCCAAAACTGATTCCATATCACAAGCTCTTTCACCCCTTGAGGCTCCAGGTCCCAATGCAACCAACAACTCCTTGATTCAGGCTGCAGCTGATTGGTACATTGCAGACCACACAGGATCCTGGCTCTGTCAATTCCTCTGGGTCCATCTCAGCAGAGTTTTCGTCATCCTCCACAATATTCTGGGCATCCCAACAAACTAATTCCTTGATAAGATCTGACGGTGTCCGTGGTCCGGTATTCAATCCGTCGAAGCTGGCACAGTTCCTGTAGTTGTCATTTCTTATTACGGCTATACATCCACTCTGGTCCTCTTCCCAAGGCCAAGTTGGTGGGGTTGGACATGGTGGCGTCCCAAACCTACTGTGTATGACTCATCAATGGTCTCATAGTTCTGTCTGCATGCCTACCTGGTTTGTGAAGCCCTCTACGAACAACAGGCCCCTGCAGCTCCCCCGGGTTGAATAGTATCCCACTGCTGCCACCAGTTGTGGAGAAACGGGGTCAGTGGGTGCTCTCGTCTGCGGGCCCGGCTGCCTTTAGCAAGACTGCATGGACCAGGGCTCATACCACTGAACACCCTCTCGATCTCCCGGTGGGCAATACACAACACAGGGTTAGGGTAAAACAGTGTGGCAATATTTTATTGAACCACAACACCCAACAGAACAATGCCAGCAATTACCCCAAGATGGTGCACATTACAGAGTCTCACCCTTCCCTTCCGCTGACTCGCCAGGATAATGGTAGATGTTATGTCCGAGCTCCTAGGGTTGCTACTCCACCTGTGATACGCACAGCATAGAAGAGGGTTCTTCACGGTAAGAGCAGTGAGGCTCTGGAATTCTCTTCCTGAGGAAGTGGTGATGGCCAACTCACTGAATGAATTTAAGAAAGGAATGGATGCTTTTCTTGTAACAGGATAGAAGGTTATGACTAACATAATATTATAGGTAGATGGTTGACACAGCTTAGGGAAAGGAATTTTTTTCCCTATGGAGAAAATTGGCTTCTACTCTGTGGTTTTTTTTGCCTTCCCGAGGATCAACAATGCAGAACAGCTGCACTAAAAATAGACTGAACTAGATGGACATAAGGTCTTCCTTCAGCCTTCAAAACTATGTTACTATGAGATCCTGAAGAGTGACACCAACCAGAAGAAAGGAAGTCTTTTATACCCGAGGCAGGTGATCTATTTTTAGATCACCTGCCTTTTATACCCGAGGCAGGTGATCTATTTTTAGATTTAGCCAGTGTCCTTGAGTCCACCCTCTCAGCCTTTCCCCATCTACCTTTGAAGTCAACAAACTGGTTATAGAATACAATTCACAATTTGCACATCAGCCCACAATAAACAAAGATAAACATACACTATGTACAAGTCACTATTACAGACTTACACAGTATGTTAAATGGTATGCAAGTTTGTCTTCTTGACCCACCAGAGATAAACACTTGAATCCACAAGCCAATATACAGATAAAAAGTCAATTCTTCTTGGTTTGCAAAAACAAGGTTGTCTGGGAATTTAAGATACAATCTGGTTTCTTCACAATCGTCTAAGCCAACGTTAAACCAATCTTCAAATCTAGTAAATGTATAAGAAGTCGCTATAGCAGAGATGGGTTCTAACCTTTAATTGCCCACACTTGGACGCTCTTTACGAGTATGGACAGTTTGTTCTGTCTCGTCAGCTAAGAATGTGAATGGCCATGAGATCAGAGGGATCACAGAGGAAACTGTAGATCAGTAGTCTCATAGCTTGTGAGTCAAACCATGTAAAATCAAGATCATGTTTCATTTCTCCTCTACTGCTTAACATCAGACAAAACATCAAGAAGTTTAAATTGGTATTGTTATCATTCTGTTCCCTAGTTGCAGACCAAGAAAATCCTTTCCATTGCTCCCACTTGGGCTGTACATGAGAACTGCCCATTCTGAGAACTACTTCTAAAGCAACATGTCCCCCATGTTGTGGAGGACTCATTGCTGCTCTTCAGCTCTAAACTGTGATGATCTCCGTTGCACTGCCTGGTCCTGAATCGTTTCCCTCTTCCATTCACTGCACCGTTACTTTCTCTTTAGCTTCCAATTCACTGAACATCTGATGTTATGAATCTTGAGTTTTCCATCATTTACCCCCAGTGTAGTTATCAAATCTCCACAGGCTCATCAGCTCATGCCTTGCTTTGAGTTTTATTTTTTTTAAAAAATAGTTTCTCCTTGGATGGACGATCGATAATTGCTCCAGGAGCTTCAGCTATTCCAGCCCTGATGTACAGAAGCATGACAGCTGTTTCTGGAGGCTTCTGCTTTCCATGGATTCAGGATCATTGGATATAACTGATGAACAGGAGCCCTGTCACCCCCAAGATGAACTGTAATGTAGGACTTTCTAGCAGCAAGCAATTTAAAGGGCACCTGACACTAAATCCATTTACTTATTTTGGGGTAGGTGTAAGTTAATAAGCGCACGGGGCACATCTGAAACTCTCCAGCTCCTGCAGTCACCGTGGAGGGGGTAATAATCGCACCCGGAACTTCTGAGAATCTCCATCTCCTGCAGTCACCGTGGAGGGGGTAATAATCGCACCCGGCACTTCTGAGAATCTCCATCTCCTGCAGTCACCGTGGAGGGGGTAATAATCGCACCCGGCACTTCTGAGAATCTCCATCTCCTGCAGTCATTGTGGAGGGGGTAATAATCACACCGAGAATCTCCATCTCCTGTAGTCATTGTGGAGGGGGTAATAATCGCACCCGTTACTTCTAAGAATCTCCATCTCCTGCAGTCATCGTGGAGGGGTTAATAATTGCACCCGGCACTTCTGAGAATCTCCATCTCCTGCAGTCATCGTGGAGGGGTTAATAATCGCACCCGGCACTTCTAAGAATCTCCATCTCCTGCAGTCATCGTGGAGGGGTTAATAATCGCACCCGGCACTTCTGAGAATCTCCATCTCCTGCAGTCATCGTGGAGGGGTTAATAATCGCACCCGGCACTTCTAAGAATCTCCATCTCCTGCAGTCATCGTGGAGGGGTTAATAATCGCACCCGGCACTTCTGAGAATCTCCATCTCCTGCAATTGCCGTGGAAGGATTAATAAGCGCATGCGACACTTTTCAGAATCTATCTCCTACAGTCGCCGTGGACGGGTTAATAGGCTCACTCGGCAATTTTCAGAAGTTTCATCTGCAGTCGACGTGGAGGGGTTAATGCGTGCATCCGGCGCTTTTGAAAATCTCCAGGTCCTGCAGTCTCCATGGAGGGGTAATAAGCACACATGGCACAGCGCATCCTGCAATGTTTTTATTATGGAAGCTACAGTATGTACATTACAGCATCATTGGAAAGTTTATATACAGACTCTTCCAGTTCAGCCCAGGAACCTCCACTGCAGCAGACTCACATTTTTGACCCTTCCCTTACATATCCCATTATCTTCCCTCCATTTATAGAAAAATATTGCACTACATATATTCTGCATTTTACAAAAGAGATATGGAATTAGCAGCATCGAATCATCCGCAGGTTCCACTGTTGCTCCTCGTGACAAGTTTACCGGATTAATACCGCAGCAGCAGGGCACATGGCGCTGGACTGCGATCGTGGAATGTGAGCACACAAAAATGGTCCATAGATGGCGAAAGACAGTCACACAAAGTCTAAAGCTGCACCGTCTGTACAGGGAGCACATACTGCAAGACAAAAGGTCACACACATCGTATGGAACCAGCCCCACCTGCTCCACTTATACCTGCACAGTCATGTGATCTCTATAGTGGGCATGGAGCAAAGTATCAGACGAGCAATGCTTTACAAGTCAGACCGAGCAGACTCCTCAAATGTGCGCAGCAGAATCGGATCCTAAACCAGACATCAACCTGGGGATGAGGAGACAGGGTAATGTAGTAACGCCAATGAGTGGTCATGGTGAAGATTACAATGGGGCACGGACCCCACACAGCAGAGTCAATCAACATATGGTGCCGTGGGGTGGAGTGTCGAATACGGCGGATGAGGGGAATGAACAAGATGTACTGATACTGTGGGGTGGAGTGTAAAGGACTGCTGAATAGGGGAATGGACAAGATGCACCGGTACCGAGGGGTGCAGCACCGATTACTGTGGAATGGACAAGATGCACCGATACAGTTGGGCGGAGCGTAGAGTACTGCTGAAGAGGGGAATGGACAAGGTGCACCGATACCGTGGGGTAGAGTGCTGAGTACTGCTAAGGAGGAGAACGGACAAGTTGCACTGATTGAAGCCAAGCAGCCAATTGAGAGGAGTCATGATAAGTGGCTGACGTTTGATAATGGAAAGTAGTTGAATTAATGAAGCCAAGGATTAGATCAGTGGTAGAAGGGGGGAATGTGGTGTGGCACCGGCAGAGCTAAAGATCAGATCAGTGGTAGGAGGGATGTGGTGTGGCACCGGCAGAGCTAAAGATCAGATCAGTGGTAGGAGGGATGTGGTGTGGCACCGGCAGAGTATCAGATCAGTAGTAGAATGGGGGATGTGGTGCGGCACCGGAATAGCAGAGTATCAGATCAGTAGTAGAATGGTGGATGTGGTGCGGCACCGGAAGAACAGAGTATCAGATCAGTAGCAGAAGGGGGGATGTGGTGCGGCACCGGCAGAGCCGAAAATCAGATAAGTGGTAGAAGGGGGGATGTGGTGTGGCATTAGCAGAGACGAAGATCAGATCAGCAGTAGAAGGGGGGGGATGTGGTGTGGCACCGCCAGAGCTGGGGATCAGATCAGTGGTAGAAGGGGGGATGTGGTGTGGCATTAGCAGAGACGAAGATCAGATCAGTGGTAGAAGGGGGGGGTGGCACCGCCAGAGCTGGGGATCAGATCAGTGGTAGAAGGGGGGATGTGGTGTGGCACCGCCAGAGCTGGGGATCAGATCAGTGGTAGAAGGGGGGATGTGGTGTGGCATTAGCAGAGACGAAGATCAGATCAGCAGTAGAAGGGGGGGGTGTGTGGTGTGGCACCGCCAGAGCTGGGGATCAGATCAGTGGTAGAAGGGGGGATGTGGTGTGGCATTAGCAGAGACGAAGATTAGATCAGCAGTAGAAGGGGGGGGGTGTGGTGTGGCACCGCCAGAGCTGGGGGGATCAGATCAGTGGTAGAAGGGGGGATGTGGTGTGGCATTAGCAGAGACGAAGATCAGATTGGCAGCAGAAGGGGGGGGGATGTGGTGTGGCAGAAGGGGGGATGTGGTGTGGCATTGGCAGAGACGAAGATCAGAAGATCAGATCGGCAGCAGAAGGGAGGGGGGGGATGTGGTGCGGCATTAGCAGAGACGAAGATCAGATCAGCAGTAGAAGGGGGGGGGGTGTGGTGTGGCACCGCCAGAGCTGGGGATTAGATCAGTGGTAGAAGGGGGGATGTGGTGTGGCATTAGCAGAGACGAAGATCAGATCGGCAGCAGAAGGGGGGATGTGGTGTGGCATTGGCAGAGACGAAGATCAGATCGGCAGCAGAAGGGAGGGGGGGGGATGTGGTGCGGCATTGGCAGAGACGAAGCCAGATCAGTAGTAGATGGGGGGGGGATGTGGTGCGGCATCGGAAGAGCTGAAGATCAGATCAGCAGTGATGGGGGGGATGTGGTGTGGGCACCACCAGAGCTGAGGATCAGATCAGTGGTAGAAGTGGGGTTGTGATGTAGGGTAGTCACAGACCCAGTTTAGGTGAGAAGTGAGCTCTAGTGGAGCAAAGAAAGCATCTGTGGCCATGCATTTCTTGGCATTAGCAGTCTACAAGCTAATTATGGCTCCGATCAAGAAGATCAGAGTATAATGCCACCAACTCTGGAGATAGGAACCATCACATAACCAGCAATCGATGCCGGCGTGAAGCTGCCTGTATTGTTCAGCCCGAGATAAAGTCACGGGGTTAACAGGGAAAGGCCGATGATGCATAGTAAGAAAGCACATCATGATGTTCTCTGCCCGGACATTAGCGGTCACTACCACCATAATCTGCCGTGTGTGGAGGTAGCACAGAGGCCATGATGCTCTGAAAACCATAAACCGATGCAGCGCAGTATAGAAGAAAAGCCTCCAGCCAGGAGACCAGGTCCTGATGTGAACAGTCTGAACACCTCCACCAAGCACGTCTGAGCAGTTCTTAAAGTGACAAGTCGCATTTATTGTGCATAGAATTCTTTTATATAAAAGAAAAAAATATATAAATCTCAATCACCCTCAATTCTGTGGGGTCGGAGGAAGCATTTTAAGTCCCTGCAGACCAGCTGCTCTGCTTGTAGTGACAGCTGGATGGTAAAGAGCACAGATATTGCACTTTCATGCTACTGTGGCAAAAATTACTAATGTAGATAAACATGTAGTAAACCTCCTTCCCAAAAATGATCTATAGCAGCCAGGAGCAGGAAAAAAGTCTCATCCTCAAAGCGGACAACCATTAGAACGTGTCGGATCCCGCCAATAAAAATCCCAATAGCTTTGGAGAGTGAAATGGAACGAAAAGTCCCAAAATGCTGCCATTGAGGTGCGGACACTGCGATGTCAGAACATGAAGACATTTTCAGTCCGGATTCCTGTTAACTACGGCAGGAATGTGAGAGAATGAGACCCACATGATATCCGCCATTCATTGAACCACGCAGCTGGTGGCCACCTCTGCTGACACCCAGAGCCGGCCCAGGCGCTGCTGGCACCTACGCTTTTGGGTTGTTTTCATGGCTGACACCAAGATTTCTTACAGTCCGGCAACTCGCGCGAGTCTACAGTAATAGATCAATGATTGCACATAATGTGATGCCCCATCGCCTCGGCAGAGCCCCCAACACACCAGGAGGCCTCTATCTAAAACAAAAATTAAAAAGTCAACAGAGACACCCAGGTCAGTCCGAAAGCAGCAGAATGACCCGTCCCCAGGACTACTGCCGCGGCGCAGTATCATATTGGTGAACAGGGCGAGTGATCGCACACTAACTGCTTCTAGCGACATAAAACTAGCGACAGCTGTGACTGAAGCCGTCACCATACACAATTCTCATTATGGCCGATGTAGAAAAACTGCAAAAATAAAAACTTTCTCTCACACAAAAACAGCAGACAGTCGTTCAGACTCTAAACATGAAAATAAAACTGTAGCTCGTGCATTATTCCCTCGGTGCATACTCGCTAAAATTGTGCAAAAGTTCAGGAAAGTGAGGGCTGATGTTGTAAAGGAGGGGTGCGGTAGAGGTACATGGTGGGGCGCAGAATACGGGAGGTTGTAATCATATTCCCCAAGTGGTCATCATCTACTGAGATCCTCCAGTGTATGGGGGAGGAGGACCAGTGGAGACCACAAAACTCACTTCACTACATGCTGAAGGCTTGAGGAATTCTTACGTTTTTGGTCGGTGCGCGTCAGTGGGAAAAAACGCGACAATAGCACAAGCCCTCGTTACGGGCCCTGGGATAGAAGAGCGAGCTGCTCCAGTCTCTACACAATGGATCCATCTTTGGTCTTGTCATACAGCAGGAAGCACAGTCTACAGTAATATTGTACTTACACCACCTCATCACAGCCTCAAATTACATCCTCCTCTGCCAGCAAAGGATTAGCACAAGTGTTCACACCCCGACCCCCACAACACCCCAAAAATGGAATATTCCCAAAGATAAACAACTTTCACATTGAACAAACATTCATACAAAATGGTGGCTACAACAGATGGGGGGGAAAAAAGACAACCGCAGTGGTGGAGCATACATTCAGCCTAAAACGTGTCCTTGTCATGTGACAAAGATATTCCCACACAGGAATGACTCCGCTATACAACGCAGTGGAGTGAAGGGCGACTGATGGATAAGGTACACGCGACGGGACGTGGGGAGTGGCGATCAGGTACACGCGACGGGACGTGGGGAGTGGCGATCAGGTACACGCGACGGGACGTGGGGAGTGGCGATCAGGTACACGCGACGGGACGTGGGGAGTGGCGATCAGGTACACGCGACGGGACGTGGGGAGTGGCGATCAGGTACACGCGACGGGACGTGGGGAGTGGCGATCAGGTACACGCGACGGGACGTGGGGAGTGGCGATCAGGTACACGCGACGGGACGTGGGGAGTGGCGATCAGGTACACGCGACGGGACGTGGGGAGTGGCGATCAGGTACACGCGACGGGACGTGGGGAGTGGCGATCAGGTACACGCGACGGGACGTGGGGAGTGGCGATCAGGTACACGCGACGGGACGTGGGGAGTGGCGATCAGGTACACGCGACGGGACGTGGGGAGTGGCGATCAGGTACACGCGACGGGACGTGGGGAGTGGCGATCAGGTACACGCGACGGGACGTGGGGAGTGGCGATCAGGTACACGCGACGGGACGTGGGGAGTGGCGATCAGGTACACGCGACGGGACGTGGGGAGTGGCGATCAGGTACACGCGACGGGACGTGGGGAGTGGCGATCAGGTACACGCGACGGGACGTGGGGAGTGGCGATCAGGTACACGCGACGGGACGTGGGGAGTGGCGATCAGGTACACGCGACGGGACGTGGGGAGTGGCGATCAGGTACACGCGACGGGACGTGGGGAGTGGCGATCAGGTACACGCGACGGGACGTGGGGAGTGGCGATCAGGTACACGCGACGGGACGTGGGGAGTGGCGATCAGGTACACGCGACGGGACGTGGGGAGTGGCGATCAGGTACACGCGACGGGACGTGGGGAGTGGCGATCAGGTACACGCGACGGGACGTGGGGAGTGGCGATCAGGTACACGCGACGGGACGTGGGGAGTGGCGATCAGGTACACGCGACGGGACGTGGGGAGTGGCGATCAGGTACACGCGACGTGGGGAGTGGCGATCAGGTACACGCGACGTGGGGAGTGGCGATCAGGTACACGCGACGTGGGGAGTGGCGATCAGGTACACGCGACGGGACGTGGGGAGTGGCGATGAGTCCTTCACTCCATCTCCGGCGAGTCCAGCAGGTTCTCCTCTGAGGGATCATTCAATGGTTCTCTCTGGTCAAGAGCAGCATCTTCATCCTCATTATCGGCAGCTTCGGACATGGCCACGGACTCATCCTCATACTGTGGCATTTTTCTGGGATGAGCCAGACAGGAGCTTTCCAACAACTCAATGTCCTCAATTCCTGCCCGGTAGTGGATCATGAGCAATGTCAGCGCCTGCAGTCGTTCTCCGGATTTTGTCAGTGCTGCTGCTATCAGGACTTTCCTTCGGCTGTCTGTTGTTTCTCGCTCTTCCTTCACGAGAGAATTATTATGTTCCAGCTCCTGATCGATCTCATTCTGGAGCTTATCCAGCATAAACTCCAGTTTCTGGATCCGCTCATCTGTTGGCAAACCTCGGTACAGATCTCGACCGATCTCTTTGACCGCGATGAACACACTGTCATCCAGACCACCCTCCTTGCGTACCAGTTTCCCAGAGACAGTTTCAGGCCTTTTGGAAGGGCTGCCAGCCCCACCAGTTTCTGTGTCGCTGCTTTCATTGTCCGAAGTGTTGGGTGTTTGCTTTGGCGAGGGCTCGACCAGATCACAGCCGCCATGCTCGGGTTGCCTCGTCTTGGGGGCTTGTCGTAAGTTCAATAGACGAGAACTGGTGTTGATGATATGCCGCGTGATGCCAGTCGTTCTGTTCCCAAGAGATTTGGATTCAAAGTCGACCCTCTTCTCCAGAGATTGACAGTATGGGTTCTCGGCTAGACATTTCTCTTGGCATTTTTTATGGCAGACATACCCACAGATCATGCACTGTGAGGCAGCCTTCGTCCAGACCTTTCTCTTACAGTGGTCGCACAGAGTGGAGTTCTGGAACTGAGTATCTTGAAAGTTATGTTTGGATTCAGAGGAAGTAACCGGGGCCAGCGAAACTTCATCTTTCTGAAGCATGGCCAGGTCCTCGCTGATACTGCTGTCTTTCTCCTTCTCCTGTTGGATACTGGAGCTTTCAGACTCTCCTTCCAGCAGATATTTGAAGCTTAATGTGATGTCTCCATAGCAGAACTTTTCGTTGAAGCCCTTATGCATACTCAAGCTCCTCAAGGCCGTTCTGCTGACGGACACCTTGGGTTCGGGGGGATTCAACTTATAGCTAGTTAAATACTCTAGAGAGGACATGGAAAGACACTCTAAGGAAATATCTTCAAGTTTGATACTGACATGTCCAACGCAGCAGAGACTTCCAGTCTTATAAGAGTCCCTGCACCAGAGGGCTACATTCAGGTATCTGTGGTGGTTTTCTACATCAAATATACAAGAAGCCCTTGACCAATGCCCCTGACGATTCCGGTACTGTGTGTCTGGTGACTCCCACACTTGCTGGTCCTCGGAGCTGTCTTTTGTACTGGTGGAGCCTTCAGATATCTTGTCTTTTGCAGGATCCGGCTTCATGGAGTTGGGTTTCTGGGATATTGGATCTTCCGCCAGATCTGTAGGTTTTGGAGGCTTCTCTGAGACCTTCTCACCATTAACAGAGGGAGGAGCAGCTTTGTCTGATTTATCTACCAAGGCGTCACTCAAGTCTACAGTGTTGGGAGCTTCACAGGTAGTTAGGGTAAGTTTGACTTGAGGTCTCGGGGGCACTGGTGGCTTGTTTCCAGATCCAGATGATGTTCTGCTTAGCTGAGGTGGCTCCTGGTTCTCTTGAGCGCTCAATTTCCCCACTTTGGTCTGGACCTTTGACGTAGTTTTAGAACCTGCTGGATTTGGCTTCCGACTCAGGATGGGAGAGATTGACCCCAGGGACTTAGTAGATAGGTTTCCTACAAAACGTTTGGGGCTCTGATTTACAGGCAGGAATATGTCGTCTTTACTCCCCCCTGCAGGTTTCACTTCACAAGCCAAGTCCTCAAACTCAGAGTCCAGCTCACGGCCTTCTGGATCCACAAGCAGACTGGTGGAGTCCTCATCAAAAGTCTGAGGGAAAGTAGAATCATCCAGTGGCCCCACGTTCTCCTGCTGCCCCACACCGCTCTGGTTTTGACCTGCTGGCCTCTCGTAAAACAGCAGCACTCGGTCTCCAGCCTGTTTGATGAGTTTAGAAGCCTGAACCGATGATGTGACTTTGATATCTGTAGAGAAAGAACTGAGTATTAATACCAAGAATGGGGCAGCGAGACACATGGACCGTAATAACGGGGTGGGTGCAACACGTCGACCACAATGCCTGGGTTGGTTGTGCGACACGTGGACTGTAATAACGGGGGTGGGGTGTGTGCGCGCAACACGTAGATAACAACGGGGGGGGTGGTGGGACATATGGACCACAATAACGGGGTGAGGGGGGGGTTCGCGACACGTGGACAGTGATAAGGGGAGGTGGAGGGGTAGTGCGACACATGGATAGGGAAAACGGGGTTGAAAGCGCGGCTGGTGAACAGCAGAATAGTGACTTCAGCTCTGGAGGATAAGACTTGATATAACAGCAGAATAGTGACCACAGCTCTGGAGGATTAGAGGTAATGTAAAAGCAGATTAGTGACTACAGCTTTGGAGGTGACAGGAGGATAAGGCGTGCATTTGCAGGGTCTGGGGTCCACTCACCTCCTATGGCTATTAGCCGGTCGCCTTTCTTCAGATCTGCTCCAGCAGCGGGAGAATTCGGTGTCACCGTCTCCACACAGACATGTCCAGACTCCCCGTCCCTCGCCTGCACCATGACCAGGCCAATGTTTTGCGATGTCCCTTTAACGAGCTCCACCTATTACAGAAGAGGAGACATCAGTCGTCAATAAGGCGCTCCAGGGGAGCAGACACTGGGGGGCGGCAACAACTGCGAGAAGCCATGCTATATGCCATTCCCTGTGTCAGTCCTCACAGTTCACCTAGCATTGTATTCACAGCTCGGGCGGCTCGTCACACTGGATGCAGCCGCTCGCACGTTCCTCCCAGACAATGAGAATAAAATGTTCACCAATTATGGAAACATTAGGAATAAAAGCCAATTACAGAGGAGGCGGCAGGTGGCATTCACCGCGCTCGATAATCTGCGTGCCCCGCGCCCAAACACAGCAATTAGCCAGCAGCGCGGCTCCAGGAGACTCATCACAGAGAGGAGCAGTGCTGCCTCCTTCCAGCCGCACATTGAGCGGTATTGATCTGTGTTCACACCACTAATCAGGAGACGACGTTCTGCAGCAGCTGCGACTAACGTGAGAAATGTTACAAGTCACCGGAGAGTAAAGGATGGGAAAAGGGCGAAACACAAGAATCAGAGGTGCAGGATCACCCCGAATACCGGCCCCAGCGGCTACGGCACGGATATGACCCAAGGTGGTGGGTGGGCAAGAGACAGGCAGCCATGATATCCCCCTCCCTGCACACCGGACGCTATTGTATCCCCCCCTCCCTGCACATCGGAAGCCATCGTATCCCCCTCCCTGCGCACCGGACGCCAGTATCCCCCCCTCCCTGCACATCGGAAGCCATCGTATCCCCCTCCCTGCGCACCGGACGCCATCGTATCCCCCCCCTCCCTGCACACCGGATGCCACCGTATCCCCCTACCTGCACAACGGACTCCATCATATCCCCCCCTCCCTGCACATCGGACGCCATCGTATCCCCCTCCCTGCACATCGGACGCCATCTTATCCCCTTCCCTGCACATCGGACGCCATCGTATCCCCCTCCCTGCACATCGGACGCCATCGTATCCCCCTCCCTGCACATCGGACGCCATCGTATTCCCCTCCCTGCACATCGGACGCCATCGTATCCCCCTCCCTGCACATCGGACGCCATCTTATCCCCCTCCCTGCACATCGGACGCCATCGTATCCCCCTCCCTGCACATCGGACGCCATCGTATCCCCCTCCCTGCACATCGGACGCCATCGTATCCCCCTCCCTGCACATCGGACGCCATCGTATCCCCCTCCCTGCACATCGGACGCCATCGTATCCCCCTCCCTGCACATCGGACGCCATCGTATCCCCCTCCCTGCACATCGGACGCCATCGTATCCCCCTCCCTGCACATCGGACGCCATCGTATCCCCCTCCCTGCACATCGGACGCCATCGTATCCCCCTCCCTGCACATCGGACGCCATCGTATCCCCCTCCCTGCACATCGGACGCCATCGTATCCCCCTCCCTGCACATCGGACGCCATCGTATCCCCCTCCCTGCACATCGGACGCCATCGTATCCCCCTCCCTGCACATCGGACGCCATCGTATCCCCCTCCCTGCACATCGGACGCCATCGTATCCCCCTCCCTGCACATCGGACGCCATCGTATCCCCCTCCCTGCACATCGGACGCCATCGTATCCCCCTCCCTGCACATCGGACGCCATCGTATCCCCCTCCCTGCACATCGGACGCCATCGTATCCCCCTCCCTGCACATCGGACGCCATCGTATCCCCCTCCCTGCACATCGGACGCCATCGTATCCCCCTCCCTGCACATCGGACGCCATCGTATCCCCCTCCCTGCACATCGGACGCCATCGTATCCCCCTCCCTGCACATCGGACGCCATCGTATCCCCCTCCCTGCACATCGGACGCCATCGTATCCCCCTCCCTGCACATCGGACGCCATCGTATCCCCCTCCCTGCACATCGGACGCCATCGTATCCCCCTCCCTGCACATCGGACGCCATCGTATCCCCCTCCCTGCACATCGGACGCCATCGTATCCCCCTCCCTGCACATCGGACGCCATCGTATCCCCCTCCCTGCACATCGGACGCCATCGTATCCCCCTCCCTGCACATCGGACGCCATCGTATCCCCCTCCCTGCACATCGGACGCCATCGTATCCCCCTCCCTGCACATCGGACGCCATCGTATCCCCCTCCCTGCACATCGGACGCCATCGTATCCCCCTCCCTGCACATCGGACGCCATCGTATCCCCCTCCCTGCACATCGGACGCCATCGTATCCCCCTCCCTGCACAACGGACGCCATCGTATCCCCCTCCCTGCACACCGGACGCCATCGTATCCCCCTCCCTGCACACCGGACGCCATCGTATCCCCCTCCCTGCACATCGGACGCCATCGTATCCCCCTCCCTGCACATCGGACGCCATCGTATCCCCCTCCCTGCACATCGGACGCCATCGTATCCCCCTCCCTGCACATCGGACGCCATCGTATCCCTCCTCCCTGCACACCGGACGCCATGATATCCGCCATGTGACATAAGGATGTGTGCTGGGCGTGACCTCGTAACCCACTGAGCTTACACTTCACATGACGGTGCCCCACGTATGGAGGGAGGGGGTGTCAGCCAGGCGGAGAGCAACGTATATCACCATGGCTGCCCATCGTTAAAGGGCGCCCGTCGCTGGCAGCTGGGAGGGCAGCAGGGCCGTGTCACATCCAATTAGCTCAGACTGCCAGCAGAGCAGCCCCGCGGCCACGGATCACCGTAATCCCATCAGTCACCTGACTGAAATGTGGACCCTCTAATCCAATTAATTCAATTTCAGGAAACTCACGTTGAGAGCAGGAGACCGCAGCCAGCCGCCCCCGGAGCTGCGCTCAGCAGCCGAGACGCTACACACAAAACCGAAGGGTTAATACAGGACATTGCCCAATTTTACGAGTCAGAAAATGCTACAGAGGGGTCCGGACGTCACCGAACACCGGACCAAGGCGACTCCCAGCCAGATCCCCCCTCCCCAGCTGGCCTGCACCAAACCTCCACTACCCAGTGTCTGCAGAAGCCTGCCCCTACACCCCAACCATGAAGCCCCCATGTCTGCAGAGGCCTGCCCCACACCCCCAACCATGAAACCCCCATGTCTGCAGAGGCCTGCCCCCACACCCCCAACCATGAAACCCCCATGTCTGCAGAGGTCTGCCCCCACACCCCCAACCATGAAACCCCCATGTCTGCAGAGGCCTGCCCCCACACCCCCAACCATGAAACCCCCATGTCTGCAGAGGCCTGCCCCCACACCCCCAACCATGAAACCCCCATGTCTGCAGAGGCCTGCCCCCACACCCCCAACCATGAAACCCCCATGTCTGCAGAGGCCTGCCCCCACACCCCCAACCATGAAACCCCCATGTCTGCAGAGGCCTGCCCCCACACCCCCAACCATGAAACCCCCATGTCTGCAGAGGCCTGCCCCCACACCCCCAACCATGAAACCCCCATGTCTGCAGAGGCCTGCCCCCACACCCCCAACCATGAAACCCCCATGTCTGCAGAGGCCTGCCCCCACACCCCCAACCATGAAACCCCCATGTCTGCAGAGGCCTGCCCCCACACCCCCAACCATGAAACCCCCATGTCTGCAGAGGCCTGCCCCCACACCCCCAACCATGAAACCCCCATGTCTGCAGAGGCCTGCCCCCACACCCCCAACCATGAAACCCCCATGTCTGCAGAGGCCTGCCCCCACACCCCCAACCATAAAACCCCCATGTCTGCAGAGGCCTGCCCCCACACCCCCAACCATAAAACCCCCATGTCTGCAGAGGCCTGCCCCCACACCCCCAACCATGAAACCCCCATGTCTGCAGAGGCCTGCCCCCACACCCCCAACCATGAAACCCCCATGTCTGCAGAGGCCTGCCCCCACACCCCCAACCATGAAACCCCCATGTCTGCAGAGGCCTGCCCCCACACCCCCAACCATGAAACCCCCATGTCTGCAGAGGCCTGCCCCCACACCCCCAACCATGAAACCCCCATGTCTGCAGAGGCCTGCCCCCACACCCCCAACCATGAAACCCCCATGTCTGCAGAGACCTGCCCCCACACCCCCAACCATGAAACCCCCATGTCTGCAGAGGCCTGCCCCCACACCCCCAACCATGAAACCCCCATGTCTGCAGAGGCCTGCCCCCACACCCCCAACCATGAAACCCCCATGTCTGCAGAGGCCTGCCCCCACACCCCCAACCATGAAACCCCCCATGTCTGCAGAGGCCTGCCCCCACACCCCCAACCATGAAACCCCCATGTCTGCAGAGGCCTGCCCCCACACCCCCAACCATGAAACCCCCATGTCTGCAGAGGCCTGCCCCCACACCCCCAACCATGAAACCCCCATGTCTGCAGAGGCCTGCCCCCACACCCCCAACCATGAAACCCCCATGTCTGCAGAGGCCTGCCCCCACACCCCCAACCATGAAACCCCCATGTCTGCAGAGGCCTGCCCCCACACCCCCAACCATGAAACCCCCATGTCTGCAGAGGCCTGCCCCCACACCCCCAACCATGAAACCCCCATGTCTGAAGAGGCCTGCCCCCACCCGCATCTAGCGACCTGCCCCCGCACCTCATACCATGTCTCTCCCACCCCCGTGTCTGCTGCGGCCTGCCCCCGCACCTCATACCATGTCTCTCCCACCCCCGTGTCTGCTGCGGCCTGCCCCCGCACCTCATACCATGTCTCTCCCACCCCCGTGTCTGCTGCGTCCTGCCCCGCACCTCATACCATGTCTCTCCCACCCCCGTGTCTGCTGCGGCCTGCCCCCGCACCTCATACCATGTCTCTCCCACCCCTGTGTCTGCTGCGTCCTGCCCCGCACCTCATACCATGTCTCTCCCACCGCCGTGTCTGCTGTGGCTTGCCCCCGCACCTCATACCATGTCTCCCAACACCTTGTCTGCTGCGGCCTGCCCCCGCACCTCATACCATGTCTCCCACCCCTGTGTCTGCTGTGGCCTGCCCCCGCACCTCATACCATGTCTCCCACCATCGTGTCTGCTGCGGCCTGCCCCTGCACCTCCCACCACCTTGTCCGCTGCGTCCTGCCCCGCACCTCATACCATGTCTCTCCCACCGCCGTGTCTGCTGTGGCCTGCTCCCGCACCTCATACCATGTCACCATGTCTCCCACCCCCGTGTCTGCTGCGGCCTGCCCCCGCACCTCCTACCATGTCTCTCCCACCCCCGTGTCTGCTGCATCCTGCCCCCACACCTCATACTATGTCTATCCCACCCCGTGTCTGCTGCGGCCTGCCCCCGCACCTCATACCATGTCTCTCACACCCCCGAGTCTGCTGCGGCCTGCCCCCGCACCTCATACCTTCTCTCCCACCCCCGTGTCTGCTGCATCCTGCCCCCGCACCTCATACCATGTCTCTCCCACTGCCGTGTCTGCTGTGGCCTGCCCCCGCACCTCATACCATGTCTCCCACCCCCGTGTCTGCTGCGGCCTGCCCCCGCACCTCCTACCATGTCTCTCCCACCACCTTGTCTGCTGCGGCCTGCCCCTGCACCTCCTACCATGATTCTCCCACCACCTTGTCTGCTGCGGCCTGCCCCCGCACCTCATACCATGTCTCCCACCCCCGTGTCTGCTGTGGCCTGCCCCCGCACCTCATACCATGTCTCTCACCCCTGTGTCTGCTGCGTCCTGCCCCCGCACCTCATACCATGCTTCACCCACCCCCGTGTCTGCTGCAGCCTGCCCTCGCACCTCATACCTTCTCTCCCACCCCCGTGTCTGCTGCAGCCTGCTCCTGCACCTCATACCATGTCTCTCCCTTCCGTGTCTGCTGCGGCCTGTCCCCTCGCCTCATACCATTGTCTCCCACCCCCGTGTCTGCTGCGGCCTGCCCCCGCACCTCATACCATGTCTCTCCCACCCCCGTGTCTGCTGAGGCCTGTCCCCTCACCTCATACCATGTCTCTGCCACCCCCGTGTCTGCTGAGGCTTGTCCCCTCACCTCATACCATGTCTCTGCCACCCCCGTGTCTGCTGCGGCCTGTCCCCTCACCTCATACCATGTCTCCCACCCCCCGTGTCTGCTGCAGCCTGCCCCAGCACCTCATACCATGTCTCTCCCACCCGTGTCTGCAGCAGCCTGCCCCTCATACCATGTCTCTCCCACCCCCATGTCTGCTGCAGCCTGTCCCCTCACCTCATACCATGTCTCTCCCACCCCCGTGTCTGCTGCGGCCTGTCCCCTCACCTCATACCATGTCTCCCACCCGTGTCTGCTGCGTCCTGCCCCTGCACCTCATACCATGTCTCTCACCCCCGTATCTGCTGCAGCCTGCCCCTGCACCTCATACCATATCTCTCCCACCCCCGTGTCTGCTGCAGCCTGCCCCCGCACCTCATACCTTCTCTCCCACCCGTCTGCTGCAGCCTGCCCCCGCACCTCATACCATGTCTCCCACCCCCGTGTCTGCTGCAGCCTGCCACCACACCTCATACCATGTCTCTCCCACCCATGTCTGCTGCAGCCTGCCCCCGCACCTCATACCATGTCTCTCCCACCCCCGTGTCTGCTGCAGCCTGCCCCTGCACCTCATACCATGTCTCTCCCACCCCCGTGTCTGCTGCAGCCTGCCCCCGCACCTCATACCATGTCTCTCCCACCCGTGTCTGCTGCGGCCTGTCCCCTCACCTCATACCATGTCTCTCCCACCCCGGAGTCTGCTGAGGCCTGTCCCCTCACATCATACCATGTCTCTGCCACCCCCGTGTCTGCTGCGGCCTGTCCCCTCACCTCATACCATGTCACGGCCACCCCCGTGTCTGCTGCGGCCTGTCCCCTAACCTCATACCATGTCTCCCACCCCCCATGTCTGCTGCAGCCTGCCCCCGCACCTCATACCATGTCTCTCCTACCCATGTCTGCTGCAGCCTGCCCCCGCACCTCATACCATGTCTCTCCCACCCGTGTCTGCTGCGGCCTGCCCCCGCACATCATACCATGTTTCTCCCACCCCCGTGTCTGCTGCGGCCTGTCCCCACACCTCATACCTTTTCTCCCACCCCTGTGTCTGCTGCAGCCTGCCCCTGCACCTCATACCATGTCTCCCACCCCCATGTCTGTTGCAGCCTGCCCCTGCACCTCATACCATGTCTCTGCCACCCCCGTGTCTGCTGCGGCCTGTCCCCTCACCTCATACCATGTCTCTGCCACCCCCGTGTCTGCTGCGGCCTGTCCCCGCACCTCATACCATGTCTCTCCCACACGTGTCTGCTGCAGCCTGCCCCTTCACCTCATACCATGTCTCTGCCACCCGTGTCTGCTGCGGCCTGTCCCCTCACACCATGTCTCTGCCACCCCCCGTGTCTGCTGTGGCCTGTCCCCTCACCTCATACCATGTCTCTGCCACCGTGTCTGCTGCGCCCTGTCCCCTCACCTCATACCATGTCTCCCACCCCGGTGTCTGCTGCGGCCTGCCCCCGCACCTCATACCATGTCTCCCACCCCAGTGTCTGCTGCAGCCTGCCCCCGCACCTCATACCATGTCTCTCCCACCCGTGTCTGCTGCAGCCTGCTCCTGCACGTCATACCATGTCTCTCCCACCCCCGTGTCTGCTGCGGCCTGTCCCCTCACCTCATACCATGTTTCCCACCCCCCGTGTCTGCTGCGCCCTGTCCCCTCACCTCATACCATGTCTCTGCCACGCCCTGTCCCCTCACCTGATACCATGTCTCCCACGCCCCCCGTGTCTGCTGTGGCCTGTCCCCTCACCTCATACCATGTCTCTCCCACCCCCGTGACTGCTGCGGCCTGTCTCCTCACCTCATACCATGTTTCCCACCCCCGTGTCTGCTGCGCCCTGTCCCCTCACCTCATACCATGTCTCTGCCACCCCCGTGTCTGCTGCGGCCTGTCCCATCACCTGATACCATGTCTCTCCCACCCCCGCGACTGCTGAGGCCTGCCCCTCACCTCATCCCTGGTGTTGGAATCCAAAGCTGCAGGATAATTGTATTACGGGTTCGATTTCCAATAACGCCTCAGTCCAAGCTGAACGAGCGGCCATTACAGCGGGAGGGTAACGGGCAGCGGCCGTTACAGCAGGTGGGGTCAGCGGCCACTACAACGGGGGGGGGGGGGGGACTACAACAGGGTTGGGGGAATATGGTGTAGGGGGAAGCGGCCATTACAGCGAGGGGGGGGGCACTAAAAGAATTTTAAAGGCCCATTAATCTTCGCAGTTAAGTGTCTAGCAGAATCCTGCACTTGGCTGATAACAGGGAGTAATAGGAGGCCATGTTTGTGTGTACTGGATGGTAAGAGGATCCGGGACAGGAATTGCCCATAAATGTCCGGTCAGAGGCTGACAAGTCCAGGGAGGGAGGGGGGTCTGCATACAGCAACGCTACCTGTGTGTACAGCCCCCCAGACACAGAGCACCGTCACCGTGTCACACCAGCCACGGAGGAATCCGAACAACTCAGCAGCACAGAGGATTACAGCTCTTCTAGGAGACCACAGACCGTGACATGGTGGAAGCAGCACAGAGGATGTCAGCAGTACATCAGGGCGGTATAAGGTCGGGGACCCCCATCATGTCAGGGCACGACATCCTCGTGCAGATCTCCGGAGAGAGGAGCAGACGTCTCACTGAACGATCTGCAGTGACGACCAAGATGGACCCCAGTAAAACAAGAGGGGTGCACAGCAAGATGGGGGGGAGCCCAGGAGAACAGAGACAGAGCGCAAAGTTAGGGGGGGGGGGGGGGACACCAGGAGAACAGTGAAGGAGACAAGAGGGGGTGACGGGACCCAAGGAAAACGGGGGGGGGGGGGGGGGCGCGGTGGAACCTCAGGAGAGGAGAGTGGGGTGCACAGCAGGGAGGGAGGGGATCCCAGGATTAGAGACACAAGGTTGTATAGTGGTGGGAACCCCAGAGGGTAGAGGGGGTGCACAGCAGGGGAGGGACCCCAGGAGAACAGAGATGGGTGGCATAGCAGTGTGGAGGTCCAGGATAAGACGGGGGAGGTCAGACCAGGGGTGTGGACCGTAGGAAAAGAGGGGATGCACAGTGATGTTGGTGGGGACCCTAAGAGAAGACAGAAGATGTGTACAGCGGGAGGGCGGTACACCAGGAGAAGAGAGAAGACAGAGGGGGATGCGCAGTGGAGGGACCCCAGGAAAAGAAAGAGGGTGTGCACAATGGGGGGAGGAACCCAGGAGAAGAAATGGGGATACACTGCAGGGGAGATTCCAGGAGACGAGAGGAGGTTGCACAGTGGGGAAAATGAAAAAGGAGGTGCACAATAGGCGGGTGACCACAGGATAAGAAAACAGGGGGAAGACCAGGAAACGAGAGGAGAATGCACAGCAGAGGTATCCCAGAACACGACGGGGGGCTACCCCAGAAGACAAAGGGGTGCTAACCAGGGTGGGGACCTCAGGAGACGAGAGAGGGGTGCACAGTGGGGGGGGACCCCAGGAGAAGAGGGAGGAGGATGCATAGTGGGGGACCCCAGGAGATGACTGAGGGGGGCTGCAGGCTTGATGTCCCCATGGCAGCCCTCATACAAACAGCACAGCGCCTCTCTCGACACTCGGGGGGAACGGACGATTGCTGGTACTACCCCTGTAGCAGTGAGGAGGATGAGGATGGTTATCCTGGGAGGCTCTGCGCTTCGCACGCCATTACCATAAAACGACATTTCCAGATAAATCCGAAGCTTAAATTCACAAGAAAAGAAAATCTGAGCAAATATCAGAAAAAGGAGATAGGACTAATTACAACACAGGAGGAATGCTCTGCAGCCCCCAGACGGAGAGGGCCCCCCCCACCCTCCAGACCGAGAGGGAGAGGGCCCCCCCCACCCTCCAGACCGAGAGGGAGAGGGCCCCCCCCCCACCCTCCAGACCGAGAGGGAGAGGGCCCCCCCCCACCCTCCAGACCGAGAGGGAGAGGGCCCCCCCCCACCCTCCAGACCGAGAGGGAGAGGGCACCCCCCCCACCCTCCAGACCGAGAGGGAGAGGGCCCCCCCCCCACCCTCCAGACCGAGAGGGAGAGGGCCCCCCCCCCACCCTCCAGACCGAGAGGGAGAGGGCCCCCCCCCCACCCTCCAGACCGAGAGGGAGAGGGCCCCCCCCACCCTCCAGACCGAGAGGGAGAGGGCCCCCCCCACCCTCCAGACCGAGAGGGAGAGGGCCCCCCCCCACCCTCCAGACCGAGAGGGAGAGGGCCCCCCCCCACCCTCCAGACCGAGAGGGAGAGGGCCCCCCCCCCACCCTCCAGACCGAGAGGGAGAGGGCCCCCCCCCCACCCTCCAGACCGAGAGGGAGAGGGCCCCCCCCCACCCTCCAGACCGAGAGGGAGAGGGCCCCCCCCCACCCTCCAGACCGAGAGGGAGAGGGCCCCCCCCCACCCTCCAGACCGAGAGGGAGAGGGCCCCCCCCCCACCCTCCAGACCGAGAGGGAGAGGGCCCCCCCCCCACCCTCCAGACCGAGAGGGAGAGGGCCCCCCCCCACCATCCAGACCGAGAGGGAGAGGGCCCCCCCCACCCTCCAGACCGAGAGGGAGAGGGCCCCCCCCACCCTCCAGACCGAGAGGAGAGGGCCCCCCACCCTCCAGACCGAGAGGAGAGGGCCCCCCACCCTCCAGACCGAGAGGAGAGGGCCCCCCACCCTCCAGACCGAGAGGAGAGGGCCCCCCACCCTCCAGACCGAGAGGAGAGGGCCCCCCACCCTCCAGACCGAGAGGAGCAGATCATACAGCTAGGCAGTAGCAATGTTCTGCAGCCCCCACTCCGGCTCTGGAGGTCTACGCTCTGTTGCCTTTTCCATGGATATTCAATGATAGCTACAAGTTTTCATCAGACCGATCAAGAGCGCAGCGTGACAAAAAGTGGTAACAGGTCACCACCTAGTGTTCAAGAATAGCTACATATAGCAAAAAGATAAAACTGATGGTAGGATGTCATCCCCCCAAATGACATCCTGCATTATACCACAGAGCTGCACTCACTATTCTGCTGGTGCAGTCCCTGTGTACATACATTACTGATCCTGAGTTACCTCCTGTATTATACTCCAGAGCTGCACTCACTATTCTGCTGGTGCAGTCACTGTGTACATACATTACATTACTGACCCTGAGTTACATCCTGCATTATACCCCAGAGCTGCACTCACTATTCTGCTGGTGCAATCACTGTGTACATACATTACATTACTGATCCTGAGTTACATCCTGTATTATACTCCAGAGCTGCACTCACTATTCTGCTGGTGGAGTCACTGTGTACATACATTACTGATCCTGAGTTACCTCCTGTATTATACTCCAGAGCTGCACTCACTATTCTGCTGGTGCAGTCACTGTGTGTGTACATACATTACATTACTGATCCTGAGTTACATCCTGTATTATACCCCAGAGCTGCACTCACTATACTGCTGGTGCAGTCACTGTGTACATACATTACATTACTGATCCTGAGTTACATCCTGTATTATACCCCAGAGCTGCACTCACTATTCTGCTGGTGCAGTCACTGTGTGTACATACATTACATTACTGATCCTGAGTTACATCCTGTATTATACCCCAGAGCTGCACTCACTATTCTGCTGGTGCAGTCACTGTGTACATACATTACATTACTGATCCTGAGTTACATCCTGCACTATACTCCAGAGCTGCACTCACTATTCTGCTGGTGCAGTCACTGTGTACATACACTCACTGGCCACTTTATTAGGTACACCATGCTAGTAAGGGGTTGGACCCCCTTTTGCCTTCAGAACTGCCTCAATTCTTCGTGGCAGAGATTCAACAAGGTGCTGGAAGCATTCCTCAGAGATGTTGGACCATATTGACATGATGGCATCACACAGTTGGCGCAGATTTGTCGGCTGCACATCCCTGATGCGAATCTCCCGTTCCACCACATCCCAAAGATGCTCTATTGGATTGAGATCTGGTGACTGAGGAGGCCATTTGAGTACAGTGAACTCATTGTCATGTTCAAGAAACCAATCTGAGATGATTCGAGCTTTATGACATGGCGCATTATCCTGCTGAAAGTAGCCATCAGATGTTGGGTACATTGTGGTCATAAAGGGATGGACATGGTCAGCAACAATACTCAGGTAGGCTGTGGCGTTGCAACGATGCTCAATTGGTACCAAGGGGCCCAAAGAGTGCCCAGAAAAAATTCCCCACACCATGACACCACCACCACCAGCCTGAACCGTTGATACAAGGCAGGATGGATCCATGCTTTCATGTTGTTTACGCCAAATTCTGACCCTACCATCCGAATGTCGCAGCAGAAATCGAGACTCATCAGACCAGGCAACGTTTTTCCAATCTTCTACTGTCCAATTTCGATGAGCTTGTGCAAATTGTAGCCTCAGTTTCCTGTTCTTAGCTGAGAGGAGTGGTACCCAGTGTGGTCTTCTGCTGCTGTAGCCCATCTGCCTCAAAGTTCGACGCACTGTGCGTTCAGAGATGCTCTTCTGCCTACCTTGGTTGTAACGGGTGGCAATTTGAGTCACTGTTGCCTTTCTATCAGCTCGAACCAGTCTGCCCATTCTCCTCTGACCTCTGGCATCAACATGGCATTTCCGGCCACAGAACTGCCGCTCACTGGATTTTTTTTCTTTTTCGGACCATTCTCTGTAAACCCTAGAGATGGTTGTGCTTGAAAATCCCAGTAGATCAGCAGTTTCTGAAATTCTCAGACCAGCCCTTCTGGCACCAACAATCATGCCACGTTCAAAGGCACTCAAATCACCTTTCTTCCCCATACTGATGCTCGGTTTGAACTGCAGGAGATTGTCTTGACCATGTCTACATGCCTAAATGCACTGAGTTGCCGCCATGTGATTGGCTGATTAGAAATTAAGTCTTAACACACAGTTGGACAGGTGTACCTAATAAAGTGGCCAGTGAGTGTACATTACAATACTGATCCTGAGTTATATCCTGTATTATACCCCAGAGCTGCACTCACTATTCTGCTGGTGGAGTCACTGTGTACATACATTACATTACTGATCCTGAGTTACATCCTGTATTATACCCCAGAGCTGCACTCACTATTCTGCTGGTGCAGTCACTGTGTACATACATTACATTACTGATCCTGAGTTATATCCTGTATTATACCCCAGAGCTGCACTCACTATTCTGCTGGTGCAGTCACTGTGTACATACATTACATTACTGATCCTGAGTTACATCCTGTATTATACCCCAGAGCTGCACTCACTATTCTGCTGGTGCAGTCACTGTGTACATACATTACATTACTGATCCTGAGTTACATCCTGTATTACACTCCAGAGCTGCACTCACTATTCTGCTGGTGCAGTCACTGTGTACATACATTACTGATCCTGAGTTACCTCCTGTATTATACTCCAGAGCTGCACACACTATTCTGCTGGTGCAGTCACTGTGTACATACATTACTGCTCCTGAGTTACATCCTGTATTATACTCCAGAGCTGCACTCACTATTCTGCTGGTGCAGTCACTGTGTACACACATTACATTACTGATCCTGAGTTACCTCCTGTATTATACTCCAGAGCTGCACTTACTATTCTGCTGGTGCAGTCACTGTGTACATACATTACTGATCCTGAGTTACATCCTGTATTATACCCCAGAGCTGCACTCACTATTCTGCTGGTGCAGTCACTGTGTACATACATTACTGATCCTGAGTTACATCCTGTATTATACTCCAGAGCTGCACTCACTATTCTGCTGGTGCAGTCACTGTGTACATACATTACTGATCCTGAGTTACATCCTGTATTATACTCCAGAGCTGCACTCACTATTCTGCTGGTGCAGTCACTGTGTACACACATTACATTACTGATCCTGAGTTACATCCTGTATTATACTCCAGAGCTGCACTCACTATTCTGCTGGTGCAGTCACTGTGTACATACATTACATTACTGATCCTGAGTTACATCCTGTATTATACTCCAGAGCTGCACTCACTATTCTGCTGGTGCAGTCCCTGTGTACATACATTACTGATCCTGAGTTACCTCCTGTATTATACCCCAGAGCTGCACTCACTATTCTGCTGGTGCAGTCACTGTGTACATACATTACATTACTGATCCTGAGTTACCTCCTGTATTACACCCCAGAGCTGCACTCACTATTCTGCTGGTGCAGTCACTGTGTACATACATTACTGATCCTGAGTTACATCCTGTATTATACTCCAGAGCTGCACTCACTATTCTGCTGGTGCAGTCACTGTGTACATACATTACTGATCCTGAGTTACCTCCTGTATTATACTCCAGAGCTGCACACACTATTCTGCTGGTGCAGTCACTATGTACATACATTGCTGATCCTGAGTTACATCCTGTATTATACTCCAGAGCTGCACTCACTATTCTGCTGGTGCAGTCACTGTGTACATACATTACATTACTGATCCTGAGTTACATCCTGTATTATACCCCAGAGCTGCACTCACTATTCTGCTGGTGCAGTCCCTGTGTACATACATTACTGACCCTGAGTTACATCCTGCATTATACCCCAGAGCTGCACTCACTATTCTGCTGGTGCAGTCACTGTGTACATACATTACAATACTGATCCTGAGTTATATCCTGTATTATACCCCAGAGCTGCACTCACTATTCTGCTGGTGGAGTCACTGTGTACATACATTACAATACTGATCCTGAGTTACATCCTGTATTATACCCCAGAGCTGCACTCACTATTCTGCTGGTGGAGTCACTGTGTACATACATTACATTACTGATCCTGAGTTACCTCCTGTATTATACTCCAGAGCTGCACTCACTATTCTGCTGGTGCAGTCACTGTGTGTGTACATACATTACATTACTGATCCTGAGTTACATCCTGTATTATACCCCAGAGCTGCACTCACTATACTGCTGGTGCAGTCACTGTGTACATACATTACATTACTGATCCTGAGTTACATCCTGTATTATACCCCAGAGCTGCACTCACTATTCTGCTGGTGCAGTCACTGTGTACATACATTACAATACTGATCCTGAGTTATATCCTGTATTATACCCCAGAGCTGCACTCACTATTCTGCTGGTGGAGTCACTGTGTACATACATTACATTACTGATCCTGAGTTACATCCTGTATTATACCCCAGAGCTGCACTCACTATACTGCTGGTGCAGTCACTGTGTACATACATTACATTACTGATCCTGAGTTACATCCTTTATTATACCCCAGAGCTGCACTCACTATTCTGCTGGTGCAGTCACTGTGTACATACATTACTGATCCTGAGTTACATCCACACTCCAGAGCTGCACTCACTATTCTGCTGGTGCAGTCACTGTGTACATACATTACTGATCCTGAGTTACCTCCTGTATTATACTCCAGAGCTGCACACACTATTCTGCTGGTGCAGTCACTGTGTACATACATTACTGATCCTGAGTTACATCCTGTATTATACTCCAGAGCTGCACTCACTATTCTGCTGGTGCAGTCACTGTGTACACACATTACATTACTGATCCTGAGTTACATCCTGTATTATACTCCAGAGCTGCACTTACTATTCTGCTGGTGCAGTCACTGTGTACATACATTACTGATCCTGAGTTACATCCTGTATTATACCCCAGAGCTGCACTCACTATTCTGCTGGTGCAGTCACTGTGTACATACATTACTGATCCTGAGTTACATCCTGTATTATACTCCAGAGCTGCACTCACTATTCTGCTGGTGCAGTCACTGTGTACATACATTACATTACTGATCCTGAGTTACCTCCTGTATTATACTCCAGAGCTGCACTTACTATTCTGCTGGTGCAGTCACTGTGTACATACATTACTGATCCTGAGTTACATCCTGTATTATACCCCAGAGCTGCACTCACTATTCTGCTGGTGCAGTCACTGTGTACATACATTACTGATCCTGAGTTACATCCTGTATTATACTCCAGAGCTGCACTCACTATTCTGCTGGTGCAGTCACTGTGTACACACATTACATTACTGATCCTGAGTTACATCCTGTATTATACTCCAGAGCTGCACTCACTATTCTGCTGGTGCAGTCACTGTGTACATACATTACATTACTGATCCTGAGTTACATCCTGTATTATACTCCAGAGCTGCACTCACTATTCTGCTGGTGCAGTCCCTGTGTACATACATTACTGATCCTGAGTTACCTCCTGTATTATACCCCAGAGCTGCACTCACTATTCTGCTGGTGCAGTCACTGTGTACATACATTACATTACTGATCCTGAGTTACCTCCTGTATTACACCCCAGAGCTGCACTCACTATTCTGCTGGTGCAGTCACTGTGTACATACATTACATTACTGATCCTGAGTTACATCCTGTATTATACTCCAGAGCTGCACTCACTATTCTGCTGGTGCAGTCACTGTGTACATACATTACTGATCCTGAGTTACATCCTGTATTATACCCCAGAGCTGTACTCACTATTCTGCTGGTGCAGTCACTGTGTACATACATTACATTACTGATCCTGAGTTACATCCTGTATTATACCCCAGAGCTGCACTCACTATACTGCTGGTGCAGTCACTGTGTACATACATTACATTACTGATCCTGAGTTACATCCTGTATTATACCCCAGAGCTGCACTCACTATTCTGCTGGTGCAGTCACTGTGTACATACATTACATTACTGATCCTGAGTTACATCCTGTATTACACTCCAGAGCTGCACTCACTATTCTGCTGGTGCAGTCACTGTGTACATACATTACTGATCCTGAGTTACCTCCTGTATTATACTCCAGAGCTGCACACACTATTCTGCTGGTGCAGTCACTATGTACATACATTACTGATCCTGAGTTACATCCTGTATTATACTCCAGAGCTGCACTCACTATTCTGCTGGTGCAGTCACTGTGTACACACATTGCATTACTGATCCTGAGTTACCTCCTGTATTATACTCCAGAGCTGCACTCACTATTCTGCTGGTGCAGTCACTGTGTACATACATTACTGATCCTGAGTTACATCCTGTATTATACTCCAGAGCTGCACTCACTATTCTGCTGGTGCAGTCACTGTGTACACACATTACTGATCCTGAGTTATATCCTGTATTATACTCCAGAGCTGCACTCACTATTCTGCTGGTGCAGTCACTGTGTACATACATTACTGATCCTGAGTTATATCCTGTATTATACTCCAGAGCTGCACTCACTATTCTGCTGGTGCAGTCACTGTGTACATACATTACATTACTGATCCTGAGTTACATCCTGTATTATAATTCAGAGCTCCACTCACTATTCTGCTGGTGCAGTCACTGTGTACATACATTACTGAACCTGAGTTACATCCTGTATTATACTTCAGAGCTGCACTCACTATTCTGCTGGTGCAGTCACTGTGTACATACATTACTGATCCTGAGTTACATCCTGTATTATACCCCAGAGCTGCACTCACTATTCTGCTGGTGCAGTCACCGTGTACATACATTACATTACTGATCCTGAGTTACATCCTGTATTATACTCCAGAGCTGCACTCACTATTCTGCTGGTGCAGTCACTGTGTACATACATTACATTACTGATCCTGAGTTACATCCTGTATTATACTTCAGAGCTGCACTCACTATTCTGCTGGTGCAGTCACTGTGTACATACATTACTGATCCTGAGTTATATCCTGTATTATACTCCAGAGCTGCACTCACTATTCTGCTGGTGCAGTCACTGTGTACATACATTACTGATCCTGAGTTACATCCTGTATTATACCCCAGAGCTGCACTCACTATTCTGCTGGTGCAGTCACCGTGTACATACATTACATTACTGATCCTGAGTTACCTCCTATATTATATTCCAGAGCTGCACTCACTATTGTGCTGGTGCAGTCCCTGTGTACATACATTACTGATCCTGAGTTACCTCCTATATTATATTCCAGAGCTGCACTCACTATTCTGCTGGTGCAGTCACTGTGTACATACATTACTGATCCTGAGTTACATCCTGTATTATACCCCAGAGCTGCACTCACTATTCTGCTGGTGCAGTCACCGTGTACATACATTACATTACTGATCCTGAGTTACATCCTGTATTATACTCCAGAGCTGCACTCACTATTCTGCTGGTGCAGTCACCGTGTACATACATTACATTACTGATCCTGAGTTACATCCTGTATTATACTTCAGAGCTGCACTCACTATTCTGCTGGTGCAGTCACTGTGTACATACATTACTGATCCTGAGTTATATCCTGTATTATACTCCAGAGCTGCACTCACTATTCTGCTGGTGCAGTCACTGTGTACATACATTACTGATCCTGAGTTACATCCTGTATTATACCCCAGAGCTGCACTCACTATTCTGCTGGTGCAGTCACCGTGTACATACATTACATTACTGATCCTGAGTTACCTCCTATATTATATTCCAGAGCTGCACTCACTATTGTGCTGGTGCAGTCCCTGTGTACATACATTACTGATCCTGAGTTACCTCCTATATTATATTCCAGAGCTGCACTCACTATTCTGCTGGTGCAGTCACTGTGTACATACATTACTGATCCTGAGTTACATCCTGTATTATACCCCAGAGCTGCACTTACTATTCTGCTAGTGCAGTCACGGTGTACATACATTACATTACTGATCATCAGTTACATCCTGTATTATACCCCAGAGCTGCACTCACTATTCTACTGGTGCAGTCACTGTGTACATACATTACTGATCCTGAGTTACCTCCTTTATTATACTCAAGAGCTGCACTCACTATTCTGCTGGTGCAGTCACTGTGTACACACATTATATTACTGATCCTGAGTTACCTCCGGTATTATACTCCAGAGCTGCACTCACTATTCTGGTGGTGCAGTCACTGTGTACATACATTACTGATCCTGAGTTACCTCCTTTATTATACTCAAGAGCTGCACTCACTATTCTGCTGGTGCAGTCACTGTGTACACACATTATATTACTGATCCTGAGTTACCTCCGGTATTATACTCCAGAGCTGCACTCACTATTCTGGTGGTGCAGTCACTGTGTACATACATTACTGATCCTGAGTTACCTCCTGTATTATACTCAAGAGCTGCATTCACTATTCTGCTGGTGCAGTCACTGTGTACATACATTACATTACTTATCCTGCGTTACATCCTGTATTATACCCCAGAGCTGCACTCACTATTCTGGTGGTACAGTCACTGTGTACATACATTACTGATCCTGAGTTACATCCTGTATTATACTCCAGAGCTGCACTCACTATTCTGCTGGTGCAGTCACTGTGTACATACATTACATTACTGATCCTGAGTTACCTCCTGTATTATACTCAAGAGCTGCACTCACTATTCTGCTGGTGCAGTCACTGTGTACATACATTACATTACTGATCCTGAGTTACATCCTGTATTATACCCCAGAGCTGCACTCACTATTCTGCTGGTGCAGTCACTGTGTACATACATTACATTACTGATCCTGAGTTACCTCCTGTATTATACTCAAGAGCTGCATTCACTATTCTGCTGGTGCAGTCACTGTGTACATACATTACATTACTTATCCTGCGTTACATCCTGTATTATACCCCAGAGCTGCACTCACTATTCTGGTGGTACAGTCACTGTGTACATACATTACTGATCCTGAGTTACATCCTGTATTATACTCCAGAGCTGCACTCACTATTCTGCTGGTGCAGTCACTGTGTACATACATTACATTACTGATCCTGAGTTACCTCCTGTATTATACTCAAGAGCTGCACTCACTATTCTGCTGGTGCAGTCACTGTGTACATACATTACATTACTGATCCTGAGTTACATCCTGTATTATACTCCAGAGCTGCACTCACTATTCTGCTGGTGCAGTCACTGTGTACATACATTACATTACTGATCCTGAGTTACCTCCTGTATTATACTCAAGAGCTGCACTCACTATTCTACTGGTGAAGTCACTGTGTACATACATTACATTACTGATCCTGAGTTACCTCCTGTATTATACTCCAGAGCTGCACTCACTATGTACATACAGTGCACTGGCAGTGAGTGCAGGGTGTGGCCGGGGCCTCTGTGTGTAAAACTGGAAGGTGGAAAATCGATTGTTGACTTGCTGGAGCCGCTCTCCTGCTCGGGGGCTGTGACACTTGGGCCGTGGAGAGGTGGCCCCCCAATTTCAGGCGCTGCTGATTCTGATGTGACGGTTCTGACACTTTCATCACAATGACGGAAAAGATCCCAGCCCCAATCAGCAGGCTTCACCATACACTGCAGCGCCCCCCCATACACTGCACTGGGCACCCCCCCATACACTGCTGCGCTCCCCCATACATTGCACTGGGCGCCCCCCCATACACTGCAGCGCTCCCCCATACACTGCAGCGCCCCCCCATACACTGAAGCTCCCCCCCATACACTGTGCCCAGCTCCTGCTTCTGGCTTCACACCTCTGTATAAGCGGCGCCCCCCCCATACACTGCAGCCCCCCCCCCCCATACACTGTGCCCAGCTCCTGCTTCTGGCGTCACACCTCTGTATAAGCGGCGCCCCCCCCATACACTGCAGCCCCCCCCCCCCATACACTGTGCCCAGCTCCTGCTTCTGGCGCCCCCCCATACACTGCAGCATCCCCCCATACACTGTGCCCAGCTCCTGCTTCTGGCGCCCCCCCCATACACTGCAGCGCCCCCCCATACACTGTGCCCAGCTCCTGCTTCTGGCGCCCCCCCCATACACTGCAGCGCCCCCCCATACACTGCAGCGCCCCCCATACACTGTGCCCAGCTCCTGCTTCTGGCTTCACACCTCTGTATAAGCGGCGCCCCCCCCATACACTGCATCGCCCCCCCATACACTGCAGCCCCCCCCCCCCATACACTGTGCCCAGCTCCTGCTTCTGGCGTCACACCTCTGTGTAAGCGCGCCCCCCCCATACACTGTGCCCAGCTCCTGCTTCTGGCGCCCCCCCATACACTGCAGCATCCCCCCATACACTGTGCCCAGCTCCTGCTTCTGGCGCCCCCCCATACACTGCAGCGCCCCCCCATACACTGTGCCCAGCTCCTGCTTCTGGCGCCCCCCCCATACACTGCAGCGCCCCCCATACACTGTGCCCAGCTCCTGCTTCTGGCGCCCCCCCCATACACTGCAGCGCCCCCCCATACACTGTGCCCAGCTCCTGCTTCTGGCGCCCCCCCCCATACACTGCAGCGCCCCCCCATACACTGTGCCCAGCTCCTGCTTCTGGCGCCCCCCCATACACTGTGCCCAGCTCCTGCTTCTGGCGCCCCCCCCCATACACTGCAGCGCCCCCCCATACACTGTGCCCAGCTCCTGCTTCTGGCGCCCCCCCCCATACACTGCAGCGCCCCCCCATACACTGTGCCCAGCTCCTGCTTCTGGCGCCCCCCCATACACTGTGCCCAGCTCCTGCTTCTGGCGCCCCCCCCCATACACTGCAGCGCCCCGCCATACACTGTGCCCAGCTCCTGCTTCTGGCGCCCCCCCATACACTGCAGCGCCCCCCCATACACTGTGCCCAGCTCCTGCTTCTGGCACCCCCCCCATACACTGCAGCGCCCCCCCATACACTGTGCCCAGCTCCTGCTTCTGGCGCCCCCCCCATACACTGCAGCGCCCCCCCATACACTGTGCCCAGCTCCTGCTTCTGGCGCCCCCCCATACACTGCAGCGCCCCCCCATACACTGTGCCCAGCTCCTGCTTCTGGCGCCCCCCCCATACACTGCAGCGCCCCCCCATACACTGTGCCCAGCTCCTGCTTCTGGCGTCCCCCCCATACACTGCAGCGCCCCCCCATACACTGTGCCCAGCTCCTGCTTCTGGCGCCCCCCCCATACACTGCAGCGCCCCCCCATACACTGTGCCCAGCTCCTGCTTCTGGCGCCCCCCCCATACACTGCAGCGCCCCCCCATACACTGTGCCCAGCTCCTGCTTCTGGCGCCCCCCCCATACACTGCAGCGCCCCCCCATACACTGTGCCCAGCTCCTGCTTCTGGCGCCCCCCCCATACACTGCAGCGCCCCCCCATACACTGCCCAGCTCCTGCTTCTGGCGCCCCCCCCATACACTGCAGCGCCCCCCCATACACTGTGCCCAGCTCCTGCTTCTGGCACCCCCCCATACACTGCAGCTCCCCCCATACACTGTGCCCAGCTCCTGGCGCCCCCCCCATACACTGCAGCGTCCCCCCATACACTGCAGCGCCCCCCCCCATACACTGTGCCCAGCTCCTGCTTCTGGCACCCCCCCCCATACACTGCAGCGACCCCCCCCCCCCATACACTGAAGCTCCCACCCATACACTGCAGTGCCCCCTCATACACTGTGCCCAGCTCCTGCTTCTGGCGTCACACCTCTGTGTAAGCGGCGCCCCCCCATACACTACGGCGCCCCCCCATACACTACAGCGCCCCCCCATACACTGCAGTGCCCCCCCATACACTGTGCCCAGCTCCTGCTTCTGGCAGCCCCCCCATACACTGCAGCGTCCCCCAATACACTGCAGCGCCCCCCCCCCCATACACTGTGCCCAGCTCCTGCTTCTGGCGCCCCCCCATACACTGCAGCCGCCCCCCCCATACACTGTGCCCAGCTCCTGCTTCTGGCATCCCCCCCCATACACTGCAGCAACCCCCCCCCATACACTGCAGCGCCCCCCCCATACACTGTGCCCAGCTCCTGCTTCTGGCAGCCCCCCCATACACTGCAGCGTCCCCCCATACACTGCAGCGCCCCCCCCTACACTGCAGCGCCCCCCCCCCATACACTGTGTCCAGCTCCTGCTTCTGGCGCCCCCCCATACACTGCAGCCGCCCCCCCATACACTGTGCCCAGCTCCTGCTTCTGGCGCCCCCCCATACACTGCAGCGTCCCCCCATACACTGCAGCGTCCCCCCCCATACACTGCAGCCCCCCCCCATACACTGTGCCCAGCTCCTGCTTCTGGCGCCCCCCCATACACTGCAGCATCCCCCCATACACTGCAGCCGCCCCCCCCATACACTGTGCCCAGCTCCTGCTTCTGGCTCCCCCCCATACACTGCAGCGTCCCCCCCATACACTGCAGCGCCCCCCCATACACTGCAGCGTCCCCCCCCATACACTGTGCCCAGCTCCTGCTTCTGGCGCCCCCCCCATACACTGCAGCGTCCCCCCATACATTGCAGCGCCCCCCCCATACACTGTGCCCAGCTCCTGCTTCTGGAGCCCCCCCATACACTGCAGCATCCCCCCATACACTGCTCCCAGCTCCTGGCATCACACCTCTGTATAAGCGGCGCCTTCCCTCCACTGCAGTAATGACCCACACGTCACCTGGCTCCATGGAGATGGAAGCTCTGAAGTCACAGCTGCTCTTCTCCCGGCGAGTCAGCGGAGGGCGAGACTCTGTATTGTGCACCATCAGGGTACTGTGCTGGGACTGCGCTACAGGAGAGCTGCCTGCTCTGTGCTTCAGTGAAGTATTGCCGCACTGTGTCACCCTGTGTTCTCTGAGTAGTGTTATGGCTACAGTGAGAGGAGAGCGGGCGTTTGGTAGGATTACCCATTCTATATCGGGCCAGCAGACTGGTGCGCCCACTGAGCCCCGTCTCCACAGTCTGTATACTCTTTCTCCCCCCCTTGTCAGGAGCTGTGATCCCGTGCTGTCCTGTCTGTATACTCTTTCTCCCCCTTGGTCAGGAGCTGTGATCCCGTGCTGTCCTGTCTGTATACACTTTCTCCCCCTTGGTCAGGAGCTGTGATCCCGTGCTGTCCTGTCTGTATACTCTTTCTCCCCCCTGGTCAGGAACTGTGATCCCGTGCTGTCCTGTCTGTATAATCTTTCTCCCCCTTGGTCAGGAGCTGTGATCCCGTGCTGTCCTGTCTGTCTGTATACTCTTTCTCCCCCCTGGTCAGGAGCTGTGATCCCGTGCTGTCCTGTCTGTCTGTATACTCTTTCTCCCCCCTGGTCAGGAGCTGTGATCCCGTGCTGTCCTGTCTGTATACTCTTTTTCCCCCTTGGTCAGGAGCTGTGATCCCGTGCTGTCCTGTCTGTAAACTCTTTCTCCCCCTTGGTCAGGAGCTGTGATCGCGTGCTGTCCTGTCTGTCTACTCTTTCTCCCCCCTGGTCAGGAGCTGTGATCCCGTGCTGTCCTGTCTGTATACTCTTTCTCCCCCTTGGTCAGAAGCTGTGATCCCGTGCTGTCCTGTCTGTACACGCTTTCTCCCCCCTGGTCAGGAGCTGTGATCCCGTGCTGTCCTGTCTGTATAATCTTTCTCCCCCTTGGTCAGGAGCTGTGATCCCGTGCTGTCCTGTCTGTATACTCTTTCTCCCCCTTGGTCAGGAGCTGTGATCCTGTGCTGTCCTGTCTGTCTGTATACTCTTTCTCCCCCCTGGTCAGGAGCTGTGATCCCGTGCTGTCCTGTCTGTATACTCTTTCTCCCCCCTGGTCAGGAGCTGTGAGCCCGTGCTGTCCTGTCTGTAAACTCTTTCTCCCCCTTGGTCAGGAGCTGTGATCGCGTGCTGTCCTGTCTGTATAATCTTTCTCCCCCTTGGTCAGGAGCTGTGATCCCATGCTGTCCTGTCTGTATACTCTTTCTCCCCCCCTGGTCAGGAGCTGTGATCCCGTGCTGTCCTGTCTGTATACTCTTTCTCCCCCTTGGTCAGGATCTGTGATCCTGTGCTGTCCTGTCAGTATGCTCCCCCCACACTAGGAGCGGTGATGTTGTGCTGTCCTGTCTGTATACTTTCTCCCCCCTGGTCAGGAGCTGTGATCCCAGCTGTCCTGTCTGTATACTCTTTCTTACCCCAGCCCAGGAGATGTGGTCTGATCAGTCCACGTCGCTGTAGGGTCAGACACAGCCATTACACAGAAGGAGAATGTGGAAACCACAAAAATTGCGACCAAAGATCCCAAATAATTAAATATTAATTTACATCTTTATTGGAAAAAGGACAAAATTGGACAAATGGGGGACATGTGCAAAAGGCAAAACAAAGTGCAGCAGTGCAGAAAAACACGCAAGAGAGTCACAGTCAAAGCAGAGGAATGAGCTCTATGCTCCGAAACGCGCGTCGGGGTACGTGCGGACAGTCCGGTCAGTAGAAGGCATCAGTGGAGGTATGTGTTTTCGGGGTATTAACCACTTTAGGGTGGGCGGTACACTTGCTCCCCTGTGGGAGAGATCATAGGTCTCCACAACGGGTGCCTTCTTTGCCTTATGGCAGCAATATTTAACAGGTATATAGGCAGCGTAGCCTAATGTGTGTGTGTGTGTGTGTCCGGGATAGGCATCCGCACCGTCGCAGCTACAGCCACAAAATTTGGCACAGTCACACGTCTGGACCCCCGACAGCGTCCTAAGCTATATTGCGAGGCGAAATTTTAACCCCGCGCGTTCCAATTCACCAATTTTGCCCCTATCTACATAATGGGGAAAAAGTGTGTGCGTGTCAAGCCCCGCCCCTCATTATGATGTCACAATGGTTGACTATGGGATGGAGGATATGTATGATGGGTATATGGGCACGGGCCTATGGGATGGAGAAAATGTATGATGGGTATATGGGCACGGAACTATGGGATGGAGGATGTGTATGACGGGTATATGGGCACGGGACTATGGGATGGAGAATATGTATGATGGGTATATGGGCACTAGACTATGGGATGGAGGATGTGTGATGGGTATATGGGCACGGGACTATGGGATGGTGGATATGTATGATGGGTATATGGGCACGGGACTATGGGATGGAGGATATGTATGATGGGTATATGGGCACTGGACTATGGGATGGAGAATATGTATGATGGGTATATGGGCACTGGACTATGGGATGGAGGATATGTAAGATGGGTATATGGGCACTGGACTATGGTATGGAGGATGTGTGATGGGTATATGGGCACGGGACTATGGGATGGAGGATATGTATGATGGGTATATGGGTACGGGACTATGGGATGGAGGATGTGTGATGGGTATATGGGCACGGGACTATGGTATGGAGGATATGTATGATGGGTATATGGGCACGGGACTATGGTATGGAGGATATGTATGATGGGTATATGGGCACTGGACTATGGTATGGAGGATGTGTGATGGGTATATGGGCACGGGACTATGGGATGGAGGATATGTATGATGGGTATATGGGTACGGGACTATGGGATGGAGGATGTGTGATGGGTATATGGGCACGGGACTATGGTATGGAGGATATGTATGATGGGTATATGGGCACTGGACTATGGTATGGAGGATGTGTGATGGGTATATGGGCACGGGACTATGGTATGGAGGATATGTATGATGGGTATATGGGCACGGGACTATGGTATGGAGGATATGTATGATGGGTATATGGGCACGGGACTATGGTATGGAGGATGTGTGATGGGTATATGGGCACGGGACTATGGTATGGAGGATATGTATGATGGGTATATGGGCACTGGACTATGGTATGGAGGATGTGTGATGGGTATATGGGCACGGGACTATGGGATGGAGGATGTGTGATGGGTATATGGGCACGGGACTATGGTATGGAGGATATGTATGATGGGTATATGGGCACGGGACTATGGTATGGAGGATATGTATGATGGGTATATGGGCACGGGACTATGGGATGGAGGATGTGTGATGGGTATATGGGCACGGGACTATGGTATGGAGGATATGTATGATGGGTATATGGGCACTGGACTATGGTATGGAGGATGTGTGATGGGTATATGGGCACGGGACTATGGGATGGAGGATGTGTGATGGGTATATGGGCACGGGACTATGGTATGGAGGATATGTATGATGGGTATATGGGCACGGGACTATGGTATGGAGGATATGTATGATGGGTATATGGGCACTGGACTATGGTATGGAGGATGTGTGATGGGTATATGGGCACGGGACTATGGGATGGAGGATATGTATGATGGGTATATGGGTACGGGACTATGGGATGGAGGATGTGTGATGGGTATATGGGCACGGGACTATGGTATGGAGGATATGTATGATGGGTATATGGGCACTGGACTATGGTATGGAGGATGTGTGATGGGTATATGGGCACGGGACTATGGGATGGAGGATATGTATGATGGGTATATGGGTACGGGACTATGGGATGGAGGATGTGTGATGGGTATATGGGCACGGGACTATGGTATGGAGGATATGTATGACGGGTATATGGGCACGGGACTATGGTATGGAGGATGTGTGATGGGTATATGGGCACGGGACTATGGGATGGAGGATGTGTGATGGGTATATAGGCACGGGACTATGGGATGGAGGATATGTATGATGGGTATGGGCAGTGGACTATGGGATGGAGGATATGTATGATGGGTATATGGGTACGGGACTATGGGATGGAGGATGTGTGATGGGTATATGGGCACGGGACTATGGTATGGAGGATATGCATGACGGGTATATGGGCACGGGACTATGGTATGGAGGATGTGTGATGGGTATATGGGCACGGGACTATGGGATGGAGGATGTGTGATGGGTATATGGGCACGGGACTATGGGATGGAGGATGTGTATGATGGGTATATGGGCACTGGACTATGGGATGGAGGATGTGTATGATGGGTATATGGGCACTGGACTATGGGATGGAGGATATGTGATGGGTATATGGGCACTGGACTATGGGATGGAGGATGTGTATGATGGATATATGGGCACGGGACTATGGGATGGAGGATATGTATGATGGGTATATGGGCACGGGACTATGGGATGGAGGATATGTATGATGGGTATATGGGCACGGGACTATGAGATGGAGGATATGTGATGGGTATATGGGCACTGGACTATGGGATGGAGGATATGTATGATGGGTATATGGGCACTGGACTATGGGATGGAGGATATGTATGATGGGTATATGGGCACTGGACTATGGGATGGAGGATATGTGATGGTTATATGGGCACAGGACTATGGGATGGAGGATATATATGACGGGTATATGGGCACTGGACTATGGGATGGAGGATATGTATGATGGGTATATGGGCACGGGACTATGGGATGGAGGATATGTATGATGGGTATATGGGCACTCGACTATGGGATGGAGGATATGTATGATGGGTATATGGGCACTGGACTATGGGATGGAGGATATGTATGATGGATATATGGGCACGGGCCTATGGGATGGAGGATGTGTGAAGGGTATATGGGCACGGGACTATGGGATGGAGGGTGTGTGAAGGGTATATGGGCACAGGACTATGGGATGGAGGATATGTATGATGTGTATATGGGCACGGGCCTATGGGATGGAGGATGTGTGAAGGGTATATGGGCAAGGGACTATGGGATGGAGGGCGTGTGAAGGGTATATGGGCACGGGACTATGGGATGGAGGGTGTGTGAAGGGTATATGGGCACGGGACTATGGGATGGAGGATGTGTATGATGTGTATATGGGCACGGGACTATGGGATGGAGGATGTGTGAAGGGTATATGGGCACGGGACTATGGGATGGAGGATATGTATGATGTGTATATGGGCACGGGACTATGGGATGGAGGATGTGTGAAGGGTATATGGGCATGGGACTATGGGATGGAGGATGTGTATGATGGGTATATGGGCACGGGACTATGGGATGAGGATGTGTGATGGGTATATGGGCACGGGACTATGGGATGGAGGGTGTGTGAAGGGTATATGGGCACGGGACTATGGGATGGAGGGTGTGTGAAGGGTATATGGGCACGGGACTATGGGATGGAGGATGTGTATGATGTGTATATGGGCACGGGACTATGGGATGGAGGATGTGTGAAGGGTATATGGGCACGGGACTATGGGATGGAGGATATGTATGATGTGTATATGGGCACGGGACTATGGGATGGAGGATGTGTGAAGGGTATATGGGCATGGGACTATGGGATGGAGAATATGTATGATGGGTATATGGGCACGGGACTATGGGATGAGGATGTGTGATGGGTATATGGGCACGGGACTATGGGATGGAGGATATGTATGATGTGTATATGGGCACGGGACTATGGGATGGAGGATGTGTGAAGGGTATATGGGCACGGGACTATGGGATGGAGGATGTGTATGATGGGTATATGGGCACGGGACTATGGGATGGAGAATATGTATGATGGGTATATGGGCACGGGACTATGGGATGAGGATGTGTGATGGGTATATGGGCACGGGACTATGGGATGGAGGGTGTGTGATGGGTATATGGGCACGGGACTATGGGATGGTGGATATGTATGATGGGTATATGGGCACTGGACTATGGGATGGAGGATGTGTATGATGGGTATATGGGCACGGGACTATGGGATGGAGGATATGTATGATGGATATATGGGCACGGGCCTATGGGATGGAGGATGTGTGAAGGGTATATGGGCACGGGACTATGGGATGGAGGATATGTATGATGTGTATATGGGCACGGGACTATGGGATGGAGGATATGTATGATGGATATATGGGCACGGGCCTATGGGATGGAGGATGTGTGAAGGGTATATGGGCACGGGACTTTGGGATGGAGGGTGTGTGAAGGGTATATGGGCACGGGACTATGGGATGGAGGGTGTGTGAAGGGTATATGGGCACGGGACTATGGGATGGAGGATGTGTGAAGGATATATGGGCACGGGACTATGGGATGGAGGATGTGTGAAGGGTATATGGGCACGGGACTATGGGATGGAGGGTGTGTGAAGGGTATATGGGCACGGGACTATGGGATGGAGGATGTGTGAAGGGTATATGGGCACGGGACTATGGGATGGAGGATGTGTGATGGGCATATGGGCACGGGACTATGGGATGGAGGATATGTATGATGTGTATATGGGCACGGGACTATGGGATGGAGGATGTGTGAAGGGTATATGGGCATATGGGCACGGGACTATGGGATGGAGGATGTGTATGATGGGTATATGGGCACGGGACTATGGGATGGAGAATATGTATGATGGGTATATGGGCACGGGACTATGGGATGAGGATGTGTGATGGGTATATGGGCACGGGACTATGGGATGAGGATGTGTGATGGGTATATGGGCACTGGACTATGGGATGGTGGATATGTATGATGGGTATATGGGCACTGGACTATGGGATGGAGGATGTGTATGATGGGTATATGGGCACTGGACTATGGGATGGAGGATGTGTGATGGGTATATGGGCACGGGACTATGGGATGGAGGATGTGTGATGGGTATATGGGCACGGGACTATGGGATGGAGGATGTATGATGGGTATATGGGCACGGGACTATGGGATGGAGGATGTGTATGATGGGTATATGGGCACGGGACTATGGGATGGAGGGTGTGTGATGGGTATATGGGCACGGGACTATGGGATGGAGGATATGTATGATGGGTATATGGGCACGGGACTATGAGATGGAGGATATGTGATGGGTATATGGGCACTGGACTATGGGATGGAGGATATGTATGATGGGTATATGGGCACTGGACTATGGGATGGAGGATATGTATGACGGGTATATGGGCACTGGACTATGGGATGGAGAATATGTATGATGGGTATATGGGCACGGGACTATGGGATGGAGGATATGTGATGGGTATATGGGCACTGGACTATGGGATGGAGGATATGTATGACGGGTATATGGGCACTGGACTATGGGATGGAGGATATGTATGACGGGAATATGGGCACTGGACTATGGGATGGAGAATATGTATGATGGGTATATGGGCACGGGACTATGGGATGGAGGATATGTGATGGGTATATGGGCACTGGACTATGGGATGGAGGATATGTATGACGGGTATATGGGCACTGGACTATGGGATGGAGGATATGTGATGGTTATATGGGCACAGGACTATGGGATGGAGGATATATATGACGGGTATATGGGCACTGGACTATGGGATGGAGGATATGTATGATGGGTATATGGGCACGGGACTATGGGATGGAGGATATGTATGATGGGTATATGGGCACTCGACTATGGGATGGAGGATATGTATGATGGGTATATGGGCACGGGACTATGGGATGGAGGATGTGTATGATGGGTATATGGGCACTGGACTATGGGATGGAGGATATGTATGATGGGTATATGGGCACTGGACTATGGGATGGAGGATATGTATGATGGATATATGGGCACGGGCCTATGGGATGGAGGGTGTGTGAATGGTATATGGGCACAGGACTATGGGATGGAGGGTGTGTGAAAGGTATATGGGCACGGGACTATGGGATGGAGGATATGTATGATGTGTATATGGGCACGGGACTATGGGATGGAGGATGTGTGAAGGGTATATGGGCACGGGGCTATGGGATGGAGAATATGTATGATGGGTATATGGGCACGGGACTATGGGATGAGGATGTGTGATGGGTATATGGGCACAGGACTATGGGATGGATGATATGTATGATGGGTATATGGGCACTCGACTATGGGATGGAGGATATGTATGATGGGTATATGGGCACGGGACTATGGGATGGAGGATGTGTATGATGGGTATATGGGAACAGGACTATGGGATGGAGAATATGTATGATGGGTATATAGGCACTGGACTATGGGATGGAGGATATGTATGATGGGTATATGGGCACGGGACTATGGGATGGAGGATGTGTATGATGGGTATATGGGCACTCGACTATGGGATGGAGGATATGTGAAGGGTATATGGGCACGGGAATATGGGATGGATGATGTGTGAAGGATATATGGGCACGGGACTATGGGATGGAGGATGTGTGAAGGGTATATGGGCACGGGACTATGGGATGGAGGGTGTGTGAAGGGTATATGGGCACGGGACTATGGGATGGAGGATGTGTGAAGGGTATATGGGCACGGGACTATGGGATGGAGGATGTGTGATGGGCACGGGACTATGGGATGGAGGATATGTATGATGTGTATATGGGCACGGGACTATGGGATGGAGGATGTGTGAAGGGTATATGGGCATATGGGCACGGGACTATGGGATGGAGGATGTGTATGATGGGTATATGGGCACGGGACTATGGGATGGAGAATATGTATGATGGGTATATGGGCACGGGACTATGGGATGAGGATGTGTGATGGGTATATGGGCATGGGACTATGGGATGGAGGATGTGTATGATGGGTATATGGGCACTGGACTATGGGATGGTGGATATGTATGATGGGTATATGGGCACTGGACTATGGGATGGAGGATGTGTATGATGGGTATATGGGCACTGGACTATGGGATGGAGGATGTGTGATGGGTATATGGGCACTGGACTATGGGATGGAGGATGTGTGATGGGTATATGGGCACGGGACTATGGGATGGAGGATGTGTATGATGGGTATATGGGCACGGACTATGGGATGGAGGATATGTATGATGGGTATATGGGCACGGGACTATGGGATGGAGGATGTGTATGATGGGTATATGGGCACGGGACTATGGGATGGAGGATGTGTATGATGGGTATATGGGCACGGGACTATGGGATGGAGGGTGTGTGATGGGTATATGGGCACGGGACTATGGGATGGAGGATATGTATGATGGGTATATGGGCACGGGACTATGAGATGGAGGATATGTGATGGGTATATGGGCACTGGACTATGGGATGGAGGATATGTATGATGGGTATATGGGCACTGGACTATGGGATGGAGGATATATATGACGGGAATATGGGCACTGGACTATGGGATGGAGAATATGTATGATGGGCATATGGGCACGGGACTATGGGATGGAGGATATGTGATGGGTATATGGGCACTGGACTATGGGATGGAGAATATGTATGATGGGTATATGGGCACTGGACTATGGGATGGAGGATATGTGATGGGTATATGGGCACTGGACTATGGGATGGAGAATATGTATGATGGGTATATGGGCACTGGACTATGGGATGGAGGATATGTATGACGGGTATATGGGCACGGGACTATGGGATGGAGGATATGTATGACGGGTATATGGGCACTGGACTATGGGATGGAGAATATGTATGATGGGTATATGGGCACTGGACTATGGGATGGAGGATATGTGATGGTTATATGGGCACAGGACTATGGGATGGAGGATATATATGACGGGTATATGGGCACTGGACTATGGGATGGAGGATATGTATGATGGGTATATGGGCACGGGACTATGGGATGGAGGATATGTATGATGGGTATATGGGCACTCGACTATGGGATGGAGGATATGTATGATGGGTATATGGGCACGGGACTATGGGATGGAGGATATGTATGATGGGTATATGGGCACTGGACTATGGGATGGAGGATATGTATGATGGATATATGGGCACGGGCCTATGGGATAGAGAATGTGTGAAGGGTATATGGGCACGGGACTATGGGATGGAGGGTGTGTGAAGGGTATATGGGCACAGGACTATGGGATGGAGGGTGTGTGAAGGGTATATGGGCACGGGACTATGGGATGGAGGGTGTGTGAAGGGTATATGGGCACGGGACTATGGGATGGAGGATGTGTGAAGGGTATATGGGCACGGGACTATGGGATGGAGGATGTGTGATGGGCATATGGGCACAGGACTATGGGATGGAGGATATGTATGATGTGTATATGGGCACGGGACTATGGGATGGAGGATGTGTGAAGGGTATATGGGCATATGGGCACGGGACTATGGGATGGAGGATGTGTATGATGGGTATATGGGCACGGGACTATGGGATGGAGAATATGTATGATGGGTATATGGGCACGGGACTATGGGATGAGGATGTGTGATGGGTATATGGGCACGGGACTATGGGATGGAGGGTGTGTGAAGGGTATATGGGCACGGGACTATGGGATGGAGGATATGTATGACGGGTATATGGGCACGGGACTATGGGATGGAGGATGTGTGAAGGGTATATGGGCACGGGACTATGGGATGGTGGATATGTATGATGGGTATATGGGCACTGGACTATGGGATGGAGGATGTGTATGATGGGTATATGGGCACGGGACTATGGGATGGAGGATATGTATGATGGATATATGGGCACGGGCCTATGGGATGGAGGATGTGTGAAGGGTATATGGGCACGGGACTATGGGATGGAGGATATGTATGATGGGTATATGGGCACGGGACTATGGGATGGAGGATATGTATGATGGGTATATGGGCACGGGACTATGGGATGGAGGATATGTATGATGGGTATATGGGCACGGGACTATGGGATGGAGGATGTGTGAAGGATATATGGGCACGGGACTATGGGATGGAGGATGTGTATGATGGGTATATGGGCACTGGACTATGGGATGGTGGATGTGTATGATGGGTATATGGGCACTGGACTATGGGATGGAGGATGTGTATGATGGGTATATGGGCACTGGACTATGGGATGGAGGATGTGTGATGGGTATATGGGCACGGGACTATGGGATGGAGGATGTGTGATGGGTATATGGGCACGGGACTATGGGATGGAGGATGTGTATGATGGGTATATGGGCACGGACTATGGGATGGAGGATGTGTATGATGGGTATATGGGCACGGGACTATGGGATGGAGGATGTGTATGATGGGTATATGGGCACGGGACTATGGGATGGAGGATGTGTATGATGGGTATATGGGCACGGGACTATGGGATGGAGGGTGTGTGATGGGTATATGGGCACGGGCCTATGGGATGGAGGGTGTGTGATGGGTATATGGGCACGGGCCTATGGGATGGAGGGTGTGTGATGGGTATATGGGCACGGGCCTATGGGATGGAGGGTGTGTGATGGGTATATGGGCACGGGACTATGGGATGGCGGATATGTATGATGGGTATATGGGCACGGGACTATGGGATGGTGCATATGTATGATTGGTATATGGGCACGGGACTATGGGATGCAGGATGTGTATGATGGGTATATGGGAACGGGACTATGGGATGGAGGATGTGTGATGGGTATATGGGCACGGGACTATGGGATGGAGGATATGTATGACGGGTATATGGGCACGGGACTATGGGATGGAGGATGTGTGATGGGTATATGGCACGGGACTATGGGATGGAGGATATGTATGACGGGTATATGGGCACGGGACTATGGGATGGAGGGTGTGTGATGGGTATATGGGCACGGGACTATGGGATGGAGGGTGTGTGATGGGTATATGGGCACGGGACTATGTATGATGGGTATATGGGCACGGGACTATGGGATGGAGGATGTGTATGATGGGTATATGGGCACGAGACTATGGGATGGAGGATATGTATGATGGGTATATGGGCACGGGACTATGGGATGGAGGATATGTATGATGGGTATATGGGCACGGGACTATGGGATCGAGGATGTGTGATGGGTATATGGGCACGGGACTATGGGATCGAGGATGTGTGATGGGTATATGGGCACGGGACTATGGGATCGAGGATGTGTGATGGGTATATGGGCACGGGACTATGGGATGGAGGATGTATGATGGGTATATGGGCACGGGACTATGGGATGGAGTTTGTGTGATGGGTATATGGGCACGGGACTATGGGATGGAGGATATGTATGATGGGTATATGGGCACGGGACTATGGGATTTATATATATAAAATAGATCTGTGTATCTAGATAAGTGTTTTCCTTCTGCTTTGACTGTGACTCTCTTGCGTGTTTTTCTGCACTGCTGCACTTTATGTTTTGCCTTTTGCACATGTCCCCCATTTGTCCAATTTTGTCCTTTTTCCAATAAAGATGTGAATTAATATTTAATTATTTGGGATCTTTGGTTGCAATTTTTGTGGTTTCCACATTTTCCTTCAGTGAATATCAGCAGTAACAGCATCTGGTTACAGTGATATGATATACAAGATGCTGGTATACACCTTTGCTATTGTGAACAGCCATTACACAGTAGCGGCACATTTATAGGATTAGCTCAGCACAGGAACATTTTATATAAACGTCCAATTATGGAAATTATTATTATTCCAAGATCAATTGATTAAAATGAAATTTAGTTTGTGGGTATTAGCGCCCAGCTTGGCTCAGCAATGGGCACACGACTCGCTCCTCGTCAGGCAGATCTGCATTTTCTCCTTTCTGGTCCAGCTTTGTGCCTGCTTCGGTGGGATCTCTTCACTTTCCACGCTTCAGTCTTGAGCTTGCAGTTCGCAGATCCTGGGGAGCGGCTCCAACCAGTCTCCAGTCTGTTTCCCACCGAACAATTTTACATACTGAGCGTTTCTTTTCATTTTTAGTCAGAAGAGGAGCAGCAGCAGCAATAAAATGAAGGACTGCATGAAGTTCAGGGTCCAGGACCTGAGCACCTGCACAAGGAACTGGAGAAGACAGAACTGGGGAAAGAGTGGACAAGGGGCTCCACTGTGGGCCCCGACTAGGTCACCTCAATTCTGATCTCTATGCAGATGGCAGCTGCCAGTAGTCAGGAACTTTGGGTGATTGTGCCCCCACCTCCTGAAGGTGAGAGTCCTACTGGACTCCACCGAATCCCACCGATGTAAACCTCAATGTGGGGGTCTGCAGGGAGGAGATCATCAGGTAGGAGGCAAGGCAGCTGGGAACAGGGCAGTGGTTCTTACCGTTTTGATGGAGGTCCTTGTCTTCTCCTTCCAAGGCGTGCTGCTGATCTCCAGGGTGCAGTGAATGTGTGTTTCCTGGTCATAGGAGCCAAAGATCAGAAGCCTGGAAAGATGAGGTGGAGAGTCGGGATGAGGGGTGAAGAAACCGGATTATATCTTAATTACCCAGACGACTATTTTTAGCAAACCAAGAGTATGCTGTTATCTATATTTTGCCTTGTGTAAGCCCCCGTCTCACATAGCGAGATCGCTGAAGCGTCACCGATTATGTGGCGCAAGTGACCTCGCCGGCGATCTCGCTACATGTGACACATAGCGTCAACCGCCCCCCCACTGGATATCGCTGATCGCGCTCGAATGTCCTGGGCCATTTTTTCGTCGTCTGTGTCCCGCTGGCCAGTGCGCACTGCTGTGTTTGACCCGACGAGCGACCTCGTTGGCGACACAGAACTCAGGGACGCAGGCAGGAGTCGTCAGAATCGCTGCTGTGTGACAATGCACCAGTGATCCTTACCAGGTGGTATCACTGTCGGGATCGCTGGTGCGTCCCTGGAGATCTGCCTGCTTGACAGCTTACTAGCGACGTACCAGCGATCTTTAAGTGTAACAGGACCCCAAGCCTGTAAGTGACTTGTAAGCGGATGTTCCATATAACAGGGTGTGCTCTGCTTATCTTTGATCACTAGTGATGTTCGCTGATATGCCAATTCTGCATTGCATTATGGAGCCAGTTTGTTGACTCCAAAAGCAGAGAGGGAAAAAAACTATGCAAATAGATTAAATAATCAATTAATGCTACTTGATCACCATTGTTCCCCTTATCTGTGATGCTGGAATGAAGGACACTGGGTAAATCTACAAATAGGTTACATGCCTCTGTATAAAGAGAGAGACTGCCCGAGATTCTGCCAAGACATCCTAACATCCAAAGGACCAGAGACAGGACAGCAGCCAATTCATCATGGCCCCATCACGGGGGACACGGATCTATCATTCTACAGGAAACAACCCACAAACTTTTGGCTTCGGCTGCCAAAATACAGATCTGCTCCATTGACCATCGCTGAACCATGGAGACGTTTGGAGAGGCCACAATGTGTCTCTGGGGCTAACTGGCCTTGTACCTCAGACGGTCATCTCCCTACGCTTGTCGTTCGCTCCTCTGTGTGTGTACCACAGGTGGGGTAGTGACCCTGGGAGCTCTGACGTAACATCTGCCATTAACCCGGCGAGTCAGCGGATGGGTGAAATTCTAATGTGCACCATGTGGGGTACTGTGCTGGGACTGTTCTGTGTGTGATCTGCCTGCTTTGTAGTTTAATAAAGCATCGCCACACTGTCACCCTCACGCTGTGTTGTCTGAGTAGCGTTATGCCCAAGTTTACAGCAAAGCGGGCGGGATGACCCCTGGTCCATGCAGTTTCAGCTAGGGAGCCCCTATGTCTCCACAGGGGGCGAGGAGACGCGGCCGAGAGTCAGGAGGGGGAGTGGGGGTGATGAAGGCGCAGCTGGCGCACGGCCCCTCAGTGCTGGGGACGGGAGACTGAGACTACAGCGTGGTGGCGGCCACTAGTCACCCACACCACGAGCCCCACTCACCTGCTGCAGTCAATCACAGACACCCTCAGCCGCCCCTCTGTCAGGCCCAGGTCCTGCAGCGTCAGAGATCGATCCTCCTCCTCCTCAGCTGGCACCACCTGCATCGGGAAGAACGGCTTATACCTGCGGGAGCAGAGAGGACATGTCAGAACGGAGAGCGCGGGTACCACACCATGCGACCCTGCAGTGCACGGCCTATGTAGCACGACGCTAGACAACATGGTGGAGGCTTCGGTGCATTATGGGGATAATTACACAATAAAAGGAAACTTTTCTCCTACGGTCAGGGATGAAGCGTTGGCAGAGTCACTATACCAGTCGCCACCACAGCAGAGACACAAGGCTGGGGACAAGGGACCCGATCTCACAGTGCGGATGCTGGGGGCAGTAGTACCTGACCTTGTAGTGTGGCAGGACGCTGGGGGCAGTAGTACCTGACCTTGTAGTGTGGCAGGACGCTGGGGGCAGTAGTACCTGACCTTGTAGTGTGGCAGGACGCTGGGGGCAGTAGTACCTGACCTTGTAGTGTGGCAGGACGCGGGGGGCAGTAGTACCTGACCTTGTAGTGTGGCAGGACGCGGGGGGCAGTAGTACCTGACCTTGTAGTGTGGCAGGACGCGGGGGGCAGTAGTACCTGACCTTGTAGTGTGGCAGGACGCGGGGGGCAGTAGTACCTGACCTTGTAGTGTGGCAGGACGCGGGGGGCAGTAGTACCTGACCTTGTAGTGTGGCAGGACGCGGGGGGCAGTAGTACCTGACCTTGTAGTGTGGCAGGACGCGGGGGGCAGTAGTACCTGACCTTGTAGTGTGGCAGGACGCGGGGGGCAGTAGTACCTGACCTTGTAGTGTGGCAGGACGCGGGGGGCAGTAGTAACTGACCTTGTAGTGTGGCAGGACGCGGGGGGCAGTAGTACCTGACCTTGTAGTGTGGCAGGACGCGGGGGGCAGTAGTACCTGACCTTGTAGTGTGGCAGGACGCGGGGGGCAGTAGTACCTGACCTTGTAGTGTGGCAGGACGCGGGGGGCAGTAGTACCTGACCTTGTAGTGTGGCAGGACGCGGGGGGCAGTAGTACCTGACCTTGTAGTGTGGCAGGACGCGGGGGGCAGTAGTACCTGACCTTGTAGTGTGGCAGGACGCGGGGGGCAGTAGTACCTGACCTTGTAGTGTGGCAGGACGCGGGGGGCAGTAGTACCTGACCTTGTAGTGTGGCAGGACGCGGGGGGCAGTAGTACCTGACCTTGTAGTGTGGCAGGACGCGGGGGGCAGTAGTACCTGACCTTGTAGTGTGGCAGGACGCGGGGGGCAGTAGTACCTGACCTTGTAGTGTGGCAGGACGCGGGGGGCAGTAGTACCTGACCTTGTAGTGTGGCAGGACGCGGGGGGCAGTAGTACCTGACCTTGTAGTGTGGCAGGACGCGGGGGGCAGTAGTACCTGACCTTGTAGTGTGGCAGGACGCGGGGGGCAGTAGTACCTGACCTTGTAGTGTGGCAGGACGCGGGGGGCAGTAGTACCTGACCTTGTAGTGTGGCAGGACGCGGGGGGCAGTAGTACCTGACCTTGTAGTGTGGCAGGACGCGGGGGGCAGTAGTACCTGACCTTGTAGTGTGGCAGGACGCGGGGGGCAGTAGTACCTGACCTTGTAGTGTGGCAGGACGCGGGGGGCAGTAGTACCTGACCTTGTAGTGTGGCAGGACGCGGGGGGCAGTAGTACCTGACCTTGTAGTGTGGCAGGACGCGGGGGGCAGTAGTACCTGACCTTGTAGTGTGGCAGGACGCGGGGGGCAGTAGTACCTGACCTTGTAGTGTGGCAGGACGCGGGGGGCAGTAGTACCTGACCTTGTAGTGTGGCAGGACGCGGGGGGCAGTAGTACCTGACCTTGTAGTGTGGCAGGACGCGGGGGGCAGTAGTACCTGACCTTGTAGTGTGGCAGGACGCGGGGGGCAGTAGTACCTGACCTTGTAGTGTGGCAGGACGCGGGGGGGCAGTAGTACCTGACCTTGTAGTGTGGCAGGACGCGGGGGGCAGTAGTACCTGACCTTGCAGTGTGGCAGGACGCGGGGGGCAGTAGTACCTGACCTTGCAGTGTGGCAGGACGCGGGGGGCAGTAGTACCTGACCTTGTAGTGTGGCAGGACGCGGGGGGCAGTAGTACCTGACCTTGTAGTGTGGCAGGACGCGGGGGGCAGTAGTAACTGACCTTGTAGTGTGGCAGGACGCGGGGGGCAGTAGTAACTGACCTTGTAGTGTGGCAGGACGCGGGGGGCAGTAGTAACTGACCTTGTAGTGTGGCAGGACGCGGGGGGCAGTAGTAACTGACCTTGTAGTGTGGCAGGACGCGGGGGGCAGTAGTACCAGATCTTATAGCGCGGCAGGCTGCAGAGGGACCTGACGGGATGCTGGGGGCACTAGTACCAGATCTTGTAGTGTGGCAGGATGCCGGGGGCAGCAGTACCAGATCTTGTAGTGTGGCAGGATGCCGGGGGCAGCAGTACCAGATCTTGTAGTGCGGCAGGATGTCGGGGGCTGTAGTACCTGATCTAGTAGTGCGGCAGGCTGCAGAGGGACCTGGAGGGATGCTGGGGGCAGTAGTATCTGATCTTGTAGCGCGGCAGGGATGCCGGGGGCAGTAGTATCTGATCTTGTAGTGCGGCAGGATGCCGGGGGCAGTAGTATCTGATCTTGTAGCGCGGCAGGATGCCGGGGGCAGTAGTATCTGATCTTGTAGCGCGGCAGGCTGCAGAGGGACCTGGAGGGATGCTGTGGGCAGTAGTATCTGATCTTGTAGCGCGGCAGGGATGCTGTGGGCAGTAGTATCTGATCTTGTAGCGCGGCAGGGATGCTGGGGGCAGTAGTATCTGATCTTGTAGCGCGGCAGGGATGCTGGGGGGCAGTAGTACCAGATATGGCGGGACGCTGGGGGGGGGGGGGGGGGGGGTAATAGTACCAGATCTGGCGGGACGCTGGGGGGGCAATAGTACCAGATCTGGCGGGACGCTGGGGGGGGGGGGGGGGCAGTAGTACCAGATCTGGCGGGACGCTGGGGGGGGGGGGGCAGTAGTACCAGATCTGGCGGGACGCTGGGGGGGGGGGGGGGCAGTAGTACCAGATCTGGCGGGACGCTGGGGGGGGGGGGGCAATAGTACCAGATCTGGCGGGACGCTGGGGGGGGCAATAGTACCAGATCTGGCGGGACGCTGGGGGGGGCAATAGTACCAGATCTGGCGGGACGCTGGGGGGGGGGGGGGCAGTAGTACCAGATCTGGCGGGACGCTGGGGGGGGGGGCAGTACCACCAGATCTGGCGGGACACTGGGGGGGCAGTACCACCAGATCTGGCGGGACACTGGGGGGGCAGTACCACCAGATCTGGCGGGACACTGGGGGGGCAGTACCACCAGATCTGGCGGGACACTGGGGGGGCAGTACCACCAGATCTGGCGGGACACTGGGGGGGCAGTACCACCAGATCTGGCGGGACACTGGGGGGGCAGTACCACCAGATCTGGCGGGACACTGGGGGGGCAGTACCACCAGATCTGGCGGGACACTGGGGGGGCAGTACCACCAGATCTGGCGGGACACTGGGGGGGCAGTACCACCAGATCTGGCGGGACACTGGGGGGGCAGTACCACCAGATCTGGCGGGACACTGGGGGGGCAGTACCACCAGATCTGGCGGGACACTGGGGGGGCAGTACCACCAGATCTGGCGGGACACTGGGGGGGCAGTACCACCAGATCTGGCGGGACACTGGGGGGGCAGTACCACCAGATCTGGCGGGACACTGGGGGGGCAGTACCACCAGATCTGGCGGGACACTGGGGGGGCAGTACCACCAGATCTGGCGGGACACTGGGGGGGCAGTACCACCAGATCTGGCGGGACACTGGGGGGGCAGTACCACCAGATCTGGCGGGACACTGGGGGGGCAGTACCACCAGATCTGGCGGGACACTGGGGGGGCAGTACCACCAGATCTGGCGGGACACTGGGGGGGCAGTACCACCAGATCTGGCGGGACACTGGGGGGGCAGTACCACCAGATCTGGCGGGACACTGGGGGGGCAGTACCACCAGATCTGGCGGGACACTGGGGGGGCAGTACCACCAGATCTGGCGGGACACTGGGGGGGCAGTACCACCAGATCTGGCGGGACACTGGGGGGGCAGTACCACCAGATCTGGCGGGACACTGGGGGGGCAGTACCACCAGATCTGGCGGGACACTAGGGGGGCAGTACCACCAGATCTGGCGGGACACTGGGGGGGCAGTACCACCAGATCTGGCGGGACACTGGGGGGGCAGTACCACCAGATCTGGCGGGACACTGGGGGGGCAGTACCACCAGATCTGGCGGGACACTGGGGGGGCAGTACCACCAGATCTGGCGGGACACTGGGGGGGCAGTACCACCAGATCTGGCGGGACACTGGGGGGGCAGTACCACCAGATCTGGCGGGACACTGGGGGGGCAGTACCACCAGATCTGGCGGGACACTGGGGGGGCAGTACCACCAGATCTGGCGGGACACTGGGGGGCAGTGGTACCAGATCTTGGAGCATGCTGGGGGTTGTGGTACCTGATCTTGTAGCAGGGCAGGGTGATGCTGGGGGTAGTAGTCCCTGGCAGGGTCATGCTGGGACTAGTAGTACCTGATCTTGTAGCAGGGCAGGGTGATGCTGGGGGTTGTAGTCCCTGGCAGGGTGATGCTGGGGGTTGTAGTACCTGATCTTGTAGCAGGGCACGGTGATGCTGGGGGCAGTAGTACCTGATCTTGTAGCAGGGCAGGGTGATGCTGGGGGTAGTAGTCCCCGGCAGGGTGATGCTGGGGGCAGTAGTACCTGATCTTGTAGCAGGGCAGGGTGATGCTGGGGGCAGTAGTACCTGATCTTGTAGCAGGGCAGGGTGATGCTGAGGGTTGTAGTCCCTGGCAGGGTGATGCTGGGGGTTGTAGTACCTGATCTTGTAGCAGGGCACGGTGACGTTGCGGGCAGTAGTACTTTATCTTGGAGCATGCTGGGACTACTAGTACCTGATATTGTAGTGCGGCAGGCTGCAGAGGGACCTGGCAGGATGCTGTGGGTAGTAGTACCTGATCTTGTAGCAGGGCAGGGTGATGCTGGGGGTAGTAGTCCCCGGCAGGGTGATGCTGGGAGTTGTAGTACCTGATCTTGTAGCAGGGCAGGGTGATGCTGGGAGTTGTAGTACCTGATCTTGTAGCAGGGCAGGGTGATGCTGGGGGTAGTAGTCCCCGGCAGGGTGATGCTGGGAGTTGTAGTACCTGATCTTGTAGCAGGGCAGGGTGATGCTGGGAGTTGTAGTAACTGATCTTGTAGCAGGGCAGGGTGATGCTGGGGGTAGTAATCCCCGGCAGGGTGATGCTGGGAGTTGTAGTACCTGATCTTGTAGCAGGGCAGGGTGATGCTGGGAGTTGTAGTACCTGATCTTGTAGGGCAGGGTGATGCTGGGAGTAGTCCCCGGCAGGGTGATGCTGGGGGCAGTAGTACCTGATCTTGTAGCAGGGCAGGGTGATGCTGGGGGCAGTAGTACCTGATCTTGTAGCAGGGTGATGCTGGGGGTAGTAGTCCCCGGCAGGGTGATGCTGGGAGCTATAGTATCTGATCTTGTAGCAGGGCAGGGTGATGCTGGGGGCAGTAGTACCTGATCTTGTAGCAGGGCAGGGTGATGCTGGGAGTTGTAGTACTTGATCTTGTAGCAGGGCAGGGTGATGCTGGGGGTAGTAGTCCCCGGCAGGGAGATGCTGGGAGTTGTAGTACCTGATCTTGTAGCAGGGCAGGGTGATGCTGGGGGTTGTAGTCCCCGGCAGGGTGATGCTGGGAGTTGTAGTACCTGATCTTGTAGCAGGGCAGGGTGATGCTGGGGGTTGTAGTCCCCGGCAGGGTGATGCTGGGAGCTGTAGTACCTGATCTTGTAGCAGGGCAGGGTGATGCTGGGGGTAGTAGTCCCCGGCAGGGTGATGCTGGGGGTTGTAGTACCTGATCTTGTAACAGGGCAGGGTGATGCTGGGGGTAGTAGTCCCCGGCAGGGTGATGCTGGGAGTTGTAGTACCTGATCTTGTAGCAGGGCAGGGTGATGCTGGGTGTAGTAGTGCCCGGCAGGGTGATGCTGGGGGCAGTAGTACCTGATCTTGTAGCAGGGCAGGGTGATGCTGGGGGTAGTAGTGCCCAGCAGGGTGATGCTGGGAGTTGTAGTACCTGCTCTTGTAGCAGGGCAGGGTGATGCTGGGGGTAGTAGTGCCCGGCAGGGTGATGCTGGGGGCAGTAGTACCTGATCTTGTAGCAGGGCAGGGTGATGCTGGGGGTTGTAGTGCCCAGCAGGGTGATGCTGGGAGTTGTAGTACCTGATCTTGTAGCAGGGCAGGGTGATGCTGGGGGTAGTAGTGCCCGGCAGGGTGATGCTGGGGGCAGTAGTACCTGATCTTGTAGCAGGGCGATGCTGGGGGTTGTAGTGCCCGGCAGGGTGATGCTGGGAGTTGTAGTACCTGATCTTGTAGCAGGGCAGGGTGATGCTGGGAGTTGTAGTACCTGATCTTGTAGCAGGGCAGGGTGCTGCTGGGGGTTGTAGTACCTGATCTTGTAGCAGGGCAGGGTGATGTTGGGGGTAGTAGTACCTGATCTTGTAGCAGGGCAGGCTGATGCTGGGGGTAGTAGTGCCCGGCAGGGTGATGCTGGGAGTTGTAGTACCTGATCTTGTAGCAGGGCGATGCTGGGGGTAGTAGTCCCCGGCAGGGTGATGCTGGGAGTTGTAGTACCTGATCTTGTAGCAGGGCAGGGTGATGCTGGGAGTTGTAGTACCTGATCTTGTAGCAGGGCAGGGTGATGCTGGGAGTTGTAGTACGTGATCTTGTAGCAGGGCAGGGTGATGCTGGGAGTTGTAGTACCTTATCTTGTAGCAGGGCAGGGTGATGCTGGGAGTTGTAGTACCTGATCTTGTAGCAGGGCGATGCTGGGGGTAGTAGTCCCCGGCAGGGTGATGCTGGGAGTTGTAGTACCTGATCTTGTAGCAGGGCAGGGTGATGCTGGGAGTTGTAGTACCTGATCTTGTAGCAGGGCAGGGTGATGCTGGGAGTTGTAGTACCTGATCTTGTAGCAGGGCAGGGTGATGCTGGGAGTTGTAGTACCTGATCTTGTAGCAGGGCAGGGTGATGCTGGGAGTTGTAGTACCTGATCTTGTAGCAGGGCAGGGTGATGCTGGGGGTAGTAGTGCCCGGCAGGGTGATGCTGGGGGCAGTAGTACCTGATCTTGTAGCAGGGCAGGGTGATGCTGGGGGTAGTAGTGCCCAGCAGGGTGATGCTGGGGGTTGTAGTACCTGATCTTGTAGCAGGGCAGGGTGATGCTGGGGGTAGTAGTGCCCAGCAGGGTGATGCTGGGGGTTGTAGTACCTGATCTTGTAGCAGGGCAGGGTGATGCTGGGGGTAGTAGTGCCCGGCAGGGTGATGCTGGGAGTTGTAGTACCTGATCTTGTAGCAGGGCAGGGTGATGCTGGGGGTAGTAGTCCCCGGCAGGGTGATGCTGGGGGCAGTAGTACCTGATCTTGTAGCAGGGCAGGGTGATGCTGGGGGTAGTAGTGCCCGGCAGGGTGATGCTGGGGGTTGTAGTACCTGATCTTGTAGGAGGGCAGGGTGATGCTGGGGGCAGTAGTCCCCGCCAGGGTGATGCTGGGAGTTGTAGTACCTGATCTTGTAGCAGGGCAGGGTGATGCTGGGGGCAGTAGTCCCTGGCAGGGTGATGCTGGGGGCAGTAGTACCTGACCTTGTAGCAGGGCAGGGTGATGCTGGGGGCAGTAGTCCCCGGCAGGGTGATGCTGGGGGCAGTAGTACCTGATCTTGTAGCAGGGCAGGGTGATGCTGGGGGTAGTAGTACCTGATCTTGTAGCAGGGCAGGGTGATGCTGGGGGCAGTAGTACCTGATCTTGTAGCAGGGCAGGGTGATGCTGGGGGTAGTAGTCCCCGGCAGGGTGATGCTGGGGGCAGTAGTACCTGATCTTGTAGCAGGGCAGGGTGATGCTGGGGGCAGTAGTACCTGATCTTGTAGCAGGGCAGGGTGATGCTGGGGGCAGTAGTACCTGATCTTGTAGCAGGGCAGGGTGATGCTGGGGGCAGTAGTACCTGATCTTGTAGCAGGGCAGAGTGATGCTGGGGGTAGTAGTGCCCGGCAGGGTGATGCTGGGGGCAGTAGTACCTGATCTTGTAGCAGGGCAGGGTGATGCTGGGGGTAGTAGTGCCCGGCAGGGTGATGCTGGGAGTTGTAGTACCTGATCTTGTAGCAGGGCGATGCTGGGGGTAGTAGTCCCCGGCAGGGTGATGCTGTGAGTTGTAGTACCTGATCTTGTAGCAGGGCAGGGTGATGCTGGGAGTTGTAGTACCTGATCTTGTAGCAGGGCAGGGTGATGCTGGGAGTTGTAGTACGTGATCTTGTAGCAGGGCAGGGTGATGCTGGGAGTTGTAGTACCTTATCTTGTAGCAGGGCAGGGTGATGCTGGGAGTTGTAGTACCTGATCTTGTAGCAGGGCGATGCTGGGGGTAGTAGTCCCCGGCAGGGTGATGCTGGGAGTTGTAGTACCTGATCTTGTAGCAGGGCAGGGTGATGCTGGGAGTTGTAGTACCTGATCTTGTAGCAGGGCAGGGTGATGCTGGGAGTTGTAGTACCTGATCTTGTAGCAGGGCAGGGTGATGCTGGGAGTTGTAGTACCTGATCTTGTAGCAGGGCAGGGTGATGCTGGGAGTTGTAGTACCTGATCTTGTAGCAGGGCAGGGTGATGCTGGGGGTAGTAGTGCCCGGCAGGGTGATGCTGGGGGCAGTAGTACCTGATCTTGTAGCAGGGCAGGGTGATGCTGGGGGTAGTAGTGCCCAGCAGGGTGATGCTGGGGGTTGTAGTACCTGATCTTGTAGCAGGGCAGGGTGATGCTGGGGGTAGTAGTGCCCGGCAGGGTGATGCTGGGAGTTGTAGTACCTGATCTTGTAGCAGGGCAGGGTGATGCTGGGGGTAGTAGTCCCCGGCAGGGTGATGCTGGGGGCAGTAGTACCTGATCTTGTAGCAGGGCAGGGTGATGCTGGGGGTAGTAGTGCCCGGCAGGGTGATGCTGGGGGTTGTAGTACCTGATCTTGTAGGAGGGCAGGGTGATGCTGGGGGCAGTAGTCCCCGCCAGGGTGATGCTGGGAGTTGTAGTACCTGATCTTGTAGCAGGGCAGGGTGATGCTGGGGGCAGTAGTCCCCGGCAGGGTGATGCTGGGGGCAGTAGTACCTGACCTTGTAGCAGGGCAGGGTGATGCTGGGGGCAGTAGTCCCCGGCAGGGTGATGCTGGGGGCAGTAGTACCTGATCTTGTAGCAGGGCAGGGTGATGCTGGGGGTAGTAGTACCTGATCTTGTAGCAGGGCAGGGTGATGCTGGGGGCAGTAGTACCTGATCTTGTAGCAGGGCAGGGTGATGCTGGGGGTAGTAGTCCCCGGCAGGGTGATGCTGGGGGCAGTAGTACCTGATCTTGTAGCAGGGCAGGGTGATGCTGGGGGCAGTAGTACCTGATCTTGTAGCAGGGCAGGGTGATGCTGGGGGCAGTAGTACCTGATCTTGTAGCAGGGCAGGGTGATGCTGGGGGCAGTAGTACCTGATCTTGTAGCAGGGCAGGGTGATGCTGGGGGCAGTAGTACCTGATCTTGTAGCAGGGCAGAGTGATGCTGGGGGTAGTAGTGCCCGGCAGGGTGATGCTGGGGGCAGTAGTACCTGATCTTGTAGCAGGGCAGGGTGATGCTGGGGGTAGTAGTGCCCGGCAGGGTGATGCTGGGGGCAGTAGTATCTGATCTTGTAGCAGGGCAGGGTGATGCTGGGGGTAGTAGTGCCCGGCAGGGTGATGCTGGGGGCAGTAGTACCTGATCTTGTAGCAGGGCAGGGTGATGCTGGGGGTCGTAGTCCCCGGCAGGGTGATGCTGGGGGTCGTAGTACCTGATCTTGTAGCAGGGCAGGGTGATGCTGGGGGCAGTAGTACCTGATCTTGTAGCAGGGCAGGGTGATGCTGGGGGTAGTAGTGCCCGGCAGGGTGATGCTGGGGGCAGTAGTACCTGATCTTGTAGCAGGGCAGGGTGATGCTGGGGGTCGTAGTCCCCGGCAGGGTGATGCTGGGGGTAGTAGTCCCCGGCAGGGTGATGCTGGGGGTCGTAGTACCTGATCTTGTAGCAGGGCAGGGTGATGCTGGGGGCAGTAGTACCTGATCTTGTAGCAGGGCAGGGTGATGCTGGGGGTAGTAGTGCCCGGCAGGGTGATGCTGGGGGCAGTAGTACCTGATCTTGTAGCAGGGCAGGGTGATGCTGGGGGCAGTAGTACCTGATCTTGTAGCAGGGCAGGGTGATGCTGGGGGCAGTAGTACCTGATCTTGTAGCAGGGCAGAGTGATGCTGGGGGTAGTAGTGCCCGGCAGGGTGATGCTGGGGGCAGTAGTACCTGATCTTGTAGCAGGGCAGGGTGATGCTGGGGGTAGTAGTGCCCGGCAGGGTGATGCTGGGGGCAGTAGTATCTGATCTTGTAGCAGGGCAGGGTGATGCTGGGGGTAGTAGTGCCCGGCAGGGTGATGCTGGGGGCAGTAGTACCTGATCTTGTAGCAGGGCAGGGTGATGCTGGGGGTCGTAGTCCCCGGCAGGGTGATGCTGGGGGTCGTAGTACCTGATCTTGTAGCAGGGCAGGGTGATGCTGGGGGCAGTAGTACCTGATCTTGTAGCAGGGCAGGGTGATGCTGGGGGTAGTAGTGCCCGGCAGGGTGATGCTGGGGGCAGTAGTACCTGATCTTGTAGCAGGGCAGGGTGATGCTGGGGGTCGTAGTCCCCGGCAGGGTGATGCTGGGGGTAGTAGTCCCCGGCAGGGTGATGCTGGGGGTCGTAGTACCTGATCTTGTAGCAGGGCAGGGTGATGCTGGGGGCAGTAGTACCTGATCTTGTAGCAGGGCAGGGTGATGCTGGGGGTAGTAGTGCCCGGCAGGGTGATGCTGGGGGCAGTAGTACCTGATCTTGTAGCAGGGCAGGGTGATGCTGGGGGTAGTAGTGCCCGGCAGGGTGATGCTGGGGGTCGTAGTACCTGATCTTGTAGCAGGGCAGGGTGATGCTGGGGGCAGTAGTACCTGATCTTGTAGCAGGGCAGGGTGATGCTGGGGGTAGTAGTGCCCGGCAGGGTGATGCTGGGGGCAGTAGTACCTGATCTTGTAGCAGGGCAGGGTGATGCTGGGGGTCGTAGTCCCCGGCAGGGTGATGCTGGGGGGTCGTAGTACCTGATCTTGTAGCAGGGCAGGGTGATGCTGGGGGCAGTAGTACCTGATCTTGTAGCAGGGCAGGGTGATGCTGGGGGCAGTAGTACCTGATCTTGTAGCAGGGCAGGGTGATGCTGGGGGCAGTAGTACCTGATCTTGTAGCAGGGCAGGGTGATGCTGGGGGCAGTAGTACCTGATCTTGCAGCAGGGCAGGGTGATGCTGGGGGTAGTAGTACCTGATCTTGTAGCAGGGCAGGGTGATGCTGGGGGCAGTAGTACCTGATCTTGTAGCAGGGCAGGGTGATGCTGGGGGTAGTAGTACCTGATCTTGTAGCAGGGCAGGGTGATGTTGGGGGCAGTAGTGCCCGGCAGGGTGATGCTGGGGGCAGTAGTACCTGATCTTGTAGCAGGGCAGGGTGATGCTGGGGGCAGTAGTGCCCGGCAGGGTGATGCTGGGGGCAGTAGTGCCCGGCAGGGTGATGCTGGGGGCAGTAGTGCCCGGCAGGGTGATGCTGGGGGCAGTAGTGCCTGATCTTGTAGCAGGGCAGGGTGATGCTGGGGGCAGTAGTGCCCGGCAGGGTGATGCTGGGGGCAGTAGTGCCCGGCAGGGTGATGCTGGGGGCAGTAGTGCCCGGCAGGGTGATGCTGGGGGCAGTAGTGCCCGGCAGGGTGATGCTGGGGGCAGTAGTGCCCGGCAGGGTGATGCTGGGGGCAGTAGTGCCTGATCTTGTAGCAGGGCAGGGTGATGCTGGGGGCAGTAGTACCTGATCTTGTAGCAGGGCAGGGTGATGCTGGGGGCAGTAGTACCTGATCTTGTAGCAGGGCAGGGTGTGCTTCCTCCGGATCACCCTCTTCAGCTGGGTCACGATGATGGAGGTGAGCTGCGGCATGGGGCGGCCCTCGAACTCGCTGTGCACCTGGAAGTCTATGAGCGGCTCGTCGGTGAAGCAGAAGGCCCAGTGGGTGAAGGGCAGGCGGCGGAACATGAGGCGGACGCGGCCCTGCACCCGGCCCAGCCGCACCGACAGCGACGCCGACTTCCCGAACAGCAGCTCCACGTCCACGGCCATGCGCAGGCCGCCGCCGTACTCCGCCTCCAGCTCGAAGCAGAGCTCCGGGGGCAGCGGCTCGTCGTCGTCCCGGGCCTCGGGCGGCAGCAGGCGCACCCCGCGCAGCACCGGCACCGCCTCCCCCAGGCTCAGCTCCCGCAGGCTCAGCCCCTCCAGCAGCCGGCCGGCCGTGCGCGACAGCAGCAGCTCCTCCAGCTCCACCCGCACCTTCCGCAGCAGCCAGCGCCGCAGCACGGCCGTGTCCCGCAGCTCCCGGAACAGGAACAGGGAGATGGCGTTCAGGAAGTGGCAGCTCTCCGGGCCCGCCGCGCCCGCCAGGTAGTCCCGCAGCGAGGCGTCCGGCTGCACCGAGCGGCCCGGGGGCGGGGCCGGCGGGGCGGGGGGCGGCGGCGGCCGGCGGAACACGAGCAGCAGCAGCAGCAGGGTGAGGAGGCAGCCGGCCAGCGCGGCCAGCAGCACGGACACCATGACCAGCGCCTCACAGCCGCCGCGGCCTCTCCGGGACGGGGAGGAGCCAGGCACGCCACGTGATTGGCTGCCACACTGCGAAGGGCGGAGCTTATCCGTCAGCTGTCACCCAAGGGTCCCACCGATTGGCTAACATCTATAAGAGGGCGGGGCCACGTACGCTGCGTCCCTCTGACGAGAGAGAGGGGGCGGAGCTAGACAATGTGTGACGTCATTACGCTCTCGTCGTCATGGTGATAAGTTGCCTACCCGAAACGGAGACGGAGGAGGCCGAACTGCAAACCTGCTGCAGTTTGGTTGCGTCGGCGCACCGTCAAAAAGGCGCATGCGCCGCCAAACGCATACTGCGCACGGCCTGCGCCCCCTGTGATAAAGATAGGGGACGCAGGGCGGAGCTACCGGCGGGGGCGCAGCAGGGGGCGCGGCTTAGCGGCGGCCGTGCGCAGGCCGTCGCTGCGCTCATAAACGCTAGTGTGAAACTAGCCTTAGTAAACCAGCAGGCACTCTTAACTCTGGAGAATAAATCAGACATCAGAGGTGACGGGTACTGATATTTAACCGTCATCTTGTTAAGGGAACGATAATCAATACACGGTCTTAATGAACCATCTTTCTTGGCCACAAAAAAAACCCAGCACCTAACGGTGACGAGGATGGTCTAATATGACCCTTCTCCAGTGACTCCTTAATATAGGATCGCATAGCATCATGTTCGGGTACAGATAAGTTGAAAAGCCGACCCTTGGGAAATTTACACCCCGGCATCAACTCAATTGCACAGTCATAACTCCTATGAGGAGGCAAAGACGCAGACTTGCTAAAAACATCAGAGAAATCAGCCGATTTGAATCTCGTCCCGGCCTCCAAGCCCGGAGGCCCCCGCAACATGGCAGCGGCCAGCAAGGGATGTGCGGGGGCCTCCGGGCTTGGAGGAAATGCCGGCGGAGCCGCCGCCGATGCATCGGAGCACAGAGCCGCTACCCCTGCACCGGAGCACAGCCCGCTGCCACCACCGCACTACAGAGCCCCGCGGCACCCGCACCAGCCTCGGAGGTAGGAACATTGCGACCATAAGACGCACTGTTATGATTGAGTCACCGTAGGAGGCAAAAATAGAAATGCTAGCTAATTCCAGAAAACCAGAGAAGTTGGCAGCTATCGGGTTGCAGACCCCTGAACCTATCAACACAACTAGCAGTAGCCGTGGGGAGCTCCTACGATGCCCTAGACCCCTCGATCACAGCCGGAGGACTACATAGCCTAAAGACAGAAAGGGAAATCTAAACTGCCCCAGAGCAGACCCCAAAGCAAAAGGCAGCCCCCCACATAAAATGACGGTGAAGCAAGAAGAAAGAACAAAACACAGACAGAAAGATAGACTGAGCAAAGATGGGGCCCAAGCTAGCTTAGATAGGAAAGGACAGGAAGGCTGCTGTCTGCAATCCGTAAAAAACCCTATGAAAATAAGAGCCAACAAACTGACAGTAAAAAAGGCCCTGAAGACGCTAGGCTTCAAAAAAGGCTATGTCAGTACTCAGGAATATTCTGAAGACAGAGCAACAGGCAAAAGGAGATTCAGCTCACCCCAGCAGGGAATGGCAGAATCCAGAAAAGCAAGGAAAACAAAACACTAATGCAAAAAGGCAAAGCAGAAATCTTAGCTTTAGATGAGCAGGAATCAGACTGGTTTCCTAGAAGTCCACAGAGAAATCACCCGCAGGCCAGAAGGGCGTCGGCAGCCTTATATCCAGTCATTAACTCCACTCAGCCAGTCATCATCATCAGCCCCAGGTGTTTGACAATCAGGCTCACTACCTTTCTTCACCAGAAGAGGGAGTTCCTCGGGCCTCAGTAGTGAAGGGGAAAATGAACTCACAACAACGCACCCCCACTTTCCCCCAAAATTTTTTGGGAAAAAGTGCATCTTATGGTCCGAAAAATATGGTAATTGCCAAAAGGAACTTAGATTGTACACTGCCCACAGCAAATGTGTGTGCAAAACATTTCTCTCGTTTAGGGCAGACAGAAATAGTATGAGAGGCGTCTCCACAGAAAAAACACAGCTTATTACGCCTTCTAAACTCCCGACGTTGCGCCCTAGACAAAACCCCATCACATTGCATAGGTTCAGACATTTGTTCAAAAGGTGGCAGCGCCTCCCGTGTAGTTTTACGTTCACGTAAACGCCGATCAACTTGAATGGCTAATGACGTAGAGCCATCCAGACCAGAGGGAACAGGAAATCCCACCATAACATCTTTTACGGTCTCTGACAAACCTTTCCGAAAGAGAGCTGCCAATGCACTATCATTCCATGTAGTAAGGACCGCCCACTTTCGGAATTTTTGACTGTACAACTGCAGGATCCTGACCCTGGTTCAATGCCAACAGGGTTCTCTCAGCTTGATCTACGGCATTAGGTTCATCATACAACAACCCCAAGGCTTGAAAAAATGCATCCACATTAGTCTGAATAGGATTTTCAGGATTTTCAGGGATCGCCACGCAGCAAGGAGATGACAATTTTAACCTGCTGCACAGAGCTCCCCGATGAGTTAGGCTTCAAAGCAAGAAATAATTTACAATTATTCTTAAAATTCTGAAATTTAGACCGATCCCCAGAAAACACATCAGGAGTAGGAATCTTGGGTTCAGCAGCATGTGACTGAACAAGGTAGGTGGAAATTCCCTGTACTTCAGCAGCAAGCTGCTCCACACAATCAGACAGTTGCTTAATCTCCATTAGGAAAAAAATCCTCCTACAGCCCCAGAGAAAAAGAGGAAAAAATACATAATCAAAAAAAAAAATTCTGACACTTTTTTTTTTTTTTTCCTTTCTCTAACAATTCTTTTCTGCTTTTGAGTACCCTAGAATCTGCGGTATGGCTGGTGATTCTGTTATGAATGGGTCACCGAGGAGGAAAAAATAAACAACAAGCTAAGTCTCCCAGAGAAGTTGGTCACTATGCAGATTGCAGATCCCTGAACTTAACCGCACAACTAGCAGCAGTCGTGGAGCGTACCTACGTTGGTCCTAGACTCCTCATCACAACCGGAGAACTACATGAGCCTAAAACAGGAAAAGAGGAAAACTAACTGCCCCAGAGCAGACCCCAAAGGAAAGACAGCCCCCACACATGTATTGACGGTGAAACAAGATGAAATTACAAACAAAGGCAGGAAAATAGGCTGAGCAAACGATGGGGCCCGGCTAACTAAAAAGGACAGGAAAGGAAAGACACTGTCTGCAATCTGCCAAAAAAACCTACAAAAATATTGTCCAACACTTCTGATAGAAAAATTAACCCTGAAGTCAGTAGACTTCTAAACCTGTATCAGCACTCTGAAATATTCTGAGGCAGAGCAAAAAAGAGGCCAATCTAATAAGGAACAAAAAGCAGATTGGCAAATACTGATTAATAGGAGTGGAAATTCAGCATAGCTCCAGCAGGGGCAAGCTGGTTACACAAAAAACTGAATTGACCAACAAGCGCAAGTGTGAACATTAGCAATAAACAAACTTATCTTGAGAAGCCTGGAAGAGAGCTGAAGTCCAGGACCTGAGAAGCAGACTGAATCACCAGCACCCGGATAGGGCGTCAGCAGTCTTATATCCAGTCTGATACTCCAGAGATCCAATCGTTATCTTCCTCATCAGGTGGCAGATCACTACCACTTAAACCAACAGCACTACCTCCTGTCACCACCAGAGGGAGAATGGAAGGAGAACTCTCAACTGGTGGAGCAGAAAATGAGTTCATGACAGCCGGGACTGCGAAGGAGACCGGGACCGCAGAGGAAACCGGGACTGCGGAGGAGGAGGCCGGGACTGTGGAGGAGACCGGGACTGTAGAGGAAATCGGGACTGCGGAGGAGGAGGCCGGGACTGCGGAGGAGGCCGGGACCGCGGAGGAAACCGGGATCGTAGAACAGACCGGGACCGTGGAGGAGGCCGGGACTGTAGAGGAGGAGGAGACCGGGACTGTAGGGGAAACCGGGACTGCGGAGGAGGAGGCCGGGACTGTGGAGGAGGCCGGGACTGTGGAGGAGGCCGGGACCCCAGAGGAAACCGGGACTGTAGAAGGAGGAGGCCGGGACTGCGGAGGAGGAGGCCGGGACTGTGGAGGAGGAGGCCGGGACTGTAGAGAAGGAGGAGGCCGGGACTGCGGACGCAAAGGAAACCTGGACCGTGGAAGAGGCCGGGACCGTGGAAGAGGCCGGGACTGTAGAGGAGGAGGAGGCCGGGACTGTAGAGGGGGAGGAGGAGGCTGGGACTGCCGAGGAGGCGGAGGCCGGGACTGCCAAGGAGGAGGCCGGGACTGCGGAGGAGGTTGGGAATGCGGAGGAGGTTGGGACTGTGGAGGAGGCCGGGACTGTGGAGGAGGCTGGGACTGTGGAGGAGGAGACCCGGACTGTAGAGGAGACTGGGACTGTAGAGAAGACCGACACTGTAGAGGAGGTTGGGACTGTAGAGGAGGCCGGGACTGTAGAGGAGGAGGAGGGCGGGACTGCGGAGGAGGCCGGGACTGCGGAGGAAGCCAGGACCGCAGAGGAAACCAGGACCGTAGAACAGACCGGGACTGCGGAGGAGGAGGAGGCCGGGACTGTAGAGGAGGCTGGGACTGCGGAGGAGACCGGGACTGTAGAACAGACCGGGACCGTGGAGGAGGCCGAGACTATAGAGGTAACTAGGAGGATAGCGTGCACTCAAGTCCAATGGCGAGGTGCAGGTGTAACGGACCAGTAGGTCCTATTACTAATAATAGTCAAATTCACCGCACACTCAGAGGGATTTATGCAAATAAGTGCTTATTTTATTATATACAAAACATGTGGGAGCCAAACAAGAAAATATAGCACGAAGTAGAAGCGATATAATAACACGACGTTTCGGCTCAGTCCGAGCCTTTATCACTTTTATCGCTGAAAATAAAAAGAAATCCATCAGAGAATGCAAACATAAAGAGAAGAAATAACAATATCATACAAAATACACACAGAATCCAAAATAATCCCAATATCTTACAGTGGTAAAAATATATACAAGATATATAAACATACATTGCGATAGTACATGGAAAACATGAATGTATAAGGCTCAGTAACCTAGCACCATCTAAGGTAGAGTAAAAAAAGGGGGGTTACCTGAATTGAAAGTCGGATCTTTGAATAAAGAGGAATAGAACTCCCAAGAGAATAGCCCAAGAAAGATGGCTGAAAGGAATAGTCAAAATCATGATTAATAGACTCAAATGTGTAAATGTCCTACTGTCTCTAAAAGGGTCATGCAAGGTATCAGCACAAGGGGAGTATAGTGTGTTGCTAAAATAAAAATGCGCTATAGAGGGGATGTGTTAAGTTGATCCCTGTAATAAATAATATAAAGTCCATGATGTCCATACAATCCTAAGTACGTAGTATAAAGTGCAATAGGAGACAGCACCTATAAAAATAAGAGTTGCTACTTACATGTTTAAATGATAGTATTGTTCCCATGGAAAGACATGTGCTGTAGATAGCTTGTGTCTGGCTGCTGGTTGCTAGAGTGTCCCTACAGAGCGCTATCAGAAAGAGGGGACAGGGACCTGTGTACAATACCTGTTGATAGGGTGCTATACAGCGGCGCTCCCACGCCTAGCTGCAGTGGCGTCATGCGGAATCCAACTGGGTTAGGTGGTTTTTATATGTGAGTCCGGTGGCAGCGCGCGACCGGAAGTGGAACCTCTGAACCGGAAGTGACGTTGCGCTGTCTAAATGTAGGCACTGCGCATGTCTAGGGACTGCACCTAAGAGCTGTATGTACACAGCGGTTGCCCTGGTGATATGCAAAGAGCGGTAGTGCTAGCATTATGTGCAGGATCTAGACTAACAGGGTATAACATTAATAGGTTGCGGTATTAGATAGAGAATGCGTGGGTGCAGTAAACAAGGTATCAAGACACATGAAAAAGAAAAATAGTGATAATATAAAAAATGAAAAATAAAAAATAGAGGATAAAAAATAGAATAGCCAAAGATAAAAGTAAAAATAAAAATAAAAATAAAGGACGTGAAATAAAAATTGGAAAACAAAAATAAAGAATAAAAAATAAAAAATTGAAAATAGAAGGAAAAAAAAAATTGGTATACTGAAAGCAAGCAAAACACTATAACCGTATAAGATTCCTTTTGAATGCATTTGCATGGACATATACATCCACATATATATATATATATGTACCTATACATATATACACATATACATATACATATACCTACATGGCGGGTAGAGCTCCAAAAAGAGTAAAATAGCTCAATTTAAGACAGAGTCCAGTGGGCGGAGCAAACTCACCTAGGGTTATAGTGTACTGAGTCTGCAAAATAACAGAAAAAGATTATTAGTCATTAGATAAGCCAGTCAATTTCTCTATTAAGCCCTCTGGGGGCTAAAGTGTCCAGTCTATGTATCCAGTATGTTTCCCTCTCTCTTAGTAGTTTAATATGGTCACCACCCCTCCTTGGACGAGGTACATGTTCAATCACCTGATATTTTAACTGTGCAACTGAATGTCGGTATTTAGTGAAGTGCTCAGGCAAGGGTAACCAGTTTTTCTGACACCTTATCGTTGACTTGTGGCTGGCAATACGGTCCTTAACATGCTGAGTTGTTTCGCCCACATATAGGAGGCCACATGGGCATTTCACCAAGTAGACCACAAAGTTCGAATCACACGTGTAGTAGCCCCGTATCGGGAAAGACTTGCCTGTCCTTGGATGTGTGATATTGTCTGACCTGATCACATTCGAGCAGGCTGCACAGTTAAGGCAGGGAAATGTGCCACAGTGACGAGGGGCGAGTAACCTCTGGGTAGTAGTAGAAACTTTACTGCCTATGTCAGCCCTTACCACCTTATCACGAACATTAGTGGGACGTTTTGTACACACTAATACTGGGGCCTCAAAGGAACTGATACCCGGGTAAGCTTTATAAAGAAGGGGCCAGTGTTTCTTGATAATAGAGTATACTTTAGGCATAAGCGGATGGAAGGTATGAACAAAAGGAATCCTTTCTCTAGAGAATGTGGTGGGTGGAGGGGATGGAGGAGTTAGTACCCGTTGTTTTTCAACCTCAAGCAACCTCAATGGATATCGTCTGTCCCTAAATTTCTTGGCCATTGTGTCTAGTCTCTCATCGCGGACATCCCGATCCGAGACAATACGTGCTACTCTGTTAAACTGTGAACGTGGTAAACTGTTCTTAGTGGCCTTAGGGTGACAGCTCGAGTAATGCAATAGACTGTTGCTATCAGTAGGTTTACAGTAAAGGTCAGTTGAAAGGGTACCCTCGCTATCTTGTAAAACCCTTGTATCTAAAAAAGGAACTGATTCCATACTGAAATGTAGCGTGAATTGTAGCTCTGGATAAATGGAATTGAGATATAGATAGAAGTCCTGCAGTGATGATGTCGTGCCTGTCCAGATGAAGAAGATATCATCGATATAGCGGTGATATTCGGTAGCATACTGTAGAAAAAGGGTATTGCAGAAAACGTGATTAATCTCAAAGTGATTCATATAGGCGTTAGCATAGGCCGGTGCTACGTTCGCGCCCATTGCAGTCCCGCACCTCTGTATATAAAAGGTGTCCTCATATAAGAAGTAGTTTTCATGTAGTACTAGTATAAGTAGGTCTATACAAAACTGTATGGAATCTGCGGACAAGTCTGAGGAATTAAGTAGAGATCTTGCGGCTTCAACCCCTTTATCATGGGTGATCGAGGTGTAAAGGCTATTGACATCCAGGGTGGTAAGGATACTACCCGGGGGTACTTTACCCACTTTACGAAGGATTTCCAAAAAATGTCCCGTGTCCAAGAGGAAAGACCTTGTCTGTTTGACTAGAGGTGTGAATATTCTCTCAAGAAAAATGGATAGTGGAGATAGAACTGAATCTGTAGACGCAACAATCGGTCTGCCTGGTGGATTTTGTAAAGACTTATGTATCTTGGGTAGTACATAAAAAACTGGTGTAATTGGATGAGGGTTTACTAGAAAATTGGCGGTTTTCTGGTCAATTGTATGGCGATCTAAGTATGTTTTGGTTAAATCTTTGATCTTATGGGTAATCGTGGAAACCGGATCCCTGGGGATAATCCCATATGTGTTGGTGTCAGACAACTGTCTATACACTTCCCTATTATAGTCAGTGTAATTCATAACCACTAAAGCACCGCCTTTATCGGCTGATTTGATTATGATGTCCCTATTATTATGGATGGAATTAAGGGCTTGTTTTTCAGCAGGTGACAGATTAGAGTGAGTAGGAAAAAGACCGAGTTGTGCCTGGTGGGAAAGCATTTTGACCTCACGGTCCACTAGCGAAATGAATGTCTCCGCCGCATGGTATGTGTTCGGAGGACAGAATTTACTCGGATTACGGAGACCAAGCGTAGAGATAGATAATTCAGGAACCTGAGTATCACAAGATATTGGAGTCCCCTCACCCATAGGGTTAGGGGACAGACCAAAATGAGTTTTTAGTCTAACGGTACGATAAAAACGCTTGAGATCTTTCTCAAGTTGAAACGAGTCCCACTTAGGAGTGGGACAAAAAGAAAGTCCCTTCTGCAATACTGAGAGCTCCGATGGGGAGAGGAGATAGTCTGAAATGTTGATCACCAGGTCTGATGCTATATCCGTCGTCTCACCTGTGAGCGGGTTGCCATCCTTTCTCCTGCCTCGCCTGGTGGGTCTGTGGATCGCTGATCTCCCCTGCGGCCTCTTCCTAAAAAACGTTGTCTGCCAGAGTTTATGGAGGAGTCGCTCCCGGAACTGAAGGACCCATTTCTCCGTTGATAATATGGTCTGCGCCAGGGGCCCATAGTAGTGGATGTATCGTTCCATTTATATACTCTGTTCATAGAATAGTCGTCTGAGTCACGCTGAAATTTCTGCCTCTTTCGTTCCTGTAGAGACTTTTGGTGTTCAGATAGGATTTTCTCGGTTTTCGTTTTTAGAGAAGTCCATTCCGTTGAAGAAATAGAAGTGGAAAGTTGCGCTTCAATTGCCTGTATACTTTGCTTAGTTTCCACTATGGCCCTCTGGAGATATTCCACAGTTAATATAATAATGTCTAAGGAACATTTATTTAGTATCTTTTTATACTTCTCACAATACTCCGAATTATCAGAGAAGAGAGTAGGGCGGAGATTACTCCTGAGACCCCTTGGAATCTTATTCTGTCTATGGTATTCCGCCAATGTAGTACAGTGCAAGTCATACGAAATCAATTTACGTTTAGCTTTTTCGTAATCTCGAGTCCTAAGTTCTTGGACTGGAGTTCTCAAAAACTCATTGGAGCTAGTAACTTGAGCCAAAATATTAGTGCTAGTAGCCAAGTCATAAGCAAAAGTGTCAGTCGACATATAGAGATAGGGAAATGACTGGTGCAAACGCCAATATAGCAAATGTAACTAGGAGGATAGCGTGCACTCAAGTCCAATGGCGAGGTGCAGGTGTAACGGACCAGTAGGTCCTATTACTAATAATAGTCAAATTCACCGCACACTCAGAGGGATTTATGCAAATAAGTGCTTATTTTATTATATACAAAACATGTGGGAGCCAAACAAGAATATATAGCACGAAGTAGAAGCGATATAATAACACGACGTTTCGGCTCAGTCCGAGCCTTTATCACTTTTATCGCTGAAAATAAAAAGAAATCCATCAGAGAATGCAAACATAAAGAGAAGAAATAACAATATCATACAAAATACACACAGAATCCAAAATAATCCCAATATCTTACAGTGGTAAAAATATATACAAGATATATAAACATACATTGCGATAGTACATGGAAAACATGAATGTATAAGGCTCAGTAACCTAGCACCATCTAAGGTAGAGTAAAAAAAGGGGGGTTACCTGAATTGAAAGTCGGATCTTTGAATAAAGAGGAATAGAACTCCCAAGAGAATAGCCCAAGAAAGATGGCTGAAAGGAATAGTCAAAATCATGATTAATAGACTCAAATGTGTAAATGTCCTACTGTCTCTAAAAGGGTCATGCAAGGTATCAGCACAAGGGGAGTATAGTGTGTTGCTAAAATAAAAATGCGCTATAGAGGGGATGTGTTAAGTTGATCCCTGTAATAAATAATATAAAGTCCATGATGTCCATACAATCCTAAGTACGTAGTATAAAGTGCAATATGAGACAGCACCTATAAAAATAAGAGTTGCTACTTACATGTTTAAATGATAGTATTGTTCCCATGGAAAGACATGTGCTGTAGATAGCTTGTGTCTGGCTGCTGGTTGCTAGAGTGTCCCTACAGAGCGCTATCAGAAAGAGGGGAAAGGGACCTGTGTACAATACCTGTTGATAGGGTGCTATACAGCGGCGCTCCCACGCCTAGCTGCAGTGGCGTCATGCTGAATCCAACTGGGTTAGGTGGTTTTTATATGTGAGTCCGGTGGCAGCGCGCGACCGGAAGTGGAACCTCTGAACTTAGGACTCGAGATTACGAAAAAGCTAAACGTAAATTGATTTCGTATGACTTGCACTGTACTACATTGGCGGAATACCATAGACAGAATAAGATTCCAAGGGGTCTCAGGAGTAATCTCCGCCCTACTCTCTTCTCTGATAATTCGGAGTATTGTGAGAAGTATAAAAAGATACTAAATAAATGTTCCTTAGACATTATTATATTAACTGTGGAATATCTCCAGAGGGCCATAGTGGAAACTAAGCAAAGTATACAGGCAATTGAAGCGCAACTTTCCACTTCTATTTCTTCAACGGAATGGACTTCTCTAAAAACGAAAACCGAGAAAATCCTATCTGAACACCAAAAGTCTCTACAGGAACGAAAGAGGCAGAAATTTCAGCGTGACTCAGACGACTATTCTATGAACAGAGTATATAAATGGAACGATACATCCACTACTATGGGCCCCTGGCGCAGACCATATTATCAACGGAGAAATGGGTCCTTCAGTTCCGGGAGCGACTCCTCCATAAACTCTGGCAGACAACGTTTTTTAGGAAGAGGCCGCAGGGGAGATCAGCGATCCACAGACCCACCAGGCGAGGCAGGAGAAAGGATGGCAACCCGCTCACAGGTGAGACGACGGATATAGCATCAGACCTGGTGATCAACATTTCAGACTATCTCCTCTCCCCGTCGGAGCTCTCAGTATTGCAGAAGGGACTTTCTTTTTGTCCCACTCCTAAGTGGGACTCGTTTCAACTTGAGAAAGATCTCAAGCGTTTTTATCGTACCGTTAGACTAAAAACTCATTTTGGTCTGTCTCCTAACCCTATGGGTGAGGGGACTCCAATATCTTGTGATACTCAGGTTCCTGAATTATCTATCTCTACGCTTGGTCTCCGTAATCCGAGTAAATTCTGTCCTCCGAACACATACCATGCGGCGGAGACATTCATTTCGCTAGTGGACCGTGAGGTCAAAATGCTTTCCCACCAGGCACAACTCGGTCTTTTTCCTACTCACTCTAATCTGTCACCTGCTGAAAAACAAGCCCTTAATTCCATCCATAATAATAGGGACATCATAATCAAACCAGCCGATAAAGGCGGTGCTTTAGTGGTTATGAATTACACTGACTATAATAGGGAAGTGTATAGACAGTTGTCTGACACCAACACATATGGGATTATTCCCAGGGATCCGGTTTCCACGATTACCCATAAGATCAAAGATTTAACCAAAACATACTTAGATCGCCATACAATTGACCAGAAAACCGCCAATTTTCTAGTAAACCCTCATCCAATTACACCAGTTTTTTATGTACTACCCAAGATACATAAGTCTTTACAAAATCCACCAGGCAGACCGATTGTTGCGTCTACAGATTCAGTTCTATCTCCACTATCCATTTTTCTTGAGAGAATATTCACACCTCTAGTCAAACAGACAAGGTCTTTCCTCTTGGACACGGGACATTTTTTGGAAATCCTTCGTAAAGTGGGTAAAGTACCCCCGGGTAGTATCCTTACCACCCTGGATGTCAATAGCCTTTACACCTCGATCACCCATGATAAAGGGGTTGAAGCCGCAAGATCTCTACTTAATTCCTCAGACTTGTCCGCAGATTCCATACAGTTTTGTATAGACCTACTTATACTAGTACTACATGAAAACTACTTCTTATATGAGGACACCTTTTACATACAGAGGTGCGGGACTGCAATGGGCGCGAACGTAGCACCGGCCTATGCTAACGCCTATATGAATCACTTTGAGATTAATCACGTTTTCTGCAATACCCTTTTTCTACAGTATGCTACCGAATATCACCGCTATATCGATGATATCTTCTTTATCTGGACAGGCACGACATCATCACTGCAGGACTTCTATCTATATCTCAATTCCATTTATCCAGAGCTACAATTCACGCTACATTTCAGTATGGAATCAGTTCCTTTTTTAGATACAAGGGTTTTACAAGATAGCGAGGGTACCCTTTCAACTGACCTTTACTGTAAACCTACTGATAGCAACAGTCTATTGCATTACTCGAGCTGTCACCCTAAGGCCACTAAGAACAGTTTACCACGTTCACAGTTTAACAGAGTAGCACGTATTGTCTCGGATCGGGATGTCCGCGATGAGAGACTAGACACAATGGCCAAGAAATTTAGGGACAGACGATATCCATTGAGGTTGCTTGAGGTTGAAAAACAACGGGTACTAACTCCTCCATCCCCTCCACCCACCACATTCTCTAGAGAAAGGATTCCTTTTGTTCATACCTTCCATCCGCTTATGCCTAAAGTATACTCTATTATCAAGAAACACTGGCCCCTTCTTTATAAAGCTTACCCGGGTATCAGTTCCTTTGAGGCCCCAGTATTAGTGTGTACAAAACGTCCCACTAATGTTCGTGATAAGGTGGTAAGGGCTGACATAGGCAGTAAAGTTTCTACTACTACCCAGAGGTTACTCGCCCCTCGTCACTGTGGCACATTTCCCTGCTTTAACTGTGCAGCCTGCTCGAATGTGATCAGGTCAGACAATATCACACATCCAAGGACAGGCAAGTCTTTCCCGATACGGGGCTACTACACGTGTGATTCGAACTTTGTGGTCTACTTGGTGAAATGCCCATGTGGCCTCCTATATGTGGGCGAAACAACTCAGCATGTTAAGGACCGTATTGCCAGCCACAAGTCAACGATAAGGTGTCAGAAGAACTGGTTACCCTTGCCTGAGCACTTCACTAAATACCGACATTCAGTTGCACAGTTAAAATATCAGGTGATTGAACATGTACCTCGTCCAAGGAGGGGTGGTGACCATATTAAACTACTAAGAGAGAGGGAAACATACTGGATACATAGACTGGACACTTTAGCCCCCAGAGGGCTTAATAGAGAAATTGACTGGCTTATCTAATGACTAATAATCTTTTTCTGTTATTTTGCAGACTCAGTACACTATAACCCTAGGTGAGTTTGCTCCGCCCACTGGACTCTGTCTTAAATTGAGCTATTTTACTCTTTTTGGAGCTCTACCCGCCATGTAGGTATATGTATATGTATATGTGTATATATGTATAGGTACATATATATATATATATGTGGATGTATATGTCCATGCAAATGCATTCAAAAGGAATCTTATACGGTTATAGTGTTTTGCTTGCTTTCAGTATACCAATTTTTTTTTTCCTTCTATTTTCAATTTTTTATTTTTTATTCTTTATTTTTGTTTTCCAATTTTTATTTCACGTCCTTTATTTTTATTTTTATTTTTACTTTTATCTTTGGCTATTCTATTTTTTATCCTCTATTTTTTATTTTTCATTTTTTATATTATCACTATTTTTCTTTTTCATGTGTCTTGATACCTTGTTTACTGCACCCACGCATTCTCTATCTAATACCGCAACCTATTAATGTTATACCCTGTTAGTCTAGATCCTGCACATAATGCTAGCACTACCGCTCTTTGCATATCACCAGGGCAACCGCTGTGTACATACAGCTCTTAGGTGCAGTCCCTAGACATGCGCAGTGCCTACATTTAGACAGCGCAACGTCACTTCCGGTTCAGAGGTTCCACTTCCGGTCGCGCGCTGCCACCGGACTCACATATAAAAACCACCTAACCCAGTTGGATTCAGCATGACGCCACTGCAGCTAGGCGTGGGAGCGCCGCTGTATAGCACCCTATCAACAGGTATTGTACACAGGTCCCTGTCCCCTCTTTCTGATAGCGCTCTGTAGGGACACTCTAGCAACCAGCAGCCAGACACAAGCTATCTACAGCACATGTCTTTCCATGGGAACAATACTATCATTTAAACATGTAAGTAGCAACTCTTATTTTTATAGGTGCTGTCTCCTATTGCACTTTATACTACGTACTTAGGATTGTATGGACATCATGGACTTTATATTATTTATTACAGGGATCAACTTAACACATCCCCTCTATAGCGCATTTTTATTTTAGCAACACACTATACTCCCCTTGTGCTGATACCTTGCATGACCCTTTTAGAGACAGTAGGACATTTACACATTTGAGTCTATTAATCATGATTTTGACTATTCCTTTCAGCCATCTTTCTTGGGCTATTCTCTTGGGAGTTCTATTCCTCTTTATTCAAAGATCCGACTTTCAATTCAGGTAACCCCCCTTTTTTTACTCTACCTTAGATGGTGCTAGGTTACTGAGCCTTATACATTCATGTTTTCCATGTACTATCGCAATGTATGTTTATATATCTTGTATATATTTTTACCACTGTAAGATATTGGGATTATTTTGGATTCTGTGTGTATTTTGTATGATATTGTTATTTCTTCTCTTTATGTTTGCATTCTCTGATGGATTTCTTTTTATTTTCAGCGATAAAAGTGATAAAGGCTCGGACTGAGCCGAAACGTCGTGTTATTATATCGCTTCTACTTCATGCTATATTTTCTTGTTTGGCTCCCACATGTTTTGTATGTAATAAAATAAGCACTTATTTGCATAAATCCCTCTGAGTGTGCGGTGAATTTGACTATTATTGGAACTATAGAGGTGGCCGGGACTGCGGAGGAGACCGGGACTGTAGAACAGACCGGGACCGCGGAGGAGGCTGGGACCGTAGAGGAGGCCGGGACCGTAGAGGAGACCCGGACTGTAGAGAAAAAAAACAAAACAGGGAGAGATGCTTACTTGTATAGACAGGCCTCAATACAAATGCATCAGGGTGCAGCGGACCCAAGTAAAATGGCAACTGCACAGGTGCAGTAATACCTAATGAAACAGCCAGCCTACAATCAGGGATTTGTTTTGTTTTCTCAAATATTGGAGGATTCTTTCCTCTTTCTGATACAGGAAAGATGTATATCTTTGTACCGTGTTAGCCAGTAGATAAAAAAATATTCAGGATTGAGAGTCCTCAGTAGTTGATACCTTTTAATGGCTAACTGAAAAGATGGTAACACATTGCAGCTTTCCAGACTACTCAGGTCTCTTCATCAGGCTAGACTAATACAAAATCTGAAGTCACATATTTATGCACAATACAGCCTAGAAAAAATGCAATAGATAAGACAAGTGACGTGAAGCAGAACTATCAATATGGGAGAGGGAGAAACATAAATATAAACATTGGACCAGTTCATAGATAAGGAGTCTGGATGTTTTATGGTCCTCTGATTGGGGTCTAGTTCTGTGTTGCCCTGTGTTGCTCCTCTTTCTGAGGTTTTCATGTTAGAGTAGGACTGGCAAGTGTAAGGAACTTTGACGTTAGTTTGCCAGCGTGCGTATTATGGCCATAACATTAGCCAATTAACCTTACATATATTGATATGTTTTTGTGCACTTTATATCTTTTTCAGGGTGCAGTTGGGCCCAAATGGTTCTGTAAACTGTGGCCTCTGTTCACACGGGATGCATTATAGTTAGCACTGGGCAGCCCCCCTATATGGTGTTACTAAGAGGCTGTGAACCAGAAGCTCTGCATTCCCTGTGTGAACAATGCCACATACGAATTATTTTTTTGCACTGGTGTGCCACATGGCCAATCCCTGATTGTAGGCTGGCTGTTTCATTAGGTATTATTGCACCTGTGCAGTTGCCATTTTACTTGGGTCCGCTGCACCCTGATAGTGCATTTGTTTTGAGGCCTGTCTATACAGGTAAGCATCTCTGCCTGTTTTGTTTTTTTCTCAAATATTGGAGGATTCTTTCCTCTTTCTGTGGTTTTCATATTAAAGTAGGACTGGCAAGTGTAAGGAACCCGGACTGTAGAGGAGGCCGGGACTGTAAAGAAGACTGACACTGTAGAGGAGACCGACACTGTAGAGGACACTGTAGAGGAGACCGACACTGTAGAGGACACTGTAGAGGACACTGTAGAGGAGGCCGGGCCTGTAGAGGAGGCCGGGACTGTAGAGGAGGCTGGGACTGTAGAGAAGACTGACACTGTAGAGGAGACCGACACTGTAGAGGACACTGTAGAGGAGACCGACACTGTAGAGGACACTGTAGAGGAGGCCGGGCCTGTAGAGGAGGCTGGGACTGTAGAGGAGGCTGGGACTGTAGAGAAGACTGACACTGTAGAGGAAGCCGGGACTGTAAAGAAGACTGACACTGTAGAGAAGACCGACACTGTAGAGGAGGCCGGGACTGTAGAGAAGACCGAGACGGTAGAGGAGGCCGAATCAAGAGCGTGAAACTCTACTCAATAGTAATTTATTAATATTAATTGTATCAATATTGAGCAGAGACTGTAAAGAAGACTGACACTGTAGAGAAGACTGACACTGTAGAGGACACTGTAGAGGAGACCGACACTGTAGAGGACACTGTAGAGGACACTGTAGAGGAGGCCGGGCCTGTAGAGGAGGCCGGGACTGTAGAGGAGGCTGGGACTGTAGAGAAGACTGACACTGTAGAGGAGACCGACACTGTAGAGGACACTGTAGAGGAGACCGACACTGTAGAGGACACTGTAGAGGAGGCCGGGCCTGTAGAGGAGGCTGGGACTGTAGAGGAGGCTGGGACTGTAGAGAAGACTGACACTGTAGAGGAAGCCGGGACTGTAAAGAAGACTGACACTGTAGAGAAGACCGACACTGTAGAGGAGGCCGGGACTGTAGAGAAGACCGAGACGGTAGAGGAGGCCGAATCAAGAGCGTGAAACTCTACTCAATAGTAATTTATTAATATTAATTGTATCAATATTGAGCAGAGACTGTAAAGAAGACTGACACTGTAGAGAAGACCGACACTGTAGAGGACACTGTAGAGGAGGCCGGGACTGCAGAGGAGGCCTGGACTGTAGAGAAGACTGACACTGTAGAGGAGGCCGGGACTGTAGAGAATATTGGGACTGTAGAGAAGCCAGAGACTGTAGAGGAGGCCGGGACTGTAGAGAAGCCAGAGACTGTAGAGAAGACCAGGACTGTAGAGGAGGCCGGGACTGTAGAGAAGACCGGGACTGTAGAGAAGACCAGGACTGTAGAGAAGACCAGGACTGTAGAGAAGACCAGGACTGTAGAGAAGCCAGAGACTGTAGAGAAGACCAGGACTGTAGAGGAGGCCGGGACTGTAGAGAAGACCGGGACTGTAGAGAAGACCGGGACTGTAGAGAAGACTGACACTGTAGAGGACACTGTAGAGGAGGCCGGGACTGTAGAGAAGACCGGGACTGTAGAGAAGACCGGGACTGTAGAGAAGACTGACACTGTAGAGGACACTGTAGAGGAGGCCGGGACTGTAGAGAAGACCGGGACTGTAGAGAAGACCGGGACTGTAGAGAAGACCAGGACTGTAGAGAAGACCAGGACTGTAGAGAAGACCGGGACTGTAGAGAAGCCAGAGACTGTAGAGAAGACCGACACTGTAGAGGACACTGTAGAGGAGGCCGGGCCTGTAGAGGAGGCCGGGCCTGTAGAGGAGGCTGAATCAAGAGCGTGAAACTCTACTCAATAGTAATTTATTAATATTAATTGTATCAATATTGAGCAGAGCTAAGTGTCATGTCCGCCATGTCTGTTTTGTCTCAAGAACTCCTGGAGCGATGTGCATGCGCATATCTTGTCTGCTGTCCTGCTTGTTCCCTAGAGCAGTGTGCACACTCGCCTCATGTTTGCTGAGCTGCATGATGCCTGCGTTTCTGCTTTGCCTTCTGTGATCTTCTCGTCATGTCTGAAACCTTGATCATGTGACGTTTCCTAGGATCCTGCACTGTCTGGTTCTGCAATCATCTCGTCATGTCTGAAACTCTGATCATGTGACTGCGCTCTGTGATCCTGGAGCATCTGAACTAGGAAGTTCTCCCCTGGTCCTGACCCGGAAGAGGAGGTGCTGTGCCCTATATCAGACCGCCCCTTCCTTTGCTCAGGGCCTGAGTATTGTGTCGTGTCCCTGCATGGCTGCTTGGTCTGTGGGGCGCTCCCTCTATTCTTTGCCCGTGCACCTAGCTCTGTCGTGCGTCTCTGCACACCCTCCGTGCTCGTACTCTGTCTCTTGTCCCGTGCCTTGTCTTATGTTTATCCGTTGTGCCATGTTCGTCCTTGTCCTGCTTGGACTTGTAGTCCTTCTGTTATTCTCTGCCTTGCCTGTTTTCGCTATGCCTTGTTCCGTACCTTGCCTTGCTCTGCCTTGTTCCTCCCTATGGTCTCAGTCTTTGCTTGCTCTGCCTCGCTCTCTCCTATGGTGCTCTGTAGTGCTCCCTGGCACACGCACTATTCCTCCTTTCTTTCCTTTTGTGCTCTTTTCCATGTCTAGTCCCAAGGCTCTGCCTTGGCTCGGCTCTGGGCTTCGGCCTACGCTCCGCTGCTAGCTCTGTTCTTGCTCTGACCTGATTCCGTGTTTCTGCCTATGCTTCCATCCCTGGTTCTGTACTCTGTCTTAGCTCTGCCTGGTTTCTTGTCTTGTCTTCCCTTGCTGCTTTGTATGCTCTTTGCATACACCTGGCCTTCCTAGCCTCCTGTTTGTGCCTCAGCCGTGCCCGCCCTAGCCGTGCCCGCCTGCTTGTGCCTCAGCCATGCTCGTCGGTCAGTGACAGCTGTGTCGCCTGCCATGCCTCAGTCGGGTTTGCTGGAGTCTTGCCCATCTGTCAGTGCCACAGCCCGATCAGCTAGCCAGTGCCCTCTGTGCTCCCTTGCACTTCACGCTGTTTCTGCACTGTGCTCTGCGTGCTCTCTAAAGCACGCGCAGGCCCTCGCCTGCCCATGGCATACCTCCCCGTGCTTCTGTAAAAGTACGCGCAGGCTTTGCCATGTCCCCTGTCATGCCCTCTTGCACGCACAAGCCCTAACCCTGTCCTGGAACCCTGACCCTGACGTGCCTCTCTGCACGCGCAGGACTCTGCCTCGCCTGACCCTGGCGTGCCCCTTTGCATGCGCAGGACTCTGTCTATTATCTTGTGCCTTGGCGTGTCTCTACACATGCACTCTGTCTTACCTTGTGCTTTGGCGTGTCTCCAAGCACGCACCCTGCCTTGCACCCTGGCGTGTCTCCAAGCACGCACCCTGCCTTGCACCCTGGCGTGTCTCCAAGCACGCACCCTGCCTTGAACCCTGGCGTGTCTCCAAGCACGCACCCTGCCTTGAACCCTGGCGTGTCTCCAAGCACGCACCCTGCCTTGAACCCTGGCGTGTCTCCAAGCACGCACCCTGCCTTGAACCCTGGCGTGTCTCCAAGCACGCACCCTGCCTTGAACCTTGGCTTGCCTGCCGGATTCCCGAAACCTGCCGACCGTTGCCAGAGGTCTGGAACCAGATGACTGCGGCCTGATGGCCGGAGCTGATGTCCGCAGCCTGATGCCTGGACCCTGTAGGTCGTTGCCAGTAGTCCAGATTCCGATGCCATCGCACCCTGTCTTGGATCCTGGCGTGTCCTAGCATTCATCCCTTCTAGGAACTCTTGTGTGATCCCTATCACGTATCCTGTCCTGGACTCTGGTATGTTTTCGTGCACGTACTATGCCTGGAACATTTGGCGTGCCCTTGCACGCATCCTGCCGTGTTTCACTGTTTGTGCCCTGCACCTGATTCCCTGTTATGCCTTGCACCAGAATAAAGTGTGAATCCACGTTTGAGGAAGAAACTGTGTGACTTCGCTTTATGTTTGGTATCCTGTCCGTCCTGTTGTCAGACACTTAATAGTGTCTCCTTGAGCCTGCCGTCTGGTCCAGCTGCCGTGGTGGCTCACCCCCTTGGTCTTGCCCCTGACTCCCTGTACAGGGGGTGGGTTCTCACTAGGTCAGCTCGCCCTAGGTGGGTGGGTGCCACGGCCCAGAGGGTCCACTGTAAAAAGGAAGATGGGCTCAGCAGAAGCCAAGTCCATCACACTAAGTATGCTGACACCCCCTATATATCTGTAACCCCCCCCACACCCCTTAAATACTGCATGAGCGCCACAGCCTCCCTATATACACTGCATGAGCCCCACACAGCCTCCCTATATACACTGCATGAGCCCCACACAGCCTCCCTATATACACTGCATGAGCCCCACACAGCCTCCCTATATACACTGCATGAGCCCCACACAGTCTCCCTATATACACTGCATGAGCCCCACACAGCCTCCCTATATACACTGCATGAGCCCCACACAGCCTTCCTATATACACTGCATGAGCCCCACACAGCCTTCCTATATACACTGCATGAGCCCCACACAGCCTCCCTATATACACTGCATGAGCCCCACACAGCCTCCCTATATACACTGCATGAACCCCACACAGCCTCCCTATATACACTGCATGAGCCCCACACAGCCTCCCTATATACACTGCTTGAGCCCCACACAGCCTCCCTATATACACAGCATGAGCCCCACACAGCCTCCCTATATACACTGCATGAGCCCCTCACAGCCTCCCTATATATACTGCATGAGCACAACAGCCTCCCTATATACACTGTATGAGCCCCACACAGCCTCCCTATATACACTGCCTGAGCCCCTCACCCCCCTATCTTGGTATGCATGGTCGCCTCACCCCCAAATCCTGGTATGCATGGTCCCCCTCACCCCCCCATCCTGGTATGCATGGTCCTCTCACCCCCCTAGCCTGGTATGCATGGTCCCCTCACCCCCCCAGTCCTGGTATGCATGGTCCCCTCACCCCCCTATCCTAAGCGCCGCAGCAACGCTCCACCCGGTCAGGTAAGTATGTAAGGGGCGCTCAGCCAATGATTCAAATCATACACGGGAACGCTCGTTGGATCAGCCGGCTTTGTGGGGGATATGAATCCCAGCCGCCATATCAGAATACCCATAACTTGGGTGTTCCAATATGGCGGTCGGCTCTGTCACAGCTTGTGGTGGATTGTGGGATAGCTGTGACAGAGCTGATTGGCAATTATATATTAGATGGAGAACTGAGTGTATTTTAATATATGGTGGGCTATAAGGAGTGTATTTTATACTATATGGAGGGCTATGAGGAGTGTATTTTACTATATGGAGGGCTATGAGGAGTGTATTTTGCTATATGGAGGGCTATGAGGAGTGTATTTTACTATATGGAGGGCTATGAGGAGTGTATTATACTATATGGAGGGATATGAGGAGTGTATTATACTGGCTATGAGGAGTGTATTATACTATATGGAGGTCTATGGGGAGCTTATTATACTATATGGAGGGCTATGAGGAGTGTATTATACTATATGGAGGGCTACGAGGCGTGTATTATACTATATCGAGGCCTATGGGTAGTGTATTATACTATATGAAGGGATATGAGGAGTGTATGATACTATATGGAGGTCTATGGGGAGTTTATTATACTATATGGAGGGCTATGAGGAGTGTATTGTACTTTATGGAGGGCAATGAGGAGTGTATCATACTATATGGAGGACTATGAGGAGTGTATCATACTATATGGAGGACTATGAGGAGTGTATTGTACTATATGGAGGGCTATGAGGAGTGTATTATACTATATGGAGGCCTATGGGGAGAGTATTATACTATGGGGAGTGTATTGTACTATATGGAGGGCTATGGGGAGAGTATTATTCTATATGGAGGGCTATGGGGAGAGTATTATACTATATGGAGGGCTATGGGGAGTGTATTTTACTATATGGAGGGCTACGAGGAGTGTATTATACTATATGGAGGGCTATGGGGAGTGTATTTTACTATATGGAGGGCTATGGTTAGAGTATTATACTATATGGAGGACTATGGGGAGTGTTATGATGAGTCACCGAAGGAGGAAAAAACAAAATACTAGCTAAGTCCAGAAAAACCAGAGAGGTTGGCAGCTATCGGATTGCAGACCCCTGAACCTCTCCACAACAACTAGCAGTAGCCGTGGGGGGTTCCTACAGTGCCCTAGACCCCTCGATCACAGCCGGAGAACTACATAGCCTAAAGACAGAAAGGGGAAAAACTAAACTGCCCCAGAGCAAACCCCAAAGCAATAGGCAGCCCCCAACAAATAATGACGGTGAAGCAAGATGAAAACACTAACACAGATAGAAAGATAGGTTGAGCAAATGATGGGGCCCAAGCTAACTAAAGTAGGACAGGATAGGAAAGCAGCTGTCTGCCATCCGCAAAAACCCTATCCAAAATGTGCCAACCGACTGATAGGAAAAACAGGCCCTGAAGTCGCTAGGCTTCAAAAGACTATATCAGCACTCAGGTATATTCTGAAGACAGAGCAAAAGATCAACAGATAAGAGACAAAAATGGAATTCAGCTCACCCCCAGCCGGGGATGGCAGAACTCCCAAAAAACAAGGCAAAACAAAACTGAAGAGCACAAAGCAGAGCAGAAAAACTTAGCTTTGAGACGCAGGAATCAGACTGGTCTCCAAGAATCCAGCAGGATCACCAGCAAGGCAGAAGGGCGTCGGCTGCCTCATATCCAGTCCTCAATTCCAGCCACCCAGTCATCATCTAGCTGCCCAGGTGTTTGGTAATCAGCCTCACTACCTTCCTTCACCAGAGGAGGGAGTTCATCAGACCTCAACGGTGAAGGGAAAAATGAACTCACAACAGGGGAGTGTATTATACTATATGGAGGGCTATGGGGAGAGTATTATACTATATGGAGGGCTATGAGGAGTGTATTATACTATATGGAGGGCTATGGGGAGTGTATTATACTATATGGAGGGCTATGGGGAGAGTATTACAGTATATGGAGGGCTATGAGGAGTGTATTATACTATATGGAGGGCTATGGGGAGTGTATTATACTATATGGAGGGCTATGGGGAGTGTATTATACTATATGGAGGGCTATGGGGAGTGTATTATACTATATGGAGGGCTATGGGGAGAGTACTATACTATATGGAAGGACTATGGGGAGCGTATTATACTATATGGAGGGCTATGGGGAGAGTATTATACTATATTGAGGGCTATGAAGAGTGTATTATACTATATGGAGGGCTATGGGGTGTGTATTATACTATATGGAGGGCTATGGGGTGTGTATTATACTATATGGAGGGCTATGGGGAGTGTATTATACTATATGGAGGGCTATGGGGAGTGTATTATACTATATGGAGGGCTATGGGGAGTGTATTATACTATATGGAGGGCTATGGGAGAGTATTATACTATATGGAGGGCTATGAGGAGTGTGTTTTACTATATGGAGGGCTATGGGGAGAGTATTATACTATATGGAGGACTATGAGGAGTGTATTATACTATATGGAGGGCTATGAGGAGTGTATTATACTATATGCAGGACTGAGTGTATTTTAATATATGGAGGGCTATGAGAAGTGTATTATACTATATGGAGGGCTATGAGGAGTGTGTTGTAGTATATGGAGGGCTATGGGGAGAGTATTATACTATATGGAGGACTATAATGAGTGTATTATACTATATGGAGGACTATGAGGAGTTTATTATACTATATGGAGGACTGAGTGCATTTTAATATATGGAGGGCTATGAGGAGTGTATTATACTATATGGAGGGCTATGAGGAGTGTATTGTGCTTAATGGAGGGCTATGGGGAGAGTATTATACTATATGGAGGGCTATGAGGAGTATATTATACTATATGGAGGGCTATGGGGAGAGTATTATACTATATGGAGGACTATGGGGAGTGTGTTATACTATAAGGAAGGCTATGGGGAGTGTTTTATACTATAAGGAAGGCTATGGGGAGTGTATCATACTATATGGAGGGCTATGAGGAGTGCATTATACTATATGGAGGGCTATGGGGAGAGTATTATACTATATGGAGGACTATGGAGAGTGTATTATACTATATGGAAGGCTATGGTGAGTCTATTATACTATTTAGAGGGCTATGAGGAGTGTAATATACTATATGGAGGACTGAGTGTATTTTAATATATGGAGGGCTATGAGGAGTGTATTGTACTATATGGAGGGCTATGGGGAGAGTATTATACTATATGGAGGGCTAATGGGAGTGTATTATACTATATGGAGGGCTATGGGAAGAGTATTATACTATATGGAGGGCTAATGGGAGTGTATTATACTATATGGAGGGCTATGGGAAGAGTATTATACTATATGGAGGGCTATGAGGAGTGTATTATACTATATGGAGGGCTATGAGGAGTGTATTATACTATATGGAGGGCTATGGGGAGTGTATTATACTATATGGAGGGCTATGGGGAGAGTATTATACTATATGGAGGGCTATGAGGGGTGTATTATACTGTATGGAGGGCTATGGGGGTGTATTAAACTATATGGAGGGCTATGGGGAGAGTATTATACTATATGGAGGGCTAATGGGAGTGTATTATACTATATGGAGGGCTATGAGGAGTGTATTATACTATATGGAGGGCTATGAGGAGTGTATTATACTATATGGAGGGCTATGGGGAGAGTATTATACTATATGGAGGGCTATGAGGGGTGTATTATACTGTATGGAGGGCTATGGGGGGTGTATTATACTATATGGAGGGCTATGGGGGGTGTATTATACTATATGGAGGACTATAGGGAGTGTATTATACTATATGGAAGGCTATGGGGAGTGTATTATACTATATGGAGGGCTATGAGGTGCGTATTATATAATTTGGAAAGCTATGAGGAGTGTATTATACTATATGGAGGACTGAGTGCATTTTAATATAAGGAGGGCTATGAGGAGTGTATTATACTATATGGAGGGCTATTTGGGGAGTATTATACTATATGGAGGGCTATGAGGAGTGTATTATACTATATGGAGGGCTATGGGGAGAGTATTATACTATATGGAGGGCTATGAGGAGTGTATTATACTATATGGAGGGCTATGGGGAGTGTATTATACTATATGGAGGGCTATGGGGAGAGTATTACACTATATGGAGGGCTATGAGGAGTGTATTATACTATATGGAGGGCTATGGGGAGTGTATTATACTATATGGAGGGCTATGGGGAGAGTACTATACTATATGGAGGGCTATGGGGAGCGTATTATACTATATGGAGGGCTATGGGGAGAGTATTATACTATATGGAGGGCTATGGGGAGAGTATTATACTATATGGAGGGCTATGAGGAGTGTATTATACTATATGGAGGGTTATGGGGTGTGTATTATACTATATGGAGGGCTATGGGGTGTGTGTTATACTATATGAAGGGCTATGGGGTGTGTATTATACTATATGGAGGGCTATGGGGAGTGTATTATACTATATGGAGGGCTATGGGGAGTGTATTATACTATATGGAGGGCTATGGGGAGTGTATTATACTATATGGAGGGCTATGGGAGAGTATTATACTATATGGAGGGCTATGAGGAGTGTGTTTTACTATATGGAGGGATATGGGGAGAGTATTATACTATATGGAGGACTATGAGGAGTGTATTATACTATATGGAGGGCTATGAGGAGTGTATTATACTATATGCAGGACTGAGTGTATTTTAATATATGGAGGGCTATGAGAAGTGTATTATACTATATGGAGGGCTATGAGGAGTGTGTTGTACTATATGGAGGGCTATGGGGAGAGTATTATACTATATGGAGGACTATAATGAGTGTATTATTCTATATGGAGGACTATGAGGAGTTTATTATACTATATGGAGGACTGAGTGCATTTTAATATATGGAGGGCTATGAGGAGTGTATTGTGCTTAATGGAGGGCTATGGGGAGAGTATTATACTATATGGAGAGCTATGAGGAGTGTATTATACTATATGGAGGGCTATGAGAAGTGTATTATACTATATGGAGGGCTATGGGGAGAGTATTATACTATATGGAGGACTATGGGGAGTGTTTTATACTATAAGGAAGGCTATGGGGAGTGTTTTATACTATAAGGAAGGCTATGGGGAGTGTATCATACTATATGGAGGGCTATGAGGAGTGCATTATACTATATGGAGGGCTATGGGGAGAGTATTATACTATATGGAGGACTATGGAGAGTGTATTATACTATATGGAAGGCTATGGTGAGTCTATTATACTATTTAGAGGGCTATGAGGAGTGTAATATACTATATGGAGGACTGAGTGTATTTTAATATATGGAGGGCTATGAGGAGTGTATTATACTATATGGAGGGCTATGAGGAGTGTATTGTACTATATGGAGGGCTATGGGGAGAGTATTATACTATATGGAGGGCTAATGGGAGTGTATTATACTATATGGAGGGCTATGGGAAGAGTATTATACTATATGGAGGGCTACGAGGAGTGTATTATACTATATGGAGGGCTATGAGGTGCGTATTATATAATTTGGAAAGCTATGAGGAGTGTATTATACTATATGGAGGACTGAGTGCATTTTAATATAAGGAGGGCTATGAGGAGTGTATTATACTATATGGAGGGCTATTTGGGGAGTATTATACTATATGGAGGGCTATGAGGAGTGTATTATACTATATGGAGGGCTATGGGGAGAGTATTATACTATATGGAGGGCTATGAGGAGTGTATTATACTATATGGAGGGCTATGGGGAGTGTATTATACTATATGGAGGGCTATGGGGAGAGTATTACACTATATGGAGGGCTATGAGGAGTGTATTATACTATATGGAGGGCTATGGGGAGTGTATTATACTATATGGAGGGCTATGGGGAGAGTACTATACTATATGGAGGGCTATGGGGAGCGTATTATACTATATGGAGGGCTATGGGGAGAGTATTATACTATATGGAGGGCTATGGGGAGAGTATTATACTATATGGAGGGCTATGAGGAGTGTATTATACTATATGGAGGGCTATGGGGTGTGTATTATACTATATGGAGGGCTATGGGGTGTGTGTTATACTATATGAAGGGCTATGGGGTGTGTATTATACTATATGGAGGGCTATGGGGAGTGTATTATACTATATGGAGGGCTATGGGGAGTGTATTATACTATATGGAGGGCTATGGGGAGTGTATTATACTATATGGAGGGCTATGGGAGAGTATTATACTATATGGAGGGCTATGAGGAGTGTGTTTTACTATATGGAGGGATATGGGGAGAGTATTATACTATATGGAGGACTATGAGGAGTGTATTATACTATATGGAGGGCTATGAGGAGTGTATTATACTATATGCAGGACTGAGTGTATTTTAATATATGGAGGGCTATGAGAAGTGTATTATACTATATGGAGGGCTATGAGGAGTGTGTTGTACTATATGGAGGGCTATGGGGAGAGTATTATACTATATGGAGGACTATAATGAGTGTATTATTCTATATGGAGGACTATGAGGAGTTTATTATACTATATGGAGGACTGAGTGCATTTTAATATATGGAGGGCTATGAGGAGTGTATTGTGCTTAATGGAGGGCTATGGGGAGAGTATTATACTATATGGAGAGCTATGAGGAGTGTATTATACTATATGGAGGGCTATGAGGAGTGTATTATACTATATGGAGGGCTATGGGGAGAGTATTATACTATATGGAGGACTATGGGGAGTGTTTTATACTATAAGGAAGGCTATGGGGAGTGTTTTATACTATAAGGAAGGCTATGGGGAGTGTATCATACTATATGGAGGGCTATGAGGAGTGCATTATACTATATGGAGGGCTATGGGGAGAGTATTATACTATATGGAGGACTATGGAGAGTGTATTATACTATATGGAAGGCTATGGTGAGTCTATTATACTATTTAGAGGGCTATGAGGAGTGTAATATACTATATGGAGGACTGAGTGTATTTTAATATATGGAGGGCTATGAGGAGTGTATTATACTATATGGAGGGCTATGAGGAGTGTATTGTACTATATGGAGGGCTATGGGGAGAGTATTATACTATATGGAGGGCTAATGGGAGTGTATTATACTATATGGAGGGCTATGGGAAGAGTATTATACTATATGGAGGGCTACGAGGAGTGTATTATACTATATGGAGGGCTATGGGGAGTGTATTATACTATATGGAGGGCTATGGGGAGAGTATTATACTATATGGAGGGCTATGAGGGGTGTATTATACTGTATGGAGGGCTATGGGGGTGTATTAAACTATATGCAGGGCTATGGGGAGAGTATTATACTATATGGAGGGCTAATGGGAGTGTATTATACTATATGGATGGCTATGAGGAGTGTATTATACTATATGGAGGGCTATGAGGAGTGTATTGTACTATATGGAGGGCTATGGGGAGTGTATTATACTATATGGAGGGCTATGAGGAGAGTATTATACTATATGGAGGGCTATGAGGGGTGTATTATACTGTATGGAGGGCTATGGGGGTGTATTATACTATATGGAGGGCTATGGGGAGAGTATTATACTATATGGAGGACTATGGGTAGTGTATTATACTATATGGAGGGCTATGAGGTGCGTATTATATAATTTGGAAAGCTATGAGGAGTGTATTATACTATATGGAGGACTGAGTGCATTTTAATATAAGGAGGGCTATGAGGAGTGTATTATACTATATGGAGGGCTATTTGGGGAGTATTATACTATATGGAGGGCTATGAGGAGTGTATTATACTATATGGAGGGCTTTGAGGAGTGTATTATACTATATGGAGGGCTATGGGGAGAGTATTATACTATATGGAGGACTATGGGGAGTGTATTATACTATATGGAAGGCTATGGGGAGAGTATTACACTATATGGAGGGCTATGGGGAGTGTATTATACTATATGGAGGGTTATGAGGAGTGCATTATACTATATGGAGGGCTATGGGGAGTGCATTATACTATATGGAGGGCTATGGGGAGAGTATTATACTATATGGAGGGCTATGAGGAGTGTATTATACTATATGGAGGGTTATGAGGAGTGTATTATACTATATGGAGGGCTATGAGGAGTGTATTATACTATATGGAGGTCTATGGGGAGTGTATTATACTGTATGGAGGGCTATGGGGAGTGTATTATACTATATGGAGGGCTATGGGGAGTGTATTATACAATATGGAGGGCTATGGGGAGAGTATTATACTATATGGAGGGCTATGAGGAGTGTATTATACTATATGGAGGGCTATGGGGAGAGTATTATACTATATGGAGGGCTATGAGAAGTGTATTATATTATTTGGAAAGCTATGAGGAGTGTATTATACTATATGGAGGACTGAGTGCATTTTAATATAAGGAGGGCTATGAGGAGTGTATTATACTATATGGAGGGCTATTTGGAGAGTATTATACTATATGGAGGGCTATAAGGAGTGTATTATACTATATGGAGGGCTATGAGGAGTGTATTATACTATATGGAGGGCTACGGGGAGAGTATTATACTATATGGAGGGCTATGGGGAGTGCATTATACTATATAGAGAGCTATGGGGAGAGTATTATACTATATGGGGGGCTATGAGGAGTGTATTATACTATATGGAGGGCTATGAGGAGTGTATTATACTATATGGAGGGCTATGAGGAGTGTATTATACTATATGGAAGGCTATGGGGAGTGTATTATACTATATGGAGGGCTATGAGGCGCATATTATATTATTTGGAAAGCTATGAGGAGTGTATTATACTATATGGAGGACTGAGTGCATTTTAATATAAGGAGGGCTATGAGGAGTGTATTATACTATATGGAGGGCTATTTGGAGAGTATTATACTATATGGAGGGCTATGAGGAGTGTATTATAGTATATGGAGGGCTATGAGGAGTGTATTATACTATATGGAGGGCTACGGGGAGAGTATTATACTATATGGAGGACTATAGGGAGTGTATTATACTATATGGAAGGCTATGGGGAGAGTATTATACTATATGTAGGGCTATGGGGAGTGTATTATACTATATGGAGGGCTATGGGGAGAGTATTATACTATATGGAGGGCTATGAGAAGTGTATTATACTATATGGAGGGCTATGGGGAGTGCATTATACTATATGGAGGGCTATGGGGAGAGTATTATACTATTCAATGGATAGAATAATTAAAATATACCTTTTATTGATTTTTTAAAAATAAAGTGCAAGGTGCTCAAGTAACGTTAAACACAACAAAGAAGAACGCATAAATGAAAAAAGCTAGTATTGCCCATCGTTACTGAGTATCCCAATTATCAAGCATATTCTTTGGGTATTTTAAATCAGTCCAAAACAACCAACCTTTTCAAAAGACATAAGAATTTCTCAAAATAGTCTCTAGACTTATCATATCATAGCGTTGGCCGTTTTTATTGGAAACCGGTGTCATGCCATCGGTATGTTCCCAAATATGGCATACCCGTTTCCCTCTCCTCATCTTTTGAAAAGGTTGGTTGTTTTGGACTGATTTAAAATACCCAAAGAATATGCTTGATAATTGGGATACTCAGTAACGATGGGCAATACTAGCTTTTTTCATTTATGCGTTCTTCTTTGTTGTGTTTAACGTTACTTGAGCACCTTGCACTTTATTTTTAAAAAATCAATAAAAGGTATTTTTTAATTATTCTATCCATTGGCTGGTTAAACAATTTGGGAAGTGGATATCCTAGTGCTGTATATATAGAGTATTATACTATATGGAGGGCTATGAGGAGTGTATTATACTATGTGGAGGGCTATGAGGAGTGTATTATACTATATGGAGGGCTATGGGGAGAGTATTATACTATATGGAGGGCTATGAGGAGTGTATTATTCTATATGGAGGGCTATGAGGAGTGTATTATACTGTATGGAGGGCTATGGGGAGTGTATTATACTATATGGAGGGCTATGGGGAGAGTATTATACTATATGGAGGGCTATGAGGAGTGTATTATACTATGGAGGGCTATGGGGAGAGTATTATACTATATGGAGGGCTATGAGGAGTGTATTATACTATATGGGGTCGGGGAAGAGTCCTGAGGAGATCATTTGCATATTCCCAATTCTGGCTCATCTTTCATCGTTTTTAAGAAATCTCAATATGGAAGAGGCCAGGAGCCATCTGGTGAGCTGCATTTCTTGCTACATGTTCACAGACTTACCAGTGGAAAAGCCAAACTTCACATGCCACAAATGCAGCTTGTGTCCCTGTTGGAGGAAAAATTACAAAATCTCGAAGAGAGGTTAGCTACGTTGAAGATCATTAAGGAAGGTGAAGAGTTCTTAGACAGAGCAGAATTATCTCTTCATGTTACAGAAAGAGAAGAAATTCGAAGTGCACCTGAAGAAACAGAGGAATGGAGACATGTGACCCAGAGAAGCAGGAGGATCAGGAGGCAGTCAGCACCCATACTGCTCAGAAACCAGTACCAGGCTCTCACGCAGGAAAACGATGAAGAAATACATCAGGAGAACACTTTGCCCACAAACAGCAACCTTGTACGCCTTCAGAGTCCTCCTGGATGGAGAAAGAAGAATGTTGTGAAGAAGAAACGGAGAGTGGTGGTCATGGGGGATTCCCTGTTGAGAGGAACAGAGGCCGCTATCTGCAGACCGGATATAACTTCAAGAGAAATGTACTGTCTTACAGGTGCAAAAATTAAAGATGTGTCTGACAGGAGATCAGGACTCTTCAGACCTACAGATGACTACCCATTCCTGCTACTACATGTGGGGACAAATGACACAGCAAGAAACGACCTGGAAACCATCTGCAGAGACTTTGAAGACTTAGGCAAGAAAGTGAAAGAACTGGGAGCGCAGGTGGTCTTCTCTTCCATCCTCCCAGTGGATGGCCATGGAACAAGGAGGTGGAATAAGATTCTGCAGGTGAACAACTGGCTACGTCGATGGTGCCGTCAGCAAGGATTTGGATTTCTGGATCACGGAGTGAATTACCTATACGATGGACTACTTGCTAGAGATGGGGTGCACCTTACGAAGACTGGAAAACATGTATTTGGAAGTCGCCTTGCTACACTTGTAAGGAGAGCTTTAAACTAGAACAACATGGGAAGGGAAGCAAAAGACCAGAAAAAGCCATACACCTGACAAATGCTATTGAGAACTCTGCTATTAGAGAAAGAGAAACCAATCACAAACTAAAATGTTTCTATACTAATGCACAAAGCATGGGCAACAAACAAGGAGAACTGGAACTACTAACACAGGAAAAGAAATATGATGTCATTGGAATCACTGAAACTTGGTGGGACAATACACATGATTGGAATACAAGACTAGAAGGATACAACTTATTTACAAGAAACAGACTTGATAAACGAGGAGGAGGTGTCGCATTGTATGTTAGAAACGCGTATATCTGCACAGAGATTGAAGCTTCAGAGACTGGGAGTTCTGTGGAAACTGTTTGGGTAAGAATACAAGGACAGAACAATGGAAAGAACACCATTGTAGGCATTTACTACAGGCCGCCTGTGCAAGCTGAAGATATGTGTGATGTACAAATGTCTGCAAAATATGTTTTCTGTTGGAATGTGCTAGAAATCTCCCCTTCCCTTCTGAGTTACATGGTACACTGAAGCTATAGCAGTGCCTACCCTCCCCCAAGTGTTATCACCTCTCCAGCTAGCAATAGGATACTTCCTGCTATCACCATTTGGCTCCTCTTCAGAGCGGGAAAAACTTCTTTGTTTGAAACGAATAAAACTATGAGAGACTATACCATAAGAACCAAATACCCTAGAGATATGAAAATCACATTTTTGTAATCCGGGCGGTCACAGCGTCGCTGCCGTGGTTCTTGCGAAGCCTAATCCTTTCAGAACCTGAGATATGTGTTCCAGCTAAACGGTGTATCAGAACTACTGCATATTTGGTCTTGAATTATTGTACTCAACAAATCACAACCAATGATGCCCTATATGTGTCTGTGCGGGCTGCCCCCACGGAGTTATGATTAGTATAAGTATTCTAGTGTAATTCTAAATCCAAAAGGGAGAGGTGGGATTAACCCAGCATGCATCTCTCCGTGATGTCACATAGCAAGTCTATAAAGCATTTCCTGGACAAAACCAGCTCAGAACAGCTGCAGCGTCCGGGCTGACAAGAACTCAGATGAGCGGAGAAGTGCAGCTCCGCCTCCACCCCCCTTAAAACCACATGGGATTCCTAACAACAATATGGAACTGTGAGTGTAATCTCTTTGTTTTCTCCACTTTTATTTTATACCTGTACTGTACATATTTTATGTCTCAATTTTATAGCAACTTTTATCTGTAATCACTGTCCTCTTTCGGAAAATAAATGAAAATTATTTAGCTCTGTCTCCATGCTCTAAGAATCGAACTATACGCCTTTGATAGATAATCGCTACTAATTCAAGGGGTTTGCCATGGACCCTCTTAATTTAACACTGTGAATTAAGTAACCGTGACTGGTGGCAGCGCGTTGTGTATGGCTATTGCGGCTTGCTGGCAGTCCGGAAGGGTCTTATATTGCTGAATAAGGGTCTGCGGCCACAGCATTGATCATTCCCTTACTGCAGAAGCCTAATTGCCGGTTTACAACAGGCAGCCCGTCCGGCGACCAATTATCCTAGGTGCAGTTCCCTGACTGACCTGAGGGTAAGGGGGGCGCCGGAGAGCTGCGAGTTCTAAAGTGGAACTGAGAAAGTGGGATATACATAAATCCCCGCAGTACTTGGAAGATTGATAGCAGTGGTGGGGCATCCAAATTAAACTCCCACTGCGGCAAATTGTAGAGCGAGATTAGCTTGCTGGATATTTTTGGTCACATGGTGCCAGTGGTGGGATAACTAAGATAAGCCCCAACGGTGCCTGTGATAGCCGTGTGCCGGCAGTGTGTCTCGTCCCTCCGTCCGCTGATACACCCGTGTCAGTGGTGGGACTGTGACATAGTGGTGACACAGGGTCCGCTGTCCGTCGCGTTTTGGTGGCAGCGGGACCCCCGTTAGTCGCCTCCGTAAGTGGACGAACGGCCGTGGGCTGTTCGTCACATATTGGTGGCAGAGCGGTGGGATAATCCTAGAGCATTAGTGATTTGGTTTGAGCAATCATTCCTCTCACTAAAAACCTGCACGGTTCCTGCGGGAATCCTGCATCATAGGTTTTGGAGAACAGACTCAGTGGTTACTAGTTCTGAGACATTTGTGTGTACGTGTAAGTATTCCCTCCCATTTCTTCGTTTTTCTTTTCTATCTTTTATTTGGCAACCATGGCTACGTGGGAAGAATCTTATTATAAGCAGCTTAATAAGGACATCCTGAGGTCCCTGTGCACGTCAAAGCAGATTGATGTCGCCGACAAGACCAAAGCCCAGTTGGTCGCGGCTCTAGTGCAATGGGAAGAGAGCCAGGGCGCAGAAGGCAGCACCAATGCCGATGGTGCAGCCGCAGGGGTCCTGATGGTGCAGACCGCCAGCCGGGAAGTCCTGGACCCCTATCTGCAATTGGCTCTACAGCAACTTCCTGCCGAAGACCATGTTGGACGTCTGCAGCTGATCCAGCAAGCTCAGGAGAGAGCCGAGCGCCAAGCAGAAGCTCAGAGAGCCCATGAGCTGGAGATGCTCCGAGGGGGGTGGAATGCCCCCACAGCTCGACGCAGTGAGCCCAGCAGCGTCCAGACTCCTAAACCCCGGCCAGAGCATTTTCCCGTGATGGAAAAGGATGGGGACTTGGACACGTTTCTGCGAGCCTTTGAGAAAGCCTGCAGACAGTACCGACTGCCCGAAGACCAATGGGCCAGGTACTTGACCCCAGGGCTAAAAGGCAAAGCCCTGGAGGCATTTGCTTCTCTTCCGCCAGAAGCCGATGACGACTATGACGCCATAAAGCAGGCGCTGATCGCCAAATACCGGCTGACACCTGAGGTATACCGAAAGAAGTTCCGGCACCTCCAACGTGGCCCACACGATAGCTACAGTGATGTGGTGCAAGGACTCAGGACCCACTTTGACCAGTGGATCCATGGACTGTCCATTGAAACCTTTGAGCAGCTACGGGACCTGATGATCAAAGACCAGTTCCTGCATCTCTGCCCAGCTGAGGTCCGACAGTTCATCCTGGACCGCGAACCAACGAACGCGGACAAAGCGGCGCAGATCGCCGACAACTACGAGGCCAACCGGAAGCCCGAGACGCGGAGGCCAGTCGCCACCAGCTGGAAAGGAGGTAAGCCAGCAACCAACCCCAATGCCCCAGCTAGCCATCCCTCCGGAAGCCCTGTCCCTGTTGCCAACAACAGGCCGGCTACTGACAGTCGCCTGTGTCACCACTGCCAGCGGCCTGGTCACTTCTTTTACGCCTGTCCGAATAGGCCGAAGAACCCCCCAGCCAAGGCCCCCGGGCCCAACGCCTCTGTTCTTTTGGTGGGAGGTGTGGTTGGGAGGGCTGACGACAACGTTCAACCTGTTCAGGTGGGGGCCCGTCTTGCTACAGGCCTCAAGGACACCGGGGCTGAACGAACCCTCATCCGTCCTGGACTGGCGGCCCCTGAAGAGTTTGTTGAGGGGAAAACCCTGACTGTCACCGGGATTAGAGGCACCCGTTGTCCCTTGCCAGTGGCACGAGTTTTTCTTGACTGGGGTGCCGGGAGCGGGTTGAGGGAGGTGGGAGTGTCTGAAAACCTGCCCACTGATGTTTTATTGGGGACTGACTTGGGGCGGATGGTTGCATACTACATCCCTGACACCCTTCCCCAAACTGATAATAAGGGTAACGTTAACCCTGATGATGAAGAGTTTGTTGAGGGAAACTGAATGTGTTACCTGCTAATGCCTTGATGAGTAATGATGCAACTAACAACCATTCCTTCCCCAGGTATGATGCTGATGCTGATGTGAATGTACCAAAGCAAACTGATAACCATTCTTCTCCTAGGAAGGATGATGATGATGTTGATGTATCTGTGCCGACTGAACCCGTTAACCCTTTCTTTGACGCGGTAGATGTGTCCACAGGTACCGAAGTGCTCAGCCCCGTCCCTCTGCGGAGTGAGACGGCTGAGGAACCCCTGGCAGGAGTAAGCAACGGTGTTCAAGGAAATGGGGAGGTGCATGGGGACCATGAGGAAGGTAATGCCATGCAGCTGACCAGTGCCACCGAGGAAGGTAACTGGCCCATAAGTAGCACTGCTCCTGAAGTGTTGGGGGTGGATGGGGAGGTAGAGCCCAAGCCAGCACCGGCTGGTGGGTCTGTAGAAATCCCCAGGGAGACAGCATACATAGCAGCTGTCACACGCAGTCAGAGTGCCCAGATCGCAGGTAACGCACTGTCTTCTGGACCCTCTGCTGCTACAGGAGAGACTGAACCAGAGGTGAACCCAGAGCCGGTTCCAGAGGGTCCCAGTAAAGAGAGGACCCTGACGTCACTTCTGGCAGCCTCCAGCATGGAGTTCCAGGCTGCTCTGCACTCAGATGCCAGCCTGGAGAAATTGAGAGGTCTCGCCGAGGCGCCCACCTCCAAGTCTGATAAGGAGAGGGTGTTCTGGGAACGAGGAAGGTTGTACCGGGAGACAGTACCCGGAGATCCTAAAAAGGAGTGGTTGAGGGAAAGACAGCTGGTCGTCCCCTATCAGTTCAGAACCGAGTTGTTGCGGATTGCCCATGAGATTCCACTCGCTGGACACTTGGGGATCAGCAAAACAAAGGCACAGCTGTCTCAACACTTCTATTGGCCCAAGATGGGGACAGATGTAACACACTACTGCCGCTCCTGTGCCACCTGTCAAAAAGTGGGTAAGGCGGGGCCTGCTCTTAAGGCTCCCCTTATTCCTTTGCCGGTGATAGAGGAGCCTTTCCAGAGAATCGCGGTGGACATTGTAGGACCGCTGTCCGTCCCCAGCAGCTCCGGAAAGCGATACATTCTCACCGTGGTAGACTACGCTACCCGGTACCCAGAGGCAGTAGCTCTGTCTTCTACCAGGGCAGATAAGGTGGCTGATGCACTGGTGACCATCTTTTCAAGAGTAGGATTTCCCAGGGAGATGCTTACCGATCAAGGGCCCCAATTCATGTCTCGCCTAATGGAGGCTCTCTGTGAGAAAATGCAGGTGACGCACCTGGTATCGAGTCCGTATCACCCACAGACTAATGGTTTGTGTGAACGCTTCAACGGTACCCTCAAACAGATGCTCCGCATACTGATTGAGACCCAAGGGCGCGACTGGGAGCGGTACCTCCCACACCTGCTGTTCGCTTACAGAGAAGTTCCGCAGGCCTCGACCGGGTTCTCCCCCTTCGAGCTCCTGTATGGCAGGCGAGTCCGGGGACCCCTTGGGTTGATAAGAGAATCCTGGGAAGATGAGCCAAACCCCACAGAAGTGTCCATCGTGGATTATGTCATGCGCTTCCGTGACAAGATGCAGACCTTGACGCAGTTGGTGCATGACAACATGACGCAGGCTCAGGCTGACCAGAAGCGCTGGTCCGACCAGAACGCCCGGGAGCGGACCTACCAGGTGGGTCAAAAGGTGTGGGTGCTGGTCCCTGTACCAACGGATAAGCTTCAGGCAGCCTGGGAAGGCCCGTACGTCGTCCACCAACAGCTCAACCCGGTCACCTACGTGGTCACGCTTGACCATGCTCGGGGTAGGCGCAAGGCCTTTCACGTCAACATGCTGAAGGCACACTACGAACGTGAAGCTTGCGTCCTACCGGTCTGCAATCTGCCAGAGGATGGGGAGGAAGATCCCCTCCTGGACATGCTGGCCCAGGCCAAGGCCAATGGGTCCATTGAGGACATGGAGATAAGTGGTTCGCTCACCATGTCCCAGCGGTTGCAGCTGATGGCCACCCTGGAACTCTTCCGGCCCGTGTTCACCAACCGTCCTGGGAGGACGGAGTTAGCGGTTCATGAGGTGGACACCGGGAATCACGCCCCATTACGGCGAACACCTTATCGGATCTCTGAAACGGTGCAACAAGTCATGCGCCAAGAGATCGATGTTAAGGCTGGGGGTGATTCGACGGTCAAAAAGCGCGTGGGCTTCACCTGTAGTCCTCGTGCCTAAAAAGGATCGAACCACCAGGTTCTGCGTGGACTACAGGGGGCTCAACGCCATCACAACCTCTGATGCCCACCCGATGCCACGCGTCGAGGATCTGCTCGAGCGGTTGACAAACGCCAACTACATATCCATCATGGATTTGAGTCGGGGATACTGGCAGATTCCCCTGAGCCCTGAGGCGCAGGAGAAATCCGCCTTTATCACCCCCTTTGGACTGTACGAGTCCACGGTCATGCCCTTCGGCATGAAGAATGCCCCTGCCACTTTCCAGCGGATGGTCAACCACCTGCTTCGGGGACTGGAGGAGTACGCGGTGGCGTACTTAGACGATATTGCCGTCTTCAGTTCCACCTGGGAGGAACACCTTCAGCACCTCCAGGAGGTGCTCAAGCGTCTTCACCAGGCAGGCCTGACCATCAAGCCGGGGAAGTGCCAGTTAGGCATGCGCGAGGTTCACTACCTGGGGCACCGGGTAGGCGGGGGTTCCATGAGTCCGGAGCCAGGAAAAGTGGACGCAATCGTGTCCTGGCCCACCCCCAGGACCAAGAAACAGGTGAAGTCCTTCTTGGGCACTGCAGGGTACTATAGGCGGTTCGTACAGGACTATAGCGCCCTTGCCAAACCCTTGACTGACCTCACCAAGCAGAGGCTACCCCAAACAGTCAACTGGACAGATGACTGTGAGGCGGCTTTCCAAGCTTTGAAAGCAGCCCTGTGCAACTCTCCAGTGTTGAGAGCAGTCGACAGCAGTCGCCCGTTTCTGGTACAGACCGACGCCAGCGAGTTTGGCCTCGGTGCTGTGCTTAGCCAGGTCGACTCGGGGGACCAAGAGCACCCCGTGTTGTACCTGAGCCGGAAACTTTTGCCGAGGGAAGTGGCATACTCGACCATCGAGAAGGAGTGTCTGGCCATGGTGTGGGCACTGCAGTGTTTGCAGCCCTACCTGTACGGGCGTGCCTTCACGGTGGTAACTGACCACAACCCTCTGAGCTGGTTGCACACAGTGTCCGGAACCAATGGAAGATTGCTCCGCTGGAGCCTTGCCCTTCAACAGTACGACTTTACTGTAAAACACAGGAAGGGCAGTGAAAATGGCAATGCCGATGGGTTGTCCCGCCGGGGCGAACCCGCTGAGGTGCGCATGGCCAATTACCGAGAGGTAATGCCTCCTTAGCGCCCTCTTAAGGGGGGAGGTGTGATGTACAAATGTCTGCAAAATATGTTTTCTGTTGGAATGTGCTAGAAATCTCCCCTTCCCTTCTGAGTTACATGGCACACTGAAGCTATAGCAGTGCCTACCCTCCCCCAAGTGTTATCACCTCTCCAGCTAGCAATAGGATACTTCCTGCTATCACCATTTGGCTCCTCTTCAGAGCGGGAAAAACTTCTTTGTTTGAAACGAATAAAACTATGAGAGACTATACCATAAGAACCAAATACCCTAGAGATATGAAAATCACATTTTTGTAATCCGGGCGGTCACAGCGTCGCTGCCGTGGTTCTTGCGAAGCCTAATCCTTTCAGAACCTGAGATATGTGTTCCAGCTAAACGGTGTATCAGAACTACTGCATATTTGGTCTTGAATTATTGTACTCAACAAATCACAACCAATGATGCCCTATATGTGTCTGTGCGGGCTGCCCCCACGGAGTTATGATTAGTATAAGTATTCTAGTGTAATTCTAAATCCAAAAGGGAGAGGAGGGATTAACCCAGCATGCATCTCTCCGTGATGTCACATAGCAAGTCTATAAAGCATTTCCTGGACAAAACCAGCTCAGAACAGCTGCAGCGTCCGGGCTGACAAGAACTCAGATGAGCGGAGAAGTGCAGCTCCGCCTCCACCCCCCTTAAAACCACATGGGATGCCTAACAACAATATGGAACTGTGAGTGTAATCTCTTTGTTTTCTCCACTTTTATTTTATACCTGTACTGTACATATTTTATGTCTCAATTTTATAGCAACTTTTATCTGTAATCACTGTCCTCTTTCGGAAAATAAATGAAATAATTATTTAGATCTGTCTCCATGCTCTAAGAATCGAACTATACGCCTTTGATAGATAATCGCTACTAATTCAAGGGGTTTGCCACGGACCCTCTTAATTTAACACTGTGAATTAAGTAACCGTGACTGGTGGCAGCGCGTTGTGTATGGCTATTGGGGCTTGCTGGCAGTCCGGAAGGGTCTTATATTGCTGAATAAGGGTCTGCGGCCACAGCATTGATAATTCCCTTACTGCAGAAGCCTAATTGCCGGTTCACAACAGGCAGCCCGTCCGGCGACCAATTATCCTAGGTGCAGTTCCCTGACTGACCTGAGGGTAAGGGGGGCGCCGGAGAGCTGTGAGTTCCAAAGTGGAACTGAGAAAGTGGGATATACATAAATCCCCGCAGTACTTGGAAGATTGATAGCAGTGGTGGGGCATCCAAATTAAACTCCCCCTGCGGCAAATTGTAGAGCGAGATTAGCTTGCTGGATATTTTTGGTCACATGGTGCCAGTGGTAGGATAACTAAGATAAGCCCCAACGGTGCCTGTGATAGCCGTGTGCCGGCAGTGTGTCTCGTCCCTCCGTCCGCTGATACACCCGTGTCAGTGGTGGGACTGTGACAGTGGTGACACAGGGTCCGCTGTCCGTCGCATTTTGGTGGCAGCGGGACCCCCGTTAGTCGCCTCCGTAAGTGGACGAACGGCCGTGGGATGTTCGTCACAATATGGATGAACTCTTTATGCATCAAATGGCCAAGTTCTCCAAAAAATATGACATAGTTGTCATGGGAGATTTCAACTATCCAGAAATTCTTATCCTCGCTTGCTGACAACTTTATCTTCCAAAAGGTAGAGGAGAAAACAAGGGGAACTGCTACCTTGGATCTAATCCTTATAAACAGGGAGGAAATGGTTGAGGAGGTAAAAGTGGCTGGGACCCTAGGAGGTAGCGACCATGCTATTTTAGAATTTTGGATAACTCGAGGCGGAAGACCTATGAAGACTCTGACGTCAAGGTTAGATTTCAGAAAGGCAAATTTTAAGGGATTCAGAAAGAGAATTGGAGGGATCCAATGGCTGGATATCCTTAAAGACAAAAATGTCCAGGAAGGATGGGAAATCTTGAAAAATGAAATTCTCAAAGCACAGTTGTTATCAATTCCAAAAAGAGGGAAGAATAGGAAGCATTTAAGGAAACCAGGATGGATGAACACAGAACTTAAGCACATGCTAAAAAGGAAGAAAAAAATGTTTATAAAATGGAAAGAGGGAGGCATATCTAAAGAAGAATATAATGCTGACTGCAGAACCTGCAGGGCACAAATCAGATTAGCTAAAGCTGAAAATGAATTGAGGCTAGCAAGAGATGTCAAAAGCAATAATAAAGGATTTTGGGGATATGTCAAAAGTAAAAGAAAAGTCAAAGATGCTATAGGATTTTTACAGGATGAAAATGACGAAATGGTAAGACAGGATGTTGAGAAGGCTGAACTTTTAAATTCCTATTTTGCATCTGTTTTCTCTCAGAAAGGAAATGTAACATCAACTGTTATTCACTGTCCTATTAAGGGAATAGAAGAATCCAGGATATCTATAAACAGAAAGATAGTGAGGAAACACTTAGCTAACCTAAATGAATTCAAGTCTCCAGGTCCAGATGAATTACACCCCAGAATACTGAAGGAGATAGCAGAAGAAATTTTTGAACCCCTCTCCATAATCTTTGAAAATTCTTGGAGGACAGGAGAAGTGCCAGAAGACTGGAGAAGAGCAAATGTTGTTCCTATCTTCAAAAAGGGGAAGAAGGTGGACCCAGGCAACTATAGGCAGGTGAGTCTGACTTCTATACCGGGAAAGATCTTTGAACAAATTATTAAACAACATGTATGTCAATACCTGGATAAGAATGAAGTGATTAAACAGAGTCAGCATGGGTTTGTAACTAATAAGTCATGTCAGACTAACTTAATTTTCTTCTATGACGGAATCACTGATTGGGTGGATCAAGGAAATGCTGTAGATATAGTATATCTTGACTTCAGCAAAGCATTTGACAAAGTCTCTCATACAATCCTTATTGAAAAAATGACTAAGTATGGAATGGACAAGGCAACTGTTAGGTGGATTCAAAACTGGCTTAGTGATCGGACCCAAAGAGTGGTCGTAAATGGCTGCACATCCAGTTGGAAGAACGTCTCAAGTGGGGTACCACAGGGCTCTGTCCTGGGCCCTGTATTGTTCAACATCTTTATCAACGATTTAGATGAAGGAATTGAGGGTAAACTGATTAAATTTGCTGATGACACAAAGCTAGGAGGGATAGCTAATACTAGAGAAGAGAGAGAGAAGATTCAAAAAGATATAAATAAACTGGAGAAGTGGGCAGCAACTAACAGAATGGTTTATAACAGGGAAAAATGCAAAGTACTACATCTGGGCAATAAAAATGAAAAAAGCATATACAGAATGGGAGGAATAGGGCTAAGCAACAGCACATGTGAAAAAGACTTGGGTATACTAATAGATCACAGACTGAATATGAGTCAACAGTATGATGCAGCAGCAAAAAAGGCAGATGCAATTCTAGGATTTATTAACAGAAGCATACAGTCTAGATCACGTGAAGTCATTATTTCCCTCCTCTTTGGTCAGACCTCATCTGGAATATTGTGTCCAGTTTTGGGCACCACATTTTAAAAAAGACATCAACAAACTGGAGCAAGTTCAGAAAAGAGCGACCAGAATGGTGACCGGTCTGCAAACCCTGTCTTATGAAGAAAGGTTGCAGGATTTGGAATGTTTAGTTTGCAAAAGAGAAGACTGAGAGGAGACTTAATAGCTGTCTACAAATATCTAAAGGGCTGTCACATTGTAGAAGGATCATCTTTATTCTCATTTGCACAAGGAAAGACTAGAAGCAATGGGATGAAACTGAATGGGAGGAGACACAGATTAGATATTAGAAAAAAACTTTTTGACAGTTAGAGTGATCAATGAGTGGAACAGGCTGCCACGAGAAGTGGTGAGTTCTCCTTCAATGGAAGTCTTCAAACAGAGGCTGGACAGACATCCGACTGGGATGATTTAGCGAATCCTGCTTTGAGCAGGGTGTTGGACCAGATGGCCCAGGAGGTCCCTTCCAACTCTACGATTCTATGATTCTATATGGAGGGCTGTTGTGAGTTCATTCTCTGGTTCGGGAGGTGGTGCGGCTGGTTTGATTGGTGGAGATCTGCCACCTGAGAATGAGGATGACGATTGGATCTCAGGATTCTCAGATTGGCTTTAAGACAGTCGACGCCCTTTTCAGTTGCTGGCGATTCCTTCTGGCTTGTCAGCTCTTGGTTGTCAGCTCTGTTCCAGTCATCTAAAGCTAAGTTTTTCTGCTAATGTTCATACTTGATTTTGTTGGTCTATTCAGTTTTTTGTGTGGTCAGCCAGCCCCAGCTGGGGGCTGAGCTGAATTTCCACTCTTATTTATCAGAATTTTGCCAATTGGCATTTTGTCCCTTACTAGTTCGGTCTCTTTTTGCTCTGTCTCAGGATATTCCAGAGTGCTGATATAGTGAGAGAAGTCTAGTGACTACAGGGTTAATTTTGCTATCAGAAGTGTTGGACATTATTTTTGTAGGGTTTTTTGCAGGTTGCAGACAGTGACTTGCCTTTCCTTTCCTGTCTAGTTAGTTTGGGCCCCATCATTTGCTCAGCCTATTTTCCTGCCTGTGTTTGTGCCTTCATCTTGTTTCACCGTCAATACATGTGTGGGGGCTATCTATTCCTTTGGGGTCTGCTCTGGGGCAGTTAGTTTTCCCTTTTCTTGCTTTAGGCTTATGTAGTCCTCCTGCCGTGACGAGGCGTCTAGGAACATCGTAGGCATGCTCCACGGCTACTGCTAGTTGTGTGGTAAGATCAGGGATCTCCAATCTGCATAGTTACCAACTTCTCTGGTTTTCTGTGGCTTAGCTTGTTTTGTTTTTTTTCTCCTCGGTGACCCATTCATAACAGAGGGCTATGAGGAGTGTATTATACTATATGCAGGACTGATATTAGCTGATACTCAAAGACAACCACAGCTATAAACATCACAACAATTCTCATAGCTGTATAGAAAACACTTGAAAAGAACAATCAAGAGAAGAAACTCCGCAATTTAGAATAAACATAAGAAAAATGGAGTGCTGACTTCAATAATATATGAAAGATAAGATTTTTATTAATAAATTATAACAATATACAACATAGTACAAACAACAAGGAAAGATTCCACGCAAGTAATCATAAGAGATTTGACAAGAAAAGGTTAGTGCCAAAGGCCTAGAATTATATATATACTAGCCCAGTCACTCATATAATATAACCAGGGTGCAAGCAGTAACCCAGGTAGGGCGAGCATAAAGTGCATAATGCATAGTGCAGAGGGATTAAACAGGCCAATTAAGGACACTTACCCATTTAACTAGAGAGACAGTGCTCACAAATCCCCTAAGAGGACCCTGGACGCGCGTTTCGCGATATGCTTTATCAGCAGGGATAGTTAGTATAGTGAGTCTGTCCTTTTTATATACAGACTGATTAGCGTGGTGCCCAAGGCGGCGCATGCGCAGTGCGGAGCTGCACCCGGAAGCACCATCACATAACGGCGTCCCTCCAGTGCGCAGGTCCGGGAAAATTCCCGTGACGTCACAGACCTGCGCACAAGTAGTATAGAGGCCGGATGGGATGGGCAGGGGAACAGACGCACCGCGCATGCGCACAACGGCGGCCATTTTTGAGAAGCCTATATGGAAGCTACCATCTTGACAGTGCTCTCTCCAATACAGCATAAGTCAAAAACACAAAAGATATATGCGGTGTATTTAAATAAGTAGAGCGGCATAGTATTTAGCATTGATGTGGAGCCTCTGTAGTAATTTATAAGAGTGATAAGAGACACACCACAATTTAATATTCCAAGCCGAAAAAAATATAATAAAATAAAAAATATAACCACAATACAGAACTATATAAAAAAGAGAAAACAACAAAAAAAGGGAGAGACAAAAATAAAACAAAAAATGTGAATAATAAAACACACAAAAAATAAAACATATATATCAAGAGAAAATAAGAAATGAATAAAACACTTTACATGTGTGTAAGACAAGACAAAAAAGGGAAAAAAATTATATGTATATGAAAAAAATATAAAATAGAAAAAGAAGTGATGTTGGCATGTCTCATATTCCACACACAAAACTGGATGGTTGATGAAGAGGCTTCTCCAAAACATGCGCATGTACATTCCACAGATGTAAACAGCTAAAAAAACAAAAGAAACAGACAAATTAAAATAAAATAAGGGAACCACAAGCAGACAGAAATATATAAGGTAATTAAATATTTTTAGTGCAAGAAAGATGAGAAACTAAGTTTCTCATTAAGACCATTCGGGGTCATCGAGTTCAGGTTAACAATCCACTGACATTCCTTCTGCGCCAATAGCCGTTTTAAATTGCCTCCCCTGATCCCCCCATGTACGCAATCGATCGCCCTGATTTTTAAACCCTTCGCGTTACAGCCATGATGGACCCTGAAGTGTCTCGGTAAAGTTTTTAATAACGAAAGATCCTCAATTTTATGTGCATTACTAATATCCCGCACATGCTCTCTAGTCCTAATGCGTAGTTGGCGAGAAGTTAAGCCAACATAGATTTTCTTGCACAAGCAAGTTGCATAGTAGATAACATACGTTGAACTACAGGAAAGATATTCTTTAATCTCAAATTCCCTTTGGCCATCAGAGGAGCTAAAATGCGTGCTCCTAATCATGTTAGCACAGGCCAAACATTCTCCACAGGGGAAAAACCCTCTACGCGGACTACTACCAGAGGGAACGAGAGGATTGGACACTTTTGCCACATAGTGGCTGTGTACCAGGAGGTCCCCAAGATTCCTACCTCTCCTGGCCGTCACCATTGGTCTATCTGGGAGAAGCGGCCCAAGTGATAGATCAGTTTTTAAAACAGACCAATGTCTGTCAAGAATATTCTGGACCTCCCTCCAAAAGCAATTGTGTGTAGAGATAAAGCGGACTTCCTGATTTTTACTCTTCACCTTCTTGGAGAAAAGTAACTCCTGCCTTGTGCTTTTCCGAGCTTGCAGATAGCCCTTTTTGATACTGCGGTTGCTGTAGCCCCGACACTTAAAGCGATCCTTTAGGTCCACTGCCTGCCTCTCAAATTTCTCGTCGGTGGAGCAAATCCGCCTCAACCTAAGAAACTGACCGATTGGGACAGCCCCCACCGTACATCTAGTGTGCGCAGATGTTGCAGAGAGAATTGACAGAGGTCTCTTTGCGATACACATCAGTATCAATATTTCCATTAGGACCGACCTCTAAAGAGACATCCAGAAATTCAACCCGATTCTGACTAGCTTTAAATGTCAGTTTGATATTCAGAGAGTTAAAATTTAAGCTCTCCATAAAAGAGTTCAACTCCCCCAGCGGACCCTGCCAAATTATAAACAAGTCATCTATATAGCGGAGCCAATACTGCACATGGTGAATGGCCTGAGCCCCCCCATCCCGGAAGAGGTTATATTCCCAGTAGCCAAGAAATAAATTGGCATACGCCGGGGCACAGGCCGCCCCCATGGCAGTGCCCCGCTTCTGCACATAGAATTTATCCTTGAAAACAAATAGATTGTGAGTCAAAATAAATTCAAGGAGTTCTATAACCAAGTCACACAACTGGCTGTCCCAATTGGTCAGTCCCAGGAAGAAGCGAACCGCCTCCAATCCATCCGAGTGAGAGATACAGGTATATAATGACTCAATATCAGCCACCACCAACCACATATCAGATTCAAGTGAAATCCCTTCGATTTTAGTCAAAACATCCGAAGTATCTCTAATATAAGACGGTAACTCCTCCACCAATGTCTTCAGGTAGAAGTCCACAAATCTACAAATGGGATCGCATAAACCATCAATCCCAGAGACTATGGGACGGCCAGGGGGATTATTAAGATCTTTGTGTACTTTTGGTAACAAATAAAAAGTAGGAATCTTGGGGCAGGTTGTGAAGAGACCCTCAAAGACATTCTTAGGAATAATCCCCTTATCAAATGCTTTCTGAAGAATCAGTTGTAATTCGTGCATGTGTGATGTTATTGGGTTAAAGGATAGCCTCAAATAGGTATCCTTATTGTTTAATTGTCGGAAGGCCTCCTTTTCGTATTTCCCCACAGGCCATATTACTACATTGCCCCCTTTGTCTGCAGCCTTAATGACTACATCATCCATCTGTCGCAGCTCCTCCAACGCTCTACGTTGTGATGCTGTAATGTTGTCATTTCTGACATATCTTGGAAGCTTCTTGAAGTCTTCCAACACTAATTTAGTGAATATCTCAACTTGCGGGCAGATGGACAAAGGGGGAAATGTTTTTGGCTTAGATAAAACTGCTGTGGGGAACATACCTGTATTTTCATGGTGTTGCTCATGTAGCAATTCCTCAAGTGTAGCCAATGCCTCACGTTCCTCTGGTGTAGTCAGGCCAGTATTATCAGCAGATTTAGCGTGTAGTTTCTTGAGGATTAACTTGCGCGAAAATAACTGGAGGTCCTTCATGGCTGTAAAAAAATCAAATGGGTTATTTGGTACAAATGTTAATCCCAAACTGAGCACCTGATGTTGCTCATAGGATAGAGTGTGTTGGGAGAGATTTATCACCTCTAAGATGTTCGATTTACGTTTAGGGCCATCATTTTTTGGTGATGAAGTCGACTTCCGTTTATTTCTCCATTCATTTTTGGTTTGTCTAGACTTGAAGTTCGGTTTGCCTTTGGAAGCGAATCTTCCTTTGACACTCTCACATTCAGATTCATCACCAGAGGTAATTGAAGAGTTCGAACCTGATCTGACGACTTTATGTGCAGGAATAGAAAATGGACCGCTTCTCTTGGCTTTCCATCTATATACCTTATTGTTTTGGAAATCCAAAACATCTCTATGGAATTTTTTTGTTTTGACATCACGAATTTCCCGTTCCCATTTAACAAAATCAGTTTCAAGGTCAACATTAAACTGATCTAAAGTCTGGCCCATTAGTTCATCTTTTAGGCCAGATTGTATCTCATCTATCTCCTTTTCAAGTTTAGCCAATGACTGAGTATTATGTTTAACCAATAGTTCCATAAAGCCAAGAGAACATTTATTGGCAAATGCTTCCCATGCAGATTTAAACCAATCATCTTCGACCTCAAATGAGGGGAATACCTGGACACGAAGTCCCCTAGGTATAAGGCCTTTAGTCATATATTTTTCTAAAAAGGCCTTATTCCACCATAGTCTCATCCTTTTATGCAACAAATTTTTCAATTTTTGTATCTGCTCCTGATTATCCCTTAAATTAGAATTTAAAAACACAGTGGAATCCTCCTTGAAAACCTCATTGATCTGAGAGAGCCACGACGTATCGCGAGCTCTAAAGTCCATACGTCTGGTATCGTTGGCTGTGAAAAACACAGAAAATGACAATATTAGCTGATACTCAAAGACAACCACAGCTATAAACATCACAACAATTCTCATAGCTGTATAGAAAACACTTGAAAAGAACAATCAAGAGAAGAAACTCCGCAATTTAGAATAAACATAAGAAAAATGGAGTGCTGACTTCAATAATATATGAAAGATAAGATTTTTATTAATAAATTATAACAATATACAACATAGTACAAACAACAAGGAAAGATTCCACGCAAGTAATCATAGGAGATTTGACAAGAAAAGGTTAGTGCCAAAGGCCTAGAATTATATATATACTAGCCCAGTCACTCATATAATATAACCAGGGTGCAAGCAGTAACCCAGGTATGGCGAGCATAAAGTGCATAATGCATAGTGCAGAGGGATTAAACAGGCCAATTAAGGACACTTACCCATTTAACTGGGTAAGTGTCTGGAGGGACGCCGTTATGTGATGGTGCTTCCGGGTGCAGCTCCGCACTGCGCATACGCCGCCTTGGGCACCACGCTAATCAGTCTGTATATAAAAAGGACAGACTCACTATACTAACTATCCCTGCTGATAAAGCATATCGCGAAACGCGCGTCCAGGGTCCTCTTAGGGGATTTGTGAGCACTGTCTCTCTAGTTAAATCCGATAGCTGCCAACTTCTCTGGTTTTCTGGACTTAGCTAGTATTTCTGGTTTTGCCTCCTACGGTGACTCATTCATAACAGAGCTGTTTTCACATACCATGCCTGGGTTATCAAGTGAAATGGTGAATTACCCAGGCCAAGATGAATCTGACATGGAGTGCACTGATGCACAGCCGCTGATAGATGATTCTGCTGGTACATTCACTCAGAGAACTACATAGCCTAAAGACAGAAAGGGAAATCTAAACTGCCCCAGAGCAGACCCCAAAGAAATAGGCAGCCCCCAACATATAATGACGGTGAAGCAAGAGTTTATTTTTAGCCAGAGGGGTAGCATCAATCCCCCTCAAAGGGATAGGCGTCTGCAGAGGTGTCAACGGAAATCCACAACGTTTAGCAAAATCCAAGTCCATTAGGTTTAGCGCTGCTCCCGAATCCACAAAAGCCTTGGCGGAAAATGTGGACAGGGAACAGATCAGAGTAATCGCCAAAAGAAACTTAGGCTGAACCCCACCAACAGAAAACGTGTGTGCAAAGCGTTTCTCACGTTTAGGACAAACAGAAATAACATGTGAGGCATCTCCACAGAAAAAACACAGCTTATTACGCCTTCTGAATTCCTGACGTTGCGCCTTAGACAAAACTCTATTACATTGCATAGGTTCAGACGTCTGTTCAACCGGTGGCAACACCTCTCGTGTAATCCTGAGTTCACGTAAACGCCGATCAACCTGAATGGCTAAAGACATAGAATCGTCCAGACCAGAGGGAACAGGAAATCCCACCATAGTATCTTTTACGGCTTCTGACAAACCCTTCCGAAAGAGAGCAGCCAAGGAACTATCATTCCAGGTAGTAAGGACCGCCCACTTTCGGAACTTTTGACAGTACAACTCTGCAGATTCTCGACCCTGGTTCAATGCCAGCAGGGTCTTTTCAGCCTGATCAATAGCATTAGGTTCGTCGTACAGCAACCCCAAGGCTTGAAAAAATGCGTTCACATTAGTCAGAATAGGATCATCTGGTTTCAAAGAAAACGCCCAATCCTGGGGATCGCCGCACAGCAAAGAGATGACAATTTTAACCTGCTGCGCAGGGCTCCCTGACGAGTTAGGCTTCAAAGCAAAAAATAATTTACAATTATTTTTGAAACTCAAAAATTTAGATCGATCCCCAAAAAATACATCAGGTGTGGGGATTTTTGGTTCAACAGCATGTGAATGAGCAAGATAGGCGGAAATTCCTCGCACTTCAGCAGCGAGCTGCTCAACACGATCAGACACTTGCTTTATCTCCATTGAGAGAAAAAAAAAATTCCCCCTACGGCCTCAGAGATATAGAGGAAAGAATATACACACACCTTTTTTTTTTTTTTTTTTTTTAAACACAATTCTTTCCTGCTATTGAGTACCCCAGGATCTGCGGTTTGGCGGGTGATTCTGTTATGATTGAGTCACCGTAGGAGGCAAAAACAGAAATGCTAGCTAGTCCTGAAAACCAGAGAAGTTGGCAACTATCAGATTGCAGACCCCTGAACCTATCAACACACCTAGCAGTAGCCGTGGGGGGTTCCTACGATGACCTAGACCCCTCGATCACAGCCGGAGAGATACAAAGGCCTAAAGAAGGAAAGGGGAAATCTAACTGCCCCAGAGCAGACCCCAAAGCAATAGGCAGCCCCCAACATATAATGACGGTGAAGCAAGATGAAAACACTTAGACAGAAAGACAGACTGAGCAAAGACGGGGCCCAAAAACTACCTAGATAGGAAAGGACAGGAAGGCTGCTGTCTGCAATCTGCCAAAACCCTATCAGAGACAAAAGCCAACAAGCTGATATAAAAATGGCCCTGAAGCAACTAAGCTTCAAAAACTAAATCAGCACTCAGGTACCTTCAGAAGACAGAGCTCACGGAACACTGCACACTCCAGCAGGGAGTGGCAGAATCCAAAAAGCAAGAAAAACAAAAACAAATCTTAGATGCAAAAAGGAAAACAGAAAACTTAGCTTTAGGAGAGCAGGAATCAGACTGGTGTCCAAGAGTCCACAGAGAAATCACCCGCAGGGCAGAAAGGGCGTGGGCTGCCTTAAATCCAGTCAGTGACTCCACTCAGCCAATCGTCTTCATTAGTCCCAGGTGTCTGAAAATCAGGCTCACTACCTTCCTTCACTAGAATAGGGAGTTCACCAGGCTTCAGGGACGGAGGGGAAAATGAACTCACAACAGTACCCCCCCTTGAGGAGGGGTCACCGAACCCTCAACAACGCTACCAGGGCGATCAGGGTGAGCCCGATGAAAGGCACGCACCAATCTTTTGGCATGAATATCAGAGGCAGAGACCCAGGAATTATCCTCCTGACCATAACTCTTCCACTTAACCAAATACTGGAGTCTCCGTCTAGCCAGACGGGAATCCAGAATTTTCTCTACCTCATATTCCAAGTTACCTTCAACCAATACAGGGTCCGGAGGTGTCACCTCAGGCACAACTGGCTCAACAAACCTCTTCAACAAGGACTTATGGAACATATTATGGATCTTAAATGTGACAGGAAGAGCCAAACGAAAAGAGACCGGATTAATAATCTCCAAAATCTTGTAAGGTCCAATAAATCTAGGCTTAAACTTAGGAGAAGCCACCTTCATAGCAATATTTTTTGATGATAACCAAACCATATCACCAATCTTAAACTGGGGACCAATGGTCCTATGTCGATTGGAAAACCGCTGGGCCTTTTCCTGGGAGAGAGATAACTTATCCACCACTTGGTCCCAGATCTGGTGCATTCTCTCCACCACAGTGTCAACACCTGGGCAGGCAGAAGGCTCCACCTGCCCTGAAGAAAATCGAGGGTGAAAACCAAAGTTACAAAAAAAAGGTGACATCAAAGTGGCAGAACTAGCTCTATTATTTAAAGCAAATTCGGCCAAGGGCAAAAATGAAACCCAATCATCCTGATCAGCGGAAATAAAACATCTCAAATACGACTCCAAAGTCTGGTTTGTTCTCTCTGTCTGCCCATTGGTCTGAGGGTGAAAAGCAGAGGAGAAGGACAACTGAATTCCCAACTTGGAACAGAACGTCCTCCAAAATTTAGACACAAATTGAACTCCTCTGTCAGATACAATGTTCTCAGGAATCCCGTGCAAGCGAACCACCTGTTGCACAAACAGAGGCACCAACTCAGAGGAAGATGGCAACTTAGGGAGTGGTACAAGATGAACCATCTTAGAGAACCTATCACAAATCACCCAAATAACAGTCATTCTTTGAGAAACCGGCATATCAGAGATGAAATCCATTGAAATATGGGTCCATGGCCTCCTGGGGACCGGCAAAGGCATCAACAACCCACTAGAGCGAGAACAAGATTTAGACCGGGAGCAAGTCCCACAGGACTGCACAAAATTCCTGACATCATGAGACAAGGTGGGTCACCAAAAAGAGCGACTCACCAGATCTCTAGTACTAAAAATACCTGGATGACCAGCCAATGCAGAGCAATGAACTTCAGACATCACTCTGTTCTTCCACTGGTCAGGAACATACAACTTTCCACTGGGGCAACGCTCAGGTTTGTCCTCCTGGAACTCTTGCAGAGCAAGTCTCAAATCGGGCGAGATGGCAGAAAGAACTACCCCTTCGCCTAAGATGGTGGCAGGCTTGGTCACCACAGGAGAATCAGCAAAGAAACTCCTAGAGAGGGCGTCTGCCTTGACATTCTTAGTTCCAGGAAGGAAAGAGACCACAAAATCAAAACGTGTAAAAAACAAGGCCCACCTAGCCTGTCTAGGGTTCAAGCGTTTAGCCGACTCTAGGTAAATCAAATTTTTGTGGTCAGTGAGGACCACAACTTGATGTTTGGCTCCCTCCAACCAATGTCTCCACTCCTCAAATGCCCATTTCATGGCCAACAGTTCCCGATTCCCCACATCATAGTTACGTTCAGATGAAGAGAACATACGGAAAAAAAAGCAAAGGGATTCATTTTAGATGTTATTGGATCCTTTTGGGACAACACCACTCCTGCACCAATCTCAGTAGCATCCACCTCTACCTGGAACGGGAGTGAGACATCAGGTTGCCGCAGAACCGGGGCGGAGGTAAATCTACGCTTCAGCTCCTGAAAGGAAGCAACAGCCTCCGGAGACCAATTCAACACATCTGCACCCTTCCTGGTCAGGTCAGTCAATGGTTTGGCAATACTAGAAAATTTTGCTATAAATTTACGATAAAAATTAGCAAAACCCAAAAACTTCTGGAGGGCCTTCAAAGAAGTGGGATGAACCCAATCATAAATGGCCTGTACCTTGGCCGGGTCCATTTCAATAGTTGACGGAGACAAAATAAATCCCAAAAAAGAAATTCTCTGTACCCCAAAAAGGCATTTCGATCCTTTGACATACAGAGAATTCTCTCTCAAGATCCGGAACACAGTCCGAACATGTTCCACATGAGAATCCCAATCCTTGGAGAAGATCAAAATATCATCCAGATAGATAATCAAAAATTTATCCACAAAGTCTCGGAATATATCGTTCATGAAGCACTGGAAGACAGAAGGGGCATTAGTTAGCCAAAAAGGCATCACCAGGTACTCAAAATGTCCCTCCGGAGTATTAAACGCCGTCTTCCATTCATCCCCCATGCTTAATGCGGATAAGATTATACGCCCCCTGAGGTCAAGCTTGGTAAACCAGCAAGCACCTCTGACTCTAGAGAATAGATCCGAAATCAGGGGTAACGGATACTGATATTTAATAGTAATTTTATTGAGGCCACGATAATCAATACAAGGCCTTAAAGAACCATCCTTTTTGGCCACAAAAAAAAACCCGGCACCTAAGGGTGAAGAGGATGTTCTAATATGACCCTTCTCCAACGCCTCCTTAATATAGGATCGCATAGCCTCATGCTCGGGTACAGATAAATTGAAGAGCTGACCCTTAGGAAATTTACACCCCGGGTTTAGTTCAATTGCACAGTCATAACTCCTATGAGGAGGCAAGGACGCAGACTCATTCTCACTAAATACATCATAGTAGTCCGCCAAATAGTCAGGATCCTCATGCGACTGAGGAGAGGTGGAAAAAACCGGAGCCTCACTAAAGGTACACCGGCAACCCCAACTCACCACAGACACAGACTTCCAATCCAAAACTGGATTATGAATCTGCAACCAGGGAAACCCCAGAACAACGGCATCATGCAGACCATGCAACACCAAAAATCTGCAAATTTCTTGGTGGTCTGTGGCGACCCGCATGACCAACTGGGTCCAAAACTGAGGTTTATTTTTAGCCAGAGGGGTAGCATCAATCCCCCTCAAAGGGATAGGCGTCTGCAGAGGTGTCAACGGAAATCCACAACGTTTAGCAAAATCCAAGTCCATTAGGTTTAGCGCTGCTCCCTTATCCACAAAAGCTTTGGCGGAAAATGTGGACAGGGAGCAGATCAGAGTAATCGCCAAAAGAAACTTAGGCTGAACCCCACCAACAGAAAACGTGTGTGCAAAGCGTTTCTCATGTTTAGGACAAACAGAAATAACATGTGAGGCATCTCCACAGAAAAAACACACAGCTTATTACGCCTTCTGAATTCCTGAAGTTGCGCCTTAGACAAAACTCTATCACATTGCATAGGTTCAGACGTCTGTTCAACCGGTGGCAACACCTCTCGTGTAATCCTGCGTTCACGTAAACGCCGATCAACCTGAATGGCTAAAGACATAGAATCGTCCAGACCAGAGGGAACAGGAAATCCCACCATAGTATCTTTTACGGCTTCTGACAAACCCTTCCGAAAGAGAGCAGCCAAGGCATTATCATTCCAGGTAGTAAGGACCGCCCACTTTCGGAACTTTTGACAGTACAACTCTGCAGATTCTCGACCCTGGTTCAATGCCAACAGGGTCTTTTCAGCCTGATCAATAGCATTAGGTTCGTCGTACAGCAACCCCAAGGCTTGAAAAAATGCGTTCACATTAGTCAGAATAGGGTCATCTGGTTTCAAAGAAAACGCCCAATCCTGGGGATCGCCGCACAGCAAAGAGATGACAATTTTAACCTGCTGCGCAGGGCTCCCTGACGAGTTAGGCTTCAAAGCAAAAAATAATTTACAATTATTTTTGAAACTCAAAAATTTAGATCGATCCCCAAAAAATACATCAGGTGTGGGGATTTTTGGTTCAACAGCATGTGAATGAGCAAGATAGGCGGAAATTCCTCGCACTTCAGCAGCGAGCTGCTCCACACGATCAGACACTTGCTTTATCTCCATTGAGAGAAAAAAAAAATTCCCCCTACGGCCTCAGAGATATAGAGGAAAGAATGTACACACACTTTTTTTTTTTTTTTTTTTTAAACACAATTCTTTCCTGCTATTGAGTACCCCAGGATCTGCGGTTTGGCGGGTGATTCTGTTATGATTGAGTCACCGTAGGAGGCAAAAACAGAAATGCTAGCTAAGTCCAGAAAACCAGAGAAGTTGGCAACTATCAGATTGCAGACCCCTGAACCTATCAACACAACTAGCAGTAGCCGTGGGGGGTTCCTACGATGACCTAGACCCCTCGATCACAGCCGGAGAGATACATAGGCCTAAAGAAGGAAAGGGGAAATCTAACTGCCCCAGAGCAGACCCCAAAGCAATAGGCAGCCCCCAACATATAATGACGGTGAAGCAAGATGAAAACACTTAGACAGAAAGACAGACTGAGCAAAGACGGGGCCCAAAAACTACCTAGATAGGAACGGATAGGAAGGCTGCTGTCTGCAATCTGCCAAAACCCTATCAGAGACAAAAGCCAACAAGCTGATATAAAAATTGGCCCTGAAGCAACTAAGCTTCAAAAACTAAATAAGCACTCAGGTACCTTCAGAAGACAGAGCTCACGGAACACTGCACACTCCAGCAGGGAGTGGCAGAATCCAAAAAGCAAGAAAAACAAAAACAAATCTTAGATGCAAAAAGGAAAACAGAAAACTTAGCTTTAGGAGAGCAGGAATCAGACTGGTGTCCAAGAGTCCACAGAGAAATCACCCGCAGGGCAGAAAGGGCATGGGCTGCCTTAAATCCAGTCAGTGACTCCACTCAGCCAATCGTCTTCATTAGTCCCAGGTGTCTGATAATCAGGCTCACTACCTTCCTTCACTAGAATAGGGAGTTCACCAGGCCTCAGTGACGGAGGGGAAAATGAACTCACAACAGAGGGCTATGGGGAGAGTATTATACTATATGGAGGGCTGTTAAGAATGAGTCACCGGAGGAGGAAAAAACAAAAATGCAAGCTAAATCCAGAAAACCGGAGAGGTTGGTAGCTAGCGGATTGTAGACCCTTGATCCTATTCACAACAACTAAAAGTAGCCGTGGAGCGTTCCAATGGTGGTCCTAGGCGCCTCTTCACAGCCGGAGAACTAAATAAGCCTAAAGAAAGAAAGGGGAAATCTAAACTGCCCCAGAGCAGGCCCCAAAGCAATAGACAGCCCCCAACATGTATTGTCAGTGAAAACAGATGAAAACACAAACACAGACAGAAAGACAGGCAGAGCAAATGATGGGGCCCAACTAACTAGACAGGAAAGGACAGAAAAGATGCTGGCTGCAATCCGCAAAAACCCTACCAAAAATGTCCCAAACACGTCTTTTAGTAAAAACGGCCCTGAAGTCACTAGACTTCAAAATCAAAATCAGCTCTCCAATATATTCTGAAGACAGAGCAAAAGAGATTTAACTGATAAGGGACAAAAATGGAAATTCAGCAGAGCCCTAGCCGGGGCTGGCTGAACACAAAACTAAGCAAATCAGACAAAATCTCATGGAACAATAACAGAGCAAAACTTAGCTTTAGAAGACAGGAACTGAACTGGAGGCCAGAGCTCAGAGCAGAGAAATCACCAACAACCCTACAGGGCGTCGGCTGCCTTATATCCACTTAGAGATTCCGGATGTCCAATCGCACTCCACCTGTTCAGGTGACAGGTCTCTCCCATCCAAATCAGTTTCACCACCTCCTTTCACCAGCAGAGGGAGTTCATCGAACTTCAAAGGTGAACGAGAAAATGAGCTCACAACAGAGGGCTAATGGGAGTGTATTATACTATATGGAGGGCTAAGGAGAGAGTATTATACTATATGGAGGGCTATGGGGAGAGTATTATACTGTATGGAGGGCTATGGGGAGTGTATTATACTATATGGAGGATATGGGGAGAGTATTATACTATATGTAGGACTATGCGGAGTGTATTATACTATATGGAAGGCTATGGGGAGTGTATTATACTATATGGAGGGCTATGAGGAGTGTATTATACTATTTGGAGGGCTATGAGGAGTGTATTATATTATGTGGAGGACTGAGTGTATTTTAACATATGGAGGGTTATGAGGAGTGTATTATACTATATGGAGGGCTATGACGAGTGTATTGTACTATATGGAGGGCTATGGGGAGAGTATTATACTATATGGAGGGCTATGAGGAGTGTATTATACAATATGGAGGGCTATGGGGAGTGTATTATACTATATGGAGGGCTATGGGGAGAGTATTATACTATATGGAGGGCTATGAGGAGTGTATTATACTGTATGGAGGGCTATGGGGAGAGTATTATACTATATGGAGGACTATGGGGAGTGTATTATACTATATGGAGGACTGGGGAGTGCATTATATTATATGGAGGGTTATGGGGAGTGTATTATACTATATGGAGGGCTATGGGGAGAGTATTATACTTTACTAGCTGAAGAGTCCGGCGCTGCCCGGGCATAGTAACTAATAGAGTTGAGCGACTTTTGTTTTTTTATGGTCGAGTTTCGTTTCGTGAAACCCGACTTTTCCAAAAGTCGGGTCGAGCAAGATCGGCCGATTATAGGGAAATGTCGGGGTCGTCCCGAAACACGAAACCCAATGTAAGTCAATGGGGAATAAAAGTCGGCAGTGAGAGGAGGACAGGAAACACACCTACAGTGCTCATTTGAATGCCAAAAGCATCAATTCTTCTTACTTAAGCTTGTCAACCTTAATTAACTTCATAATACAAGTTACGCACTGAAAAATGGGGGTTATTTGGCTAAAGTTGTGGGGGGGTAGGGCTGGCTCCAGGTTTTCATGTGCCCTGGGCGAAAGAGCGCCCCTTTAACACATACCACAACTCATCATGCTCCGATACGGCAGAGAAATAGCGGTATAGTACAATGAAAAAGACTTCACTTTTTACATCTCATGACGAGGCCCATCTATTTCTCCATACAGAATCATTGGTCCCATATAATGTTTGAAACAGTATATGATGCGCTCCACATAATGCTACAGTATATGTTGGTCCCCATGGATGAAGCTCCACTGTCTTATGGGCCCAAATAATGCTCCAAACATAATGGGCCCCATTTCTAATGCTCTAGTGTATAATGGGCCCTGTAAATGCTGCTCCAGTGTCTGATGTCCACCTTTGGAATGTTCCAGTGTATGGTGGGCCCCATCTATCATTCTCCAGAGTATAGTGCTCCCCAAAAATTGCTGTCCCAACATTGAAAACAATCAAATAAGTCTCCTCGCTAGGTAATCCCTGTACTAGTCTGGACTCCTCGTCGTCCCCATCTTCCATCTCACTGCACAGTATTTCAACCTTGCAAGTGCTGTGATCCTGAGCAAGCAGGGGGGGCCCACTCGTTGGCGACGGCACTGGCACAGGGCCCCTGATAGTACGGTGGTGTGTCTGATGGCGGGTGGGCCGAACCTGCACTTTCATCTGCAGCTTCCTCTTTGTCACCGTGTAAGATGGAACTGTATATGGGAAGGGTAACCTGAGTTTCATCAGGGTCAGATTCAGGCCGGGTAGCGTGCGAGGGGAATGTAGTGGTCTGGGTCAATGTACCAGCAGATTCATCGAGCAGTGGCTGGGCATCAGTGCACTTGTGTCGCCCCCAGGAGTACGGTCGCCACAGTGGCATTACCTTCTTCCTAGGGAGTGTGATGTCATGCTTGGGAGCAACGAAGGATCTCTCTAGCAGGTTAACTGATTGGGCGGCGTTATTCCCACGAGTCATGACCCTCCAAACAGCGTTCATGAAGGCAAAGTGTTTGTTTTACGTGGGCAGTATGGTTGCAAAGCTGAACCTTAAAGGAATGTCCAGAAGGGCACCACCAGGAATGGAGCCTACGGCGTAATTTGACTCAACACGGGCAACCTCAACCATGCCTGCTACAGAACAGATGCACACATTGCAAGCTTAATTCCGTTAACGAACGAGACTCCGTCATGCCCCGCGGTCCGAGTCCGGCTTACTAGAGGGACACGTGAGGCTCTGGCACATGAGATTGGACAATAACTGGTGTGTCATGCCCTTACATGTCCGTGGCTGCATGTGCGCTACACTGAAAAGGCCAGCGTTTGTCGCTTACAGGTGCAGATAACCCGCTGAACAACGTTAGTGATGGGGATCACTGATTACAATTATTACTCGCGAACGATGATTTCCCAGTAAGTGCAGGTCAACCGCAGTTCCGGAATTAGGCCTAACCATCATTCCTGAAAAAATGAAAAAATTACGTGTGCAAACCACAGGTGCTGTAGCTTGCTTAACAGCTCGCCAGCCGTTCTCACGCCCAGTATGGATTACACGTGATTGCACAAAGGTGAGAAAGAGTACCGTATCCCCAGATAACATGTATGGATAGCATACACATTCAAAAGATATGTCTCAGGAGGCAGGCTCAGACGGTGTCAGGCACAGTATGGATTTGACGGCCCAGACTACACAGCGGAGGAGCAGGGAGAGGTAAAGATTGCAAATGCTGGGGCCCTGCCCAAGCAAGGGGGGCCCACTCGTGGGCGTCGGTACTGGCACTGGGCCCCTCATAGTACGGCGGTGTGTCTGACGGCGGGTGTGCACCACCACCGTCAGAGACACTTGATTGCACTATGAGGGACCCTGTGCCAGTGCCCGCGCCCAAGAGTCGGCCTACCCACCTGTCCAGGGCAACGGCACTCGCACGGTGTCGTGCGCTAGGTGGTGACCCCGGCCATGGGGGGGAGGCAGCACAGTTAGGGAGTTTTAGAAAGTGGCATATGTTGATGTTGGACATTCAGCTGATGCAAAAGGCGAAATAGGTGAAGTCCCAGGAAGAGGTGGACCAAAGCAAGCCATTTTTCTGTCACCCTATGTGTCATCAGGGGAAGGTGGGACAAAATCCTTGGAAACCCATGCATGGTTAATTTTAATGAAGGTTAGATCATCCACATTTTGGAAGTTGTGAGGTGCACCTTTCCACTCACTGACTGCTTGAGTGCATGGACAATGCGGTCTTTCACATGATGGTGGAGGGCTGGGATGGCTTTGCGAGAGAAGAAGTGGCGACTGGGTAGGTCATAGCGTGGTACTGCATAGGCCATGAGTTCGCGGAAAGCTGCGCTTTCCACCAACCGATAGGGCATCATCTCAAACGAGATTAGTTTGGCAATGTGGGCGTTCAAACCCAGTGTACGCGGATGAGAGACTGAGTACTTTCTTGACCTACTCAGTGTCTGGGAGGGTGAGCTGGACTTGAGAGCTGCATATGGTGGAAGTAGCGGTGGACAGGGCGGACTGAGAGAGGGTTGATGATGGTGATGGAGTTGGTGTGCTTTCTGATGGCCTAGATTCAGTATTTCGTTGATATAACAGTGGGATTCCCTGACTGCTGTGGCCTTGCAACGACACCTCAACATTTGCTGCTGTGCTAACCGGTGGGCTTACAGTGGGGGAAACAATGTAGCGTTGCTGACTACCTTCTTTGTGATCAGTTGCACATGTGGTACTTGAGGTTTGGTGTTGTGTCCACGCTTGCAAGTGCATGCTGGTTAAATGTCTAAGCATGCAACTGGTATTCAAATTTTTCAGATTTTTCCCTCGGCTAAAGGTCTTTGCGCACTTCTTACAGATAACCTTGGCCTGATCATGAGGATTTTGTTCAAAAAAGTGCCACACTGCACTCTTCCTACTTTGGCAGACATTTTGCGGCCTAGCACGCTGTGATGTTTTGACCCTCTGGACAAGCTGTCCAGCAACTCTTTTGATTTTTGGAACCTGTCTTTGGAGTGCTCCGGGCCTGCCAGATAACAGCTGTTGCGATGTCGATGTCTGCTGTGGATGCTCCTCATCTGAGCTATTGGAAGCAGCACCCTCTTCCCCCAATGGATGCCAATCTGGGTCAACAACTGGGTCATCCATCACCTCCTCTTCTATGTCATGTGCACCTTCCTCTGTGTCACCGTGTATGGTGGTATAGTGTGCGGGAAGGGGCACCTGAGTCTCATCAGGGTCAGAATCTGGCTGTGTACACTGCGAGGACAATGTAGTGCTCTGAGTGAATGTACCAGCAGAATCATCTATCAGCGGCTGTGCATCAGTGCACTCCATGTCAGATTCATCTTGGCCTGGGTAATTCACCATTTCACTTGATAATCCAGGCATGGTATGTGAAAACAGCTCCATGGAGTAATCAGTAGTATGGCCTGCGTCATCCTTCAATCTTGGTTGGGGTGAAGGACACAAGGAAAGGTGTGGTTCATGAACATGAGCCTCCAATGACGACTCGGTGCTTTTACTTTTTACAACTTCAGAAGAGGAGGCGATAGAGCTGGAGGCTGAGTCAGCAATGTAAGACAAAACTTTTTCCTGATGCTCTGGCGTTAAAAGCGGTTTGCCAACTCCTAGAAAACTAAGCCTTCGAAGCCTTATGGAGCCAGACGATGACGCAGGCTCAACACCTCCTGCATTCGGTCCTATTTTGCTCTTGCCACTACCATCAGATCCACCACCAACACCATCATTACCAGCTGCCAACCCCCGCCCAATTCCACGGCCTCTTCCACCAGCCTTCCTCATTTTTGGTAGAAATGTAGACAAAATCCAACAAACTATATAGTAATGTAAAACAAGGTACAAGGTGTCTATAGGACAGGGGAGATTTAGATTTTCTGCAGACACTTGTGGACACTGGACACTTTTGGATTGTGTGAGGCCCACTGAATATCAGAGCGCTATGTCACAGGCTCGATGGCACAGGTGTGAAAAAAGTGACTAGAGGATAAGGGAGATTTTGAATTTCTGCAGACACTTGTGGAAACTGGACACTTGGATTGTGTGAGGCCCACTGAATATCAGAGCGCTATGTCACAGGCTCGATGGCACAGGTGTGAAAAAAGTGAATTGTAGAATTGGGCAGAATAGGAATCTCCCTAGAGTGCAGGTCTGTAAGAACGGAACAAGTCCTCCACTTATCCTTCCACAGTGACACACAGATAGCTTCACTGTGGCTGTGATAACAGCCGTTACACGGTACTGTGTGAGGAGCGTACACCGCTGTATGGTGTGAATAAATGCACGCTCAGTACCTTAGCAGGACAAAAAAAAATTGGGATTGCTTTTAAAAAAGCAGTTTGCGGAGCAGTGGGTAAACAGCAATGCAGCTGTCAGGAAGCCTTAGAAGGCAGCCTAACAACCAACACCGCTGATCCACCACAATATAGCCTCCCCTTGCACTGCACACACAGTGACTGGTGTGTTGCACAGGCAAAATCGCTAGCAGCAGAAGCAGTTTTTTTTTCTTCTTCCCTGCCTAGCGCTCTCCCTACAGAATCAGCAACCTCTCCCTATGCTAAGATCGGCAGAAGTAAGATAGCGGTCGGCGTGCACGCCCTTTTATAACCCCTCTGACGCCCACCAAAGCAAGCCAATCACTTGCATGCCCTTCTGAAAGATGGTGGTGACCCCTGCCTATGTCATCACGTTGCCCACAGTGTCCGTGGATCCTGATTGGCTGAAAAAGAGCGCAAAACAAACTTTTGAAACGCGACTTTGGCGTGTAAGTCGCCGACCTCATCCTAGGGTCAGGTTTTGTTTCATGAAACCCGACTTTGCGAAAAGTCGGCGACTTTTGAAATTGTTCGACCCGTTTCGCTCAACTCTAGTAACTAACTGTGGTTAGTTATAGCAAATTATGATTATCCTCCATCCCATAGTCCCGTGCCCATATACCCATCATACATATTCGCTATCCCTTAGTTGAGTGCCCATATACCCATCATACATATTCTCCATCCCATAGTCCCATGCCCATATACCCATCATACATATTCGCCATCCCATAGTCGAGTGCCCATATACCCATCATACATACCCTCCATCCCATAGTCCAGTGCCCATATACCCATCACACATCCTCAATCCAATAGTCCCGTGCCCATATACATATCCGCCATCCCATAGTCCCGTGCCCATATACCCATCACACGTCCTCCATCCCATAGACCCGTGCCCATATACCCATCATACATATTCTCCATCCCATAGTCACGTGCCCATATATCCATCATACATATCCTCCATCCCATAGTCCCATGCCCATATACCCATCATACATATTCTCCATCCCATAGTCACGTGCCCATATACCCATCATACATAGCCTCCATCCCATAGTCCCATGCCCATATACCCATCATACATATCCGCCATCCCATAGTCCTGTGCCCATATGCCCATCACACATCCTCCATCCCATAGTCAACCATTATGACATCATAATGAGCGGCGGGGCTTGACACGCACACACTTTTTCCCCAGTATGTAGAGAGGGGCAAAATTGTTTGGTAAATTGGAATGCGCGGGGTTAAAATTTCGCCTCACAACATAGCTTAGGACGCTCTCGGGGTCCAGACGTGTGACTGTGCCAAATTTTGTGGCTGTAGCTGCGACGGTGCTGATGCCTATCCCGGACATTCACACATACATACACACTTTGAGCTTTAGATTTTATACTATATGGAGGACTATGGGGAGTGTATTATACTATATGGAGGACTATGGGGAGTGTATTATACTACATGGAGGGCTATGGGGAGAGTATTATACTATATGGAGGGCTATGGGGAGAGTATTATACTATATGGAGGGCTATGGGGAGTGTATTATACTATATGGAGTGCTATGGGGAGTGTATTATACTATATGGAGGGCTATGGGGAGAATATTATACTATATGGAGGACTATGGGGAGTGTATTATACTATATGGAGGACTATGGGGAGTGTATTATACTATATGGAGGACTATGGGGAGTGTATTATACTACATGGAGGGCTATGGGGAGAGTATTATACTATATGGAGGGCTATGGGGAGTGTATTATACTATATGGAGGGCTATGGGGAGAATATTATACTATATGGACGGCTATGAGGAGTGTATTATACTATATGGAGGGCTATAGGGAGTGTATTATACTATATGGAGTGCTATGGGGGGAGTATTATACTATATGGAAGGCTATGGGGAGTGTATTATGCTATATGGAGGGCTATGGGGAGTGTATTATGGGTCGCCCTCCCAGTGCTGTGGGGTACTCGGTACCGGGCCGGTGTCAGGGGGATGTGTCACAGCAGCGGCCCTGGGCGCCCAAGCAATGGGGAGATGTAGTTAATGGTAGGATAGTTCATGACGCCACCCGTGGTGTTTGGCAAATATGGTGTTAGGCCAACGCTGCATACAGATCCGCTGGGACTGATGGTATGTGCAGCTTAGATGGTAAAGCTCCCCACAGGTGGAGCTGTAGTCCCAGGGCAGTGTGGATGTAGCTGGAACGGGGATGTAGCAGTGCCGAAAGCGTAGGGAGCAGACAAGACACAGCGGTTGTAGTTTCTGTACCTTTACTGAGTATACGCAGTCCAGAGTCCTGATTACAGATGGTGTTGGAGCAGGTTAGCCTGGAAGCAGATCAGGATTCTCTCTCAGCAGAAGGGCTGTGCAGTCTCCTTCCTAGCGCTTTGTAGTGTGAAGTACTCCAGTACTTAGTTACTCTGAAATGCCTCTCTTTAGGTGTTCCTAGTCGTAGCTTGTATGACAGACAGCTGTAGCCTCTCTTGGGGACTCCTCTCCTGTTTCCTGGCTCACTAGGCAATTGCTGTTGTGTCCCAACTCTTTGCTGGGAGCAGGGCATTTACAGCCTCTTACTCCTCTGGTATCTGTGGTAGGACCGTCAGTATCCGTACCACCGTGGAGATCAGGCTCCAGTTCTGTACGCTCTGAAGCTGAGGGAGCTCGCCTTCTGCAGCTCAACCTCTCAGCTTCGCACCTCCCGTCTGCACACTTCACCCTCCGCAGACTATCTGATCTCTTTCCCTCCTGGCCCTCAGAGGACACTCCTCTCCAGAATCCTGGTTCAGAGTTCCCCCTGCTGGCCCGGAGTGGAACTGTGTTGCATGCATTAGGTTAACTGCTGGAGAGACCCATCACTGCTTCCAAGCCTGGCATTACCCTCCCCTGGAGGAAGGCAAAGCCAGTGTGGTGACCATACTCCTTGGAGCGCCACATTCCCCCCTAGTGCATGTCAGCACTCCTGGGCTGAACAAAAACATGAAAAACAGCATATAAACATTTAAACAACAATAATTGTACAAGATTTGAAAAAGAGAAAAATGTACAAAAACCAAGAGCTCAAAAATGGTCCTATAATGATAAGTCCAGCATCAATGTCCATGGTCCATCCCTGGGCAAATGGTAAAAGTTTTTTTTTTTGACCACACACAAGTCCTGTGGTTCAGCGTCCATGAAAATCAAAAGGGAAAATCTTACAGGTCACCTGTAGGTACAAAACTTGAAAAACAGTTACATATTTACATTTCAACAGTTTGAACATCTACATTTACTTTATATACGATATCTAACTGGTAGTATGCCTTGTGTGGTGCGGGTAGATCTGCGTAATACTGGTGCAGTGGGTAATGTACTGGATACACTACTGGGGGTTCCACATGGCACAGGAATTCTAGATTGTCTAGTAAATCTTGGACTCACCATGGGCATAACAGGTTCACCACTGGCAGGGCGAGGGTTCTCTGGCTCCACTGCTGGTGTGGCCTCTGTTGCCTGATTTTCTCGATCTTCAAGGTCTTCTTGAGTCCTATTCTCCTGTGCTTCTACTTGGGGAAATAACAACACCGGCACCACAATTGCATCATTAACTCTAGTCCAATTCGCAGGGAACTCTCCCAGCACGGTACTATCTTTTCTTCCTCTGTAGGTGGGATGTTATCCGATCCTCCCTCTTTTTCTTTCAACTGGTCAGGGCATAACTTCAAGTGATCCCTGAATACCGCTGCTGAGGGCTCTCCTCCATCTTTGCTAACAAGGCATACTTTGGCATTATCAAAGTTCGAGGGCAGAATTGTATAGGGATCCTTTTCCCATTGATCATCCAGCTTATGCAGTCTTCTTTTTCTCTTGAGAACTTGTTCTCCCGGTGAAAAAGGAACAGCAGGTGCATTTTGGTTATAAAGTCTCTCCTGCTTCTGCCTTGCCAGAGCCAGACTCTTCTCCACACACTCCTGTACCCTTCTGTACTGCTGCTGCCTCTCCTTGTCCCAGTCAGCATCTGGTGACGCTACTTCAGGTGTCAGGACTCCCATGTCCAAGTCAATAGGCAGCTTACCAGGCCTTGCTCTCATCAGGTACGCTGGAGTACAGTTGGTAGAGTTCACTGGGATATGGTTGTAGAGATCTACCAGATCGGGTAACTTTTCTGGCCACAGATTTCTCTCCTCCAAGGGCAATGTCTTCAGTAAATCAATCACTACCTGGTTCATCTTCTCGCACATGCCATTGGTCTGTGGGTGATAAGGTGTTGTCCGGATCTTCTTACAACCATACAAGTTGCAGAACTCATGGAACACTTCTGCCTCAAAAGCTTGACATTGATCTGTGAGTACTCTTTCAGGATACCCATGTGGCCTACAGAAGTGCTGTTGGAAGGCTCTGGCCGCTGTCCTGGCCATTAGATCTTTGACAGGCACAACCACCAGGAATCTTGAATAGTGGTCCACAATGGTAAGGGCATAGAGGTAGCCTGACCGGCTTGGAACCAGCTTCACATGGTCCAGGGCTACCAACTCCAGGGGCTGCTTGGTGATGATTGGTTGTAAGGGAGCTCTCTGGCTGTCTCGATCCTTTCTGCGCAGGTTACACTGTCCACACTCCCAGCACCACCTCTCAATTGCCTTCCGCATGCCAGTCCAGTAGAACCTCTCTCGGAGCAATGTTTCCAACTTCTTCCAGCCAAAGTGTCCAGCTCCATTATGGTATGCTCCTAGGACCATTGATGCCTCTCTCTTTGGGACCACCACCTGCCAGACCAGCTCATGTGTGCGGGCATTGATACTCCTCCGACACAGCTTCCCTTCATAAATGAACAGCCGACCTCTTTCCTTCCACAACTGATGAGTTTCTTCAGGAGCATTCAACTCTGGGCGTGAGTCACCTTGTGTCAGCAGCTCTTTCACCAGGCGGACTGCAGGGTCATTATCTTGTGCTTCTGCCCAATCAAGATGGGGCAACGGATTCAGAGTGACTTCCTTCAAGCCAGGCCGCCTGTTTCTCACTCCTTGAGCACGTTGGGCCGCCAGTGGCCAGTGGAAGGGAGGCAATTCTACCTCTTTCAGAGCCTCAGGGTCTTCTCCTGCATCTGGCAGATTAGGCATCCTGGACAGCGCATCAGCATTGGCATTCTTGTGCCCTGCCCGGTACTTGATGGTAAACTCATAATTGGATAACCGAGCCATCCATCGCTGCTCCAGTGCTCCTAGCTTGGCAGTGTCCAAGTGGGTCAACGGGTTGTTGTCCGTGAAGATTGTAAATTTGGCCGAAGCTAGGTAATGCCTGAACCCTTCGGTGACAGCCCAGACTATGGCAAGGAACTCCAGCTTAAAAGAACTGTAATTATCAGGGTTCCTCTCAGTGGGATGCAGCTTCCTGCTGGCGTTGGAGATCACGCTCTATTTTCCATTCTGTACCTGCGACAGTACTGCTCCTAGTCCCACGTTGCTGGCATAGGAGATGACTCTTTCTTTCCCATTCTGTACCTGCGACAGTACTGCTCCTAATCCCACGTTGCTGGCATCCATGTACAGCACAAAGGGTTTGTCATAATCTGGGTAGGCCAGAACTTCGTCACCTGTGAGAGCCATCTTCAATCTGGTGAAAGACCACTCCAACTCTTCAGTCCATTCAAATGTGGAATTCTTCTGCTTGCCTTTCTTGGACTGCCCCACCAGAAGGTTTTGCATCGGGGTGGCTATTTCAGTAAAGCCTTTGATGAATCTCCGGTAGTAGCCTAACAGTCCAAGGAATTGGTGTACCTCATGGACGTTGCTGGGCTTCGTCCAGTCCCGGATGACCGTGACCTTGTCAGGATCTGGTGCCACACCTTCTGCACTGACCACATGACCGAGGTACTGTACCTTAGGCTTCAGGAGGTGGCATTTTGAAGGCTTCACTTTTAGGCCAAAATTGGACAAAGCTTCAAACACTTCGGCCAGGTGTTCCAGATGCTCTTCATAGGTCTTGGAGAAAACACTGACATCATCCAGGTACAACAGGACTGTTTCAAAGTTCATGTGTCCCAGGCAGCACTCCATCAGCCGTTGAAAGGTTCCTGGAGCAGTGCAGAGCCCAAATGGCATATAATTGAACTCACAGAGACCCATTGTAGTGGTAAATGCTGTTTTCTCCTTGTCTGCCTCTGCCACACGAACCTGCCAATACCCACTAGTGAGATCCAAGGTGGAAAAGTAATTAGCAGTTTTAAGTGCAGCTAATGATTCCTCAATTCTAGGTAATGGGTAGGCATCTTTATGTGTAATGCTGTTAATTTTCCTGTAATCAACACACATTCTCATGGTACCATCCTTTTTCTTTACAAAAACTATGGGAGCTGCCCAGGGGCTACAACTGTCCCTGATAACCCCTGCCTCCTTCATCTCTTTCAGCATACTCTTAGCACATTGGTATTGTGTTGGGGGTATAGGTCTCTACCTCTCCTTTATGGGTGGATGGTCTCCGGTGGGGATATGATGTTGGATCCCTTTTGCCTGCCCAAAATCAAGTGGGTGTTTGCTGAATACCCGCTCATACTCTTGTGTCACTCTGTAAATCCCATTTCTCTGGTATGAAGGTGTAGAGTCAGTTCCCACCTGCAGTTGCTGGCACCACTCTTCTAGCTGCTTCACAGAACCATTGTCCTCCACCGGATCAGATGGGACCAAAGGCTCTGCTGCCTGTAATGAGTTGTTATTAACAGTGAGCAGTTTAGCAACTGTGGCGTACCGAGGTATTGTGGCTTCCTTCTCCCCACAATTCAGAAGGTGTACAGGTACTCTCCCCTTTCGTACATCAACCACCCCTCTGGCTGTCAGGACAGTGGGCCTGCTATCGGAGTATACTGGTTCTACCAATGCCTGATAATCTCTTCCTCTAAGGCCTATAGCTGCCCGACACCAAACCAACATTTCACATCTGGGGGGTATTGCAATGGGAAAAGCATCACTCACTCTGACGCTGCCAATCTATCCGCCAGAGAGTTCTACCTGTTGTCTTTGCATCAGGGCTCGGATCTCCTTCTGCAGGACTCGTTCTCTGAAACCAGCAGTCTCAGCCACCTGTTGCAACAAGACAATAACCTCGGAGAGACAGTTTTCAATTACATTTGTACCAAGAGTCATCATGGGATTACATTCATGTCGGTCAATATCAACAATTATCAGTCCTTGTGATTTTAGTTCCACCCGGCCCACTTTGACAGTAATTTCCTTGCATCCAATCTGCGGCAAGGTATGACCATTACTAGCAACTACTGTCAGTTCATCAGTTGGGCCACGGGTAAGCTCGGAATCAGCCCAATATCTCTTGTACAGAATGTACGGCATAGTGGTCACCTGGGAGCCAGTGTCCAGCAAAGCGCTCATGGGGATGCCGTCAATCACCACAGGAAGGATGGGTCTCCCTCCCACATACTTGGCTCGCCAGTTCTTTGGGCCTAAGGATCCTATTCCTGGGGGTTGGCCCTCTGCCCCAGGGGTTGCTCGTTTAAAGGAGAGTACCTGGCCAGATGACCTGCCTTGTAACAGCGACGACAGTTGGGACATCCATCCTGGTCGTAGCGATCGTTGTTCCTTCCTCGAAGTGGCGGAGTTCTCCTCCTCCGGAGCCACGGGACATCCTCTGGACTGGAAGCAAGCTGGACCTTTTCTTTGGAGGACACCTGCAGGGACTGCACGGTTCTGGTGAGTGCAGCCATCCCTTTGGTCAGCTCCTGGACTTGAAGATGCAGCTCCTCTGTTGGATCTTTATCCAGGGTCTGGGCATCAGCCTCCACAGGGATGGAAGGAAAGGATGTAGCTTCCTGATGGTAGGTGATCGCTGGGTGCCTAGGGGGTGCTGGACGGCTGTCAGAGGATTCCTGTAGTACCCGGATAGCCCTGTCCTTGAAATTAGCAAAGTCCAGATCAGAGTCTTGCAGGGTTAAAATACGTAACTGCCCTCTGTGGGTACTGGACAGGAGCCCATCAATGAACTGCTCCTTTAACAGTTGGTCTCCTTCCTTTACCCTGTCAGGGTCAACTTGTTTAACTGCTCGCAGCGCCTCCTGCAGGTTGAGGGCATAGTCTCTGATACTGTCCTGTGCCCTCTGTTTACAGCCAAAGAACCTCATCTTGATTTCAGCTGCAGTGCGGGTGTCAAAGGTGCTTCTCAGCTTGGCCAGGATCTTTGCAACAGTCTCTTTATCAGAGTCCTGCCAGGCTTTCACCTCTCTTTGTGCTGCACCCGTTAGCTGTCCAATCAGAATATTCACTTTCTGGCTTTCAGACAGAGGGTAAACTTTAAACAAGCTGCACAGTCTCTTTAAAGTCATTCAGGGTTATGTGACTCACCCGAGTACTGCGGTAGCCAGGCCGCTCCCGGTATGTAGGGCATGGATAGCGGCATTATGGGGACCGCTGCAGCAGGTGCTCTACCTGGCGGTACCGCGGGGTTGGCAGCGGCATCCGCCACTGCATTGGCTTGTGGCGCGGACATTCTCCCCCCCCCCCAGTTAACGTTAGCAAGGGCCGGGGGTTGTGTGAGCTCACCGGCGGCCGCTTCACAGGCCCGACGCTCCGGGCTGTAGGCCTCAGCTCCTCCTCCTTTCGCGCGCTGTCCTCTCTTCCCGAGTGGCACTTCTCTTCTTCACGCTCTGCGGCAGGCTCCACCCACGAAGGCCGCCCCTCTTTCTTCCCACGAGCGCCAAGCAGCATGGCAAATGGCACCAAATTCACACAGTTCGCAAATACAGTCTATGGCCCACAGGACCCGGGGATACCGGGCTCCGTAATCCTGTTCGTGACGCCAAATTGGGTCGCCCTCCCAGGGCTGTGGGGTACTCGGTACTGGGCCGGTGTCAGGGGGATGTGTCACAGCAGCGGTGACCTGGTCCGTGGCCCTGGGCGCCCAAGCAATGGGGAGATGTAGTTAATGGTAGGATAGTTCTTGACGCCATCCGTGGTGTTTGGCAAATATGGTGTTAGGCCAACGCTGCATACAGATCCGCTGGGACTGATGGTATGTGCAGCTTAGATGGTAAAGCTCCCCACAGGTGGAGCCGTAGTCCCAGGGCAGTGTAGATGTAGCTGGCACGGAGATGTAGCAGTGCCGAAAGCGTAGGGAGCAGACAAGACACAGCGGTTGTAGCTTCTGTACCTTTACTGAGTATATGCAGTCCAGGGTCCTGATTACAGATGGTGTTGGAGCAGGTTAGCCTGGAAGCAGATCAGGATTCTCTCTCAGCAGAAGGGCTGTGCAGTCTCCTTCCTAGCGCCTTGTGGTGTGAAGCACCCCAGTACTTAGTTTCTCTGAAATGCCTCTCTTCAGATGTTCCTAGTCTTTACTTGTATGACAGACAGCTGTAGCCTCTCTCGGGGACTCCTCTCCTGAGTCCTGGCTCACTAGTCAATTGCTGTTGTGTCCCAAGTCTTTGCTGGGAGCAGGGCATTTACAGCCTCCTACTCCTCTGGTATCTGTGGTAGGACCGTCAGTATCCGTACCACCGTGGAGACCAGGCTCCAGTTCTGTGCGCTCTCAAGCTGAGGGAGCTCGCCTTCTGCAGCTCAACCTCTCAGCTTCGCACCTCCCGTCTGCACACTTCACCCTCCGCAGACTATCTGATCTCTTTCCCTCCTGGCCCTCAGAGGACACCCCTTTCCAGAATCCTGGTTCAGAGTTCCCCCTGCTGGCCCGGAGTGGAACTGTGTTGCATGCATTAGGTTAACTGCTGGAGAGACCCATCACTGCTTCCAAGCCTGGCATTACCCTCCCCTGGAGGAAGGCAAAGCCAGTGTGGCGACCATACCCCTGGGGGGCGCCACAATTATACTATATGGAGGGCTATGGGGAGAGTATTATACTATATGGAGGGCTATGGGGAGAGTATTATACTATATGGAGGGCTACGGGGAGAGTATTATACTATATGGAGGGCTATGAGGAGTGTATTATACTATATGGAGGACTACGTGGAGTGTATTATACTATATGGAGGACTATGGGGAATGTATTATACTATATGGAGGACTATGGGGAATGTATTATACTATATGGAAGGCTATGAGGAGTGTATTATACTATATGGAAGGCTATGAGGAGTGTATTATACTATATGGAGGACTATGTGGAGTGTATTATACTATATGGAAGGCTATGAGGAGTGTATTATACTATGAGGAGTGTATTATACTATATGGAGGACTATGGGGAATGTATTATACTATATGGAAGGCTATGGGGAGTGTATTATACTATGGGGAGAGTATTATACTATATGGAGGACTATGGGGAATGTATTATACTATATGGAGGACTATGGGGAATGTATTATACTATATGGAAGGCTATGAGGAGTGTATTATACTATGAGGAGTGTATTATACTATATGGAGGACTATGGGGAATGTATTATACAATATGGAGGACTAATGGGAATGTATTATACTATATGGAAGGCTATGAGGAGTGTATTATACTATATGGAAGGCTATGAGGAGTGTATTATACTATATGGAAGGCTATGAGGAGTGTATTATACTATATGGAAGGCTATGGGGAGTGTATTATACTATGAGGAGTGTATTATACTATATGGAGGACTATGGGGAATGTATTATACTATATGGAAGGCTATGGGGAGTGTATTATACTATGGGGAGAGTATTATACTATATGGAGGACTATGGGGAGAGTATTATACTATATGGAGGACTATGGGGAGAGTATTATACTATATGGAGGACTATGGGGAGTGTATTATACTATATGGAGGGCTATGAGGAGTGTATTATACTATATGGAGGGCTATGAGGAGTGTATTATACTATATGGAAGGCTATGAGGATTGTATTATACTATATGGAGGGCTATGGGGAGTGTATTATACTATAGGGAGGGCTATGAGGAGTGTATTATACTATATGGAGGGCTATGAGGAGTGTATTATACTATATGGAAGGCTATGAGGAGTGTATTATACTATATGGAGGGCTATGAGGAGTGTATTATACTATATGGAGGACTGAGTGTATTTTAATATATGGAGGACTATGAGGAGTGTATTATACTATATGGAGGACTGAGTGTATTTTAATATATGGAGGACTATGAGGAGTGCTTGGTTTGAACAGCCATACTGTGCTGACAGAGTGTCAGGAACACCGCACTGCACTTGCTCACTGTGCCAGTGCGGGTGTCCTGAGTACAAAGACAGTACTCACAGATACCTGTGGAGCAGGGCAGCAGCGGTGATGATGCGTGCTTCAGAGTATCAGGACCTGAAGCACATGACTGCTGGGGGCGTGGCCTAAGCTCCACAGATCTAGGAGCTGCAGGGAAACTCCTAGAAAGGTAACTACGGGGCAATGTTACCAAGGGGCATAGACAGAGACAGAAACCAGATGAAGCCAGGGTCAAAGCACCAGATAGCAATACAGTACCACGGGGTTTAGACAGAAAGGATAGTCAGGACGTAGCAATAAGTCAGAAAACCAGAACGGGCAATAGACGGTACAATAGGGACAAACTGTAACGGAGTAACGATAGCCAAGCCAGGAGGTCAGAACCGGAGAAGACAGTAGTACCAAAGCGAGAGACGGAGTACAGAGTGAGGGGACAGGCCGGGTCATACATGGGAAGCAAACAAGCAACGCAGAATACACGCACACCAGGGGTCAGACACACCAGAACAACAGTATAGCTGACAGAGAACCCTGGTAAAGAGTGAGTATAAATACCCCTCCCAGATCCAGAAAGAGGCCACGAACACTTAACCCTGTGAGTGCAGGGCAAGAACCCTGTTCAAACCATGACAGTACCACCCTCTTAATGGGGGGCCACTGGACCCCCAGGCTTGTCTGGGTATCTGGCATGGAAAGCCCGCACCAGACGATCGGCATGCACCGAACTGGCCGGAACCCATGACCGATCCTCCAGAGAGTACCCCTTCCAGTGTATCAGATACTGGAGTCTCCGGCGCACCCACCGGGAGTCAACAATGTGCCCTACTTCATACTCCAGCTGCCCCTCTACCAGCACTGGCAGAGCATTTGATGAGGGATCCTCTCTCACCGTCCCCACAGGCTTTAACAGGGACCTGTGGAAGACATTAGAAATTTTAAAGGAGGTGGGCAGCTGCAGTCGGTAGGCTACTGGGTTAACAACCTCCACAACTTTGTATGGGCCAATAAACTTGGGGCCCAGCTTTATAGAAGGTATCTTAAGCTTGATATTGCGGGTGGATAGCCACACCTTCTCCCCTACTGCAAATGCTGGACCTGGCCCCCTCCTCCTGTCAGCAAACCGCTTATAGTTTTCCTGGGCCTTGGAAATATTCCTCTGAACCTCCCTCCAAAGAATTCTAAGACGTTGTGTCACATCCTCAGCACCAGGACAACCTGAATCCATACGGGAAAACTCTCCAAAATGTGGGTTAAAGCCATAGTTGACCTGAAAAGGAGACTTCCCAGTAGACTGACTCACACGACCGTTGAATGCAAACTTTGCCATGGGCAATACCTCACACCAGTCCTCCTGCCTGGAAGAGGCCAAACATCTCAGAATCTGCTCCAACGATTGGTTCGTGCGCTCCGTCTGTCCATTAGACTCTGGGTGGTAGGCAGAGAAGAAGGACAACAAAATCCCCAGCTTTTTGCAAAAAGCCCTCCAGAACCTGGCTACAAACTGTACCCCTCTGTCTGACACCACATTCATAGGCACTCCATGTAACCTAATTATATGCTGCATAAATAAGCGGGCCAGGGTTTCAGCAGATGGTAACGCGGGGAGAGGTACAAAGTGAGCTTGTTTTGAAAACCTATCCACCACCACCCATATCACCGAGTTGCCCCTGGAAGGAGGAAGATTTGTGATAAAATCCATGGACAAATGTGTCCATGGTCTATCCGGAATTGGCAAAGGCACCAATTCCCCGGCCGGCCCTGAGAACTTTTAGAACGAGCGCACACCCCACATGCAGTCACAAACTTTTTAATATCTGTTACCATAGAGGGCCACCAGAAATCCTTCGCAATTGCCCCCCGGGTAGCTGCAATCCCAGGATGAGCACTCAACACAGAATCATGAAATTCCTGCATAAGTCCGAGACGGAAACGTTCCGATACAAACAATTTACCCGGGGGTCTACCACCAGGAGCCCGAGCCTGGGCCTCCAAAATCCCTCTCTGTAACTCAGATGAGATTTTGGCCACCACTACTCCTGGCTGAAGAATGGAGGAGGGAGGTTCTGGAGGGGACACCGAATCAAAGCTTCGGGATAAAGCATCAGCCTTGATGTTTTTAGATCCCTGGCGGAATGTGATGGTAAACTGAAAACGAGAAAAAAAAAAAAAGCGCCCACCGAGCCTGTCTGGGGGTCAATCTCTTGGCAGACTCGATATAGGCCAAATTTTTGTGATCAGTGATGACTGTAATGGGATGAACAGACCCCTCCAGGAAATGCCTCCATTCTTCAAAAGCCAACTTTACCGCCAACAACTCTCTATTGCCGACATCGTAATTTCTCTCGGCAGAGGAAAATTTTTTAGAGAAGAAGGTGCAAGGCCTCAGGTTAGTAAGGGTAGGAGGGCCCTGAGACAAAACTGCCCCCACCCCCACTTCCGAGGCGTCAACTTCCACGACAAAAGGTCTTGACGGGTCGGGTTGTACCAATACAGGGGCTGAAGAAAAGCACTTTTTTAATGTCATGAAAGAGTTTTTTGCAGCTACAGACCAATTTTTTACATCAGCTCCCTTGAGAGTGAGGTCCGTTAGAGGCTTTACCACCTGCGAAAAGCCCTTAATAAATTTCCTATAAAAGTTGGCAAAGCCCAAAAATCGTTGCAACCCTTTCAAGTCATGAGGTTGCACCCACTCCGTAACAGCCTGGACCTTCTTAGGATCCATGCGGAACCCCTCCCCTGACACAATCAACCCCAGAAAGGATACTTCTTGCATGAAAAATGAGCATTTTTCCAGCTTGGCATACAAATGATTCTCCCTCAGTCTCATGAGAACCATCCGCAAATGGTGCAAGTGAGATTGACTGTCCACCGAGTACACCAGAATGTCATCCAAATAGATAACCACAAAATGACCAATTAAATCAGAGAAAATTACATTAATAAAATTCTGAAAAACAGCAGGAGCGTTGGTGAGACCAAAGGGCATAACCAAGTTTTCGAACAGCCCTTCAGTCGTCAGGAATGCTGTTTTCCATTCGTCCCCTTCACGGACTCTTATAAGGTTATATGCCCCACGTAAATCCCAGTTTAGAGAACCACTTGGCCCCGGTGAGTTGGTTACATAGATCAGGAATTAGGGGGAGAGGGTATGTATTTTTCACAGTAATTTTGTTTAATTCCCGAAAGTCGAGGCACGGCCGCAAACCACCATCTTTTTTCTTAACAAAAAAGAAGCCCGCCGCCACAGGTGAAACAGAAGGCCTAATATGCCCTTTGCGGAGACTCTCGGTAATGTACTCCTTCATGGCTAGACGTTCAGGCCCGGACAAATTGAACAGGCGAGCCTTGGGTAACTTGGCTCCAGGGACTAGATTAATGGCACAATCAAAGGGTCTATGTGGTGGTAGCGCCTCAGCCTCACTTTCAGAAAATACGTTTTCAAAATCTTTCAGATACTCCGGAATACCTTCTAGATCGACAGACGACACTGACACAGATTTTACTGGGGTGACAAGGGTTGTCAAGTTACAACATAGACCGTTAGCCATACAACCCCACTGAATGATCTCCCCTGTGACCCAGTCAATAGTAGGATTGTGACGTTTAATCCAAGGCATACCCAGTACCAGTCCAGCCGGCAGATTATTTATGACAAAACATCTTAATTTTTCCACGTGAGTGGAACCCACTTTCAGAGAAAAGGTATCAGTCATGAAACAAATTCCCTCCTGGGTGATAGGAGAAGAATCAATTGCCACGATTTTAACAGGATCTTTTAACCTGACTGTCCCTATCTTATGAAAAGTCACAACTTTGGCATTGATCAGATTAATAGAAGAACCACAGTCAACAAAGGCTGTAGTCCCAACCGGACCGCCTGTAAGTTCTAGTTCCACCGGAAGCAGAATTTTAGTAAGTGAGGAAAAGGGTACCTGGGAGTCTGGGCAACCTCCTCGATTGTTACCCAGACTCAGTCGTTTTCCTGACGGCTTCACTGAAGAAGGGCAAGAAGGACAGATCCACAGTAAAAGCACAATTGGTTGTTTCTTCGGTGTCTCCTCTCTTTTTCCTCCAATGACGTGGCACCAACCTCCATGGGCTCAGGACTAGCTGCAGCGTCTCTCAGATTGGAGAATAAAGGGGTCTCCTGCAGCATGACCCCTCTTGCCCGCAGCCTACGGTCCATGCGGACAGCCTGGATCATAGCGTCCTCCAAAGAATCCGATGGAGGATGAAGGGCTAGGGCATCTTTCAAACGTTCGGACAGGCCTCTACAGAACAAACCCGGAGGGCAGCGTCATCCCAGGAGACCTCCGCTGCCCAGCGTCTGAACTCAGAGCAGAACCATTCAGCAGAGTTCCTTCCCTGTGTCACACTCATCACCATATCCTCTGCCAGACGCACTCTATCAGGCTCATCATAAATGTGCCCCAGAGCCTCAAAGAACAAATTCACAGACATGCGTTCAGGAGCAGAGGAAGAGAGAGAGAAAGCCCATGCCTGTGGAGCCCCCCGAAGTAGGGAAATGACGACCCCCACCCTCTGGAACTCATGCCCGGAAGAGCGGGGCCTCAGAGAAAAAAACAGCTTGCATCCTTCTCTGAAAGACCTGAACTCCTTTTTATCCCCTGAGAAAAGATCTGGTAATTTGACCGGAGATTCTGGGAATGCCAATGACACATCTCTATCCCCAGCACTAGGAGCCCCTGCAGCGACAGCCCCCTGTACCGTATCCACCAACTGTTGCTGGGTCTGGGCCATCATGCGCTGTTCCACATTAAGTTTGTGGAACATTTGGGTCAGGTGCTTGACCTGACCAGCCAAAGCCTGAATGGGATCCATGAGGATAACACTTTTTTTTTTTTCCTCAGAGGGGGAAAAAAAAAAACTGAAACGGTCAGCTATAATGTCAGGAACACCGCACTGCACTTGCTCACTGAGCCAGTGCGGGTGTCCTGAGTACAAAGACAGTACTCACAGATACCTGTGGAGCAGGGCAGCAGCGGTGATGATGCGTGCTTCAGAGTATCAGGACCTGAAGCACATGACTGCTGGGGGCGTGGCCTAAGCTCCACAGATCTAGGAGCTGCAGGGAAACTCCTAGAAAGGTAACTACGGGGCAATGTTACCAAGGGGCATAGACAGACAGAAACCAGACGAAGCCAGGGTCAAAGCACCAGATAGCAATACAGTACCAGCAATAGGTCAGAAAACCAGAACGGGCAATAGACGGTACAATAGGGACAAACTGTAACGGAGTAACAATAGCCAAGCCAGGAGGTCAGAACCAGAGAAGACAATAGTACCAAAGCGAGAGACGGAGTACAGAGTGAGGGAACAGGCCGGGTCATACACGGGAAGCAAACAAGCAATGCAGAATACACGCACACCAGGGGTCAGACACACCAAAATAACAGTATAGCTGACAGAGAACCCTGGTAAAGGGCGAGTATAAATACCCCTCCCAGATCCAGAAAGAGGCCACGAACACTTAACCCTGTGAGTGCAGGGCAAGAACCCTGTTCAAACCATGACACTGAGAACCTTTGAAGAGGTGTCCAATACACTTGAAGGATTTCACTCTAACATTGTATATAATGTACCCAGTTTTATGTATCAGTGTAATGTCAGCACGATCTTGTTCCAGAGAGGGTCCCCTGTGGGATACACAGCGGGCGTCCCACAGCGGACTCACTAGTGTGGAGCTACAGTAGTCCTGGCACGTTTGCTACTGTACTGCCGTTGAAAAATGGTGCGGTCCCCAAATTGGCCTCTTCAGGTGAGACTGTTCTGATTGCCCCCGTTGCTGCTATTCCCTTGTATGCACCTCACACCTGTTTTCTTCTATTCTCTAGCTCCTCTCTCAGATTTACTCGCTAAGTAAAATGGATCCCACTTTTTACAACAGACATCCCCCAGTCCTCAACTCCCCTACAGGCCGACCTATATGATTAACCCTGTGCCAAACTAACAGGACTATGCCAAGCAGAATAACTAACTGTAAGACATCACTGCCATCTAGTGGCCATATAATGCATTACAGGTCTTGTAATAAAATACAGAGTGGGCCATTCATATGGATACACCTAAATAAAATGGGAATGGTTGGTGATATCAACTTCCGGTTTGTGGCACATTACTATATGGGAGGGGGGAAACTTTTCAAAATGGGTGGTGACCATGGCGGCCTTTTTGAAGTCAACTATTATGGATCCAACTTTATTTTTTTCAATGGGAAGAGGGTCATGTGACACCTCAAACTGATTGAGAATTTCACAAGAGAAACAATGGTGTGCTTGGTTTTATTGTAACTTTATTCTTTCATGAGTTATTTACAAGTTTATGACCACTTATAAAATGTGTTCACAGTGCTGCCCATTGTGTTGGATCGTCAGTGCAGCGCTCTTCTCCCACTCCTGACACACTGATAGTAACTCCGCAGAAGAGATGCTGGCACCGGCGTCCGGGATCCGCTGTTTCCGATGCTGCACATCTGGTATCTTCACAGCATGGACCATTGCCTTCAGATGAGCCCAAAGATAAAAGTCTGAGGGGGTGAGATCGGGAGACCTTGGTGGCCATTCACCCGGCCCACGACAACAGTAGATAAACCTGGGAAACAGGTCATTTGGCGAGAATTCATAGCAAGTAAAGGCACAGAAGCGTTCTATGGGGCAAAGGAAAGGAAAAGAGCGCTCTCCATAAATGAAGAGTGAAAAAGCGTTCTTATCTCCTGTGCATGTGTCACCTCCTCGCCCTGCGATGGGCTTATATGTTTCCTTATGCCTGCTACTGCGCATGCGCGGTCATCTGCCTGTTCTTTGCCGCCTCCATGGAGGCGTCTTGTTGCTAGGTAGCTGCGCAGGCGCGGCTGCCACTTCCGGACACCGTCTCATCGGACGCCAGGCTGCCGAGATGTAAGCAATCAAGCTTCAATTATTTCTTATATTTATCGCACGCTATCTGGACATATCAGCCCACTTTACCCCGGAGGAAGCCACGCGCCCTGGTGGCGATACGCGTGGGGTTGTCCCCACATTACAGGCTTAACCCATTGTATACCTAAGCTCAGAGGTGTATCTAGGCTTTCTGGCACCCGGGGCAAGAATTTGGTTCGGCGCTCCCCCCCCCCCCCCAAGTACATATGCGACTTGCACACAGAGCCATGTACCCACGAGCTGCTCTTCCTAATGCTCTCAATGTTCAGTAAAAAACTGAGAGAAGCAGAAGAGAAGCTCGTTGTCACAGGACCATAACTATGAGAATCGCACATGAGTGAAGTGTCCGTGTGATGACTACTGGAACCTGCAGAGCTGAGTCCTGACATTTCAGCTTCTGAATTCTCACAACGAATGCACTGCACACTTTTAGGATTCTCCCTTGCCGATGTACAGTCATGTCAGCACAAGTATGTGATTTGTATACCTCTGGCCACATTCCGACTAGACGTGCCCGGCCCCGCTCCGTTCATTTTCATTGAGTGAGGCCACACATGTCTAGTCAGCATGTGACCGCATGTATGTAAATTACCGGCACGAGAGAATCCTGACAGCGTGCAGTGAGCACTGTGAGAATTCAGACGTCTGCAGTCACATAGAATGTCTGCAGACTCAGCACAAACCTGGACAACCCCTGTAATGCTCCTAACAAATAAAAACATGAGAATTAGTCAGTGTCACAAATAACATTTACATCCAGGTACCTTATAGATGACGTCGTCTCTGCAGTCAGTCACCTTTTCTTCTAGACCCCATGATGAGTTTTCTCATCCACATCTCATCTCTGCAGACGTCCATCTTCTCCGGTCTTCTGCAGCAAATCTCCACACGATGCCCTTAAAGATAGAAGTGTCATTATAATGCTCCCAAATAAAAATGTCTGCAATATACTGTCGCCTCACACTATTCCCCTGTCTCCTCATATATTTACCCCCTCACTCTCTATACTGTCTGCTCACACATATCCCCGACTCCCCATACTGTGTCCACATACATTCACCCGTTCGCACCCCTTACTGTCTGCACCAATCCCCCATACTGTTTCCTCATACTCTTCATTTTGTGTCCTCAATTCTCCCCACACACATTAAATACCATCCCCACTCCAAATCCCCCATCCCTAATCCCCCACACACATTAAGTACCCCCCATCCCCACCCAATAACCCCTCATCCCTACTCCCAAATCCCCCCACACATTATGTACCCCCACTCCAAATCCCCTCACACATTAACCCCCATCCCCACACATTAACTCCCATCTCCACTCATTAATCCCCCCACTCATTAACCCCCATCCAACCCCCATCTCCACTCATTAACCCCCACACTCATTAACCCCATCTCCACTCATTAACCCCCCAATCATTAACCCCCATCTCCACTCATTAACCCCCCACATTAACCCCCATCACCACATTAATCCCATCTCCACTCATTAACCCCCCACTCATTAACCCCCATCCCCACATTAACCCCCATCTCCACCCATTAACCCCCCACTCATTAACCCCCATCTCCACTCATTAACCCCCATCCCCACATTAACCCCCATCTCCACTCATGAACACCCCCCCTTCTCCCATCTTCGGTGGTTCTTCATCTCCAGAATGGAGCACACTTACCACCAGCGTTCACTCTGGGCGCCGGGAGTGACGTCAGCAGCGTGATCACATGACCTGATCACTCTGCTGACGTCGCTCTGACCCGGCGGTCAGAGCTTCAATTGTACTGGCGTCTGTATAGACGCCAGTACAATTGCTGCCTGGGAGTCGGCGTGGCCTCCTTCTCTGCGTCGGCTGTCAGCTTGACAGCCGACACAGAGAACCGCCGACTCCCAGCGGCAGAACGCAGCCGCCGGGGGAGAGACACTGCCGACCGCTGCATTAGGCGGCCGGGCGGCCCGACTGCGCCCCCCTGCTGCCTGCGCCTGGGGCAACTGCCCCGGCTGCCCCCCCTGGATACGCCTCTGCCTAAGCTGCGAGGTGGTCTTACTGCTTGTGGGATTGTTCTAGCCGGTTTCCCTCTTTTTTCTGTGCCCATAAGGGGTTTCTATTCTCTTTTCCCCTTTTTTTATTCCGGTCATTATACGACTCTAATCATCATTATTCTGGCACAGAAATGCCGCTACACAGGGTCATTTATTGCCACCGTGCCCGTCCTAGACTTACCCACCAGTATATTTCACACGTCATCTCTTAGGTGCACGCTTTTATCTCATCTGGGACGGTGTTTCAGTTGGCTATCTATGATGTCTCACATGAATTTAGGGCAACTTTGATTCCCGTCCATTTCCGGTCTCAGGTTTTGGGTCTGTTGCGTCTCTTGTGCCCTCTGAAGATGGATTGCGATATTTTTCTGCTAATTGGGTTTCTCTTACCTGCATATGTTTATATGAATTTGGTTTCTATTGATTGCCAGCCCGGTGTAAATGTGTTTACAAGGGTTCTTATATGGACTCTTGCTGGTTCTATTCTGGCCTTTTTCGGCTTTTTTCAACCCCTTAGTGACGGAGCCAGTTTGCAGCTTAATGACCCAGCCAATTTTTACAATTCTGACCACTGTCCCTTTATGAGGTTATAACTCTGGAACACTTTAATGGATCTGACTGATCCTGAGATTATTTTTTTGTCACATATTGTACTTCATGTTAGTGGTAAAATTTTTTCGATAAGTCTTCTGTTTATTTATGAAAAAAACGAAAATTCTGAAAATTTTGCAATTTTAAAACTTTGAATTTTTATGCCCTTAAATCAGAGAGATGTGTCACAAAAATTTCTTAATAAATAACATTTCCCACATGTTTACTTTACATCAGCACAATTTTGGAAGCAACATTTTTTTTTGTTAGGAAGTTATAAGGGTTAAAAGTTGACCAGCAATTTCTCATTTTTACAACAAAATTTACAAAACCATTTTTTTTTAGGGACCACATCATATTTAAAGTCATTTTGAGGGATCTCTATGACAGAAAATACCCAAAAGTGGCACTATTCTAAAAACTAGACCCCTTAATGTGCTCAAAACCACATTCAAGAAGTTTATTAACCCTTTAAGTGCTTCACAGGAACTAAATCAATGTGGAAGGAAAAAATTAACAATTAACTTTTTTTTGCAAAAAATTTACTTCAGAACCAATTTTTTTTATTTTCACAAGTGTTAAAAGAGAAAATCAACCACAAAATTTGTTGTACAATTTCTCCTGAATACGCCGATACCCCATATGTGGGGGTAAACCACTTTTTCAGCACACGGCAGAGCTCGCAAGGGATGGAGCGCCGTTTGACTTTTTCAACGCAATATTGGCTGGAATTGAGATCGGATGCCATGTTGCGTTCGGAGAGCCCTTAATGGGCCCAAACAGTGGAAACCTCCAACAAGTGACCCCATTTTGCAAACTAGACCCATTAAGGAACTTATCTAGATGTGTGGTGAGCACTTTGAACCTTCAAGTGCTTCACAGAAGTTTATAACGTAGAGCAGTGAAAATAAAAAAATCCATTTTTTTTCCACAAAAATGATCTTTTTGCCCCAAATTTTTATTTTTACAAGGGTAACAGGAGAAATCATACCCCCACAGTTGTTGTGCGATTTGTCCTGAGTACACTGATACCCCATATGTGGGGGGGAACCACTGTTTGGGCGCATGGGAGAGCTCGGAAGGGAAGGAGTGCCATTTTGGAATGCAGACTTTGATGGAATGGTCAGCGGGCGTCATGTTGCGTTTGCAGAGCCCCTGATGGGCCTAAACAGTGGAAACCCCCCACAAGTGACCCCATTTTGGAAATTAGACCCCCTTAAGGAACTTATCTAGATGTGTGGTGAGCACTTTGAACCCCCAAGCGCTTCACAGAAGTTTATAAATGCAGAGACACGGTATGATGTTCCCACAGTACATTCCCCCACACACAGTATGATATCCCCACAGTACATTCCCCCACACACAGTATGATGTCGCCACAGTACATTTCCCTCCACATAGTATAATATCCCCACAGTACATTCCCCCCCACACATAGTATGATATCCCCACAGTACATTCCCCCACACATAGTATGATATCCCCACAGTACATTCCCCCACACACAGTATGATATCCCCACAGTACATTTCCTCCCACACACAGTATGATGTCCCCACAGTACATTCCCCCCACACACAGTATGATATCCCCACAGTACATTCCCCCATGCACAGTATGATGTCCCCACAGTACATTTCCTCCCACACACAGTATGATATCCCCACAGTACATTCCCCCCACACACGGTATGATGTCCCCACAGTACATTCCCCCACACAGTGTGATGTCCCCACAGTACATTCCCCCCACACACGGTATCACATCCCCACAGTACTTTCCCCCACACACAGTATGATATCCCTACAGTATTTTCCCCCACACACAGTATGATGTCCCCACAGTACATTTCCTCCCACACACAGTATGATGTCCCCACAGTACATTCCCCCCACATATGGTATGATGTCTCCATAGTACATTCCCCCCACACACAGTATGACATCCCCACAATACATTTCCCCCACACACAGTATGATATCCCCACAGTACATTCCCCCCACACATGGTATGATATCCCCACAGTACATTCCCCCACACACAGTATGATATCCCCACAGTACATTCCCCCATGCACAGTATGACATCCCCACAGTACATTTCCCCCCACACACAGTATGATATCCCCACAGTACATTTCCCCCCACACACAGTATGATATCCCCACAGTACATTTCCCCCACACACAGTATGATATCCCCACAGTACATTCCCCCCACACACGGTATGATGTCCCCACAGTACATTCCCCCACACAGTGTGATGTCCCCACAGTACATTCCCCCCACACACGGTATCATATCCCCACAGTACTTTCCCCCACACACAGTATGATATCCCTACAGTATTTTCCCCCACACACAGTATGATGTCCCCACAGTACATTTCCTCCTACATACAGTATGATGTCCCCACAGTACATTCCCCCCACATACGGTATGATGTCTCCACAGTACATTCCACACATACAGTATGATGTCGCCACAGTACATTCCCCCCACACACAGTATGATGTCCCCACAGTTCATTCCCCCCACACACAGTATGATGTCCCCACAGTACATTCCCCCCACACACGGTATGATATCCCCACAGTACATTCCCCCCACACACAGTATGATATCCCCACAGTACATTCCCCCCACACACAGTATGATATCCCCACAGTACATTTCCTCCCACACACAGTATGATATCCCCACAGTACATTTCCTCCCACACACAGTATGATATCCCCACAGTACATTCCCCCCACACATGGTATGATGTCCCCACAGTACATTCCCCCACACACAGTATGCTGTCGCCACAGTACATTCCCCCCCACACAGTATGATGTCTCCACAGTACATTCCCCCACCCAGTATGATGTCCCCACAGTACATTCCCCACACAGTATGATGTCTCCACAGTACATTCCCCCAACTCACAGTATGATATCCCCACAGTACATTCCCCCCACACACAGTATGATATCCCCACAGGACATTCCCCACACAGTATGATGTCCCAACAGTACATTCCCCCCTCACACAGTATGATGTCCCCACAGTACATTCCCCCCTCACACAGTATGATATCCCCACAGTACATTCCCCCCACACGGTATGATATCCCCACAGTACATTTCACCCACACAGTATGATGTCCCCACAGTACATTCCCCCCACATGGTATGATATCCCCACAGTACATTTCACCCACACAGTATGATGTCCCCACAGTACATTTCCCCCCACGTACAGTATGATATCCACAGCGTACATTCCCCCCACACACGGTGTGATATCCCCACAGTACATTCCTTCACACACAGTATGATGTCCCCACAGTACATTCCACCACACACGGTATAATGTCCCCAGAGTACATTCCCCTACACACAGTATGATGTCCCCACAGTACATTCCCCCCACACACAGTATAATGTCCCCACATAGGGGATATGATATATTACGGTATTGTCCTTGCCTTTCTCTTTCGTGCCAGTGCCTTATTTTATCGGCGTATGTATATTTGTTAACACATTATAGTACTATACTAACTTAATTTCCTTCTATGACAGAATCACTGACTGGGTGGATCAGGGAAATGCTGTAGATATAGTATATCTTGACTTCAGCAAAGCATTTGACAAAGTATCTCACACAATCCTTATTGAAAAAATGACTAAGTATGGAATGGACAAGGCAACTGTTACGTGGATTCATAACTGGCTTAGTGATCGGACCCAAAGAGTGATCGTAAATGGCTGCACATCCAGTTGGAAGAATGTCTCAAGTGGGGTACCACAGGGCTCTGTTCTGGGCCCTGTATTGTTCAACATCTTTATTAATGATTTAGATGAAGGAATTGAGGGTAAACTGATTAAATTTGCTGATGACACAAAGCTAGGAGGGATAGCTAATACTAGAGAAGAGAGAGAGAGGATTCAAAAAGATATAAATAAACTGGAGAAGTGGGCAGCAACTAACAGAATGGTTTTTAACAAGGAAAAATGCAAAGTACTACATCTGGGCAATAAAAATGAAAAAAGCATATATAGAATGGGAGGAATAGGGCTAAGCAACAGCACATGTGAAAAAGACTTGGGTATACTAATAGATCACAGACTGAATATGAGTCAACAGTGTGATGCAGCAGCAAAAAAGGCAAATGCAATTCTAGGATGTATTAACAGAAGCATACAGTCTAGATCACGTGAAGTCATTATTGCCCTCTACTCCTCTTTGGTCAGACCTCATTTGAAATACTGTGTCCAGTTTTGGGAACCACATTTTAAAAAAGACATCAACAAACTGGAGCAAGTTCAGAAAAGAACGACCAGAATGGTGACCAGTCTGCAAACCCTGTCTTATGAGGAAAGGTTGCAGGATTTGGGAATATTTAGCTTGCAGAAGGGAAGACTGAGAGGAGACTTAATAGCTGTCTACAAATATCTCAAGGGCTGTCACATTGCAGAAGGATTATATTTATTCTCATTTGCACAAGGAAAGACTAGAAGCAATGGGATGAAACTGAATGGGAGGAGACACAGATTAGATATTAGAAAAAACTTTTTGACAGTTAGAGTGATCAATGAGTGGAACAGGCTGTCACGAGAGGTGGTGAGTTCTCCTTCAATAGAAGTCTTCAAACAGAGGCTGGACAGACATCTGTCTGGGATGATTTAGCGAATCCTGCTTTGAGCAGTGGGTTGGACCAGATGGCCCAGGAGGTCCCTTCCAACTCTACGATTCTATGATTCTATTATTCTACTGCTACACGATTAAGTGTATTACCATGTTTATATAATGGCACTGCAACACTGTTATGTGTATTACCGTGTCTTGCTAAATGAATATATGTATAATGTTATACCGTTGTAATGCTGTTATGTATAGTGTACAGGGTAAGTGTAGTTACTGGATTGTCCATTAGATGGGGACATTATAGTGTACAGAGCTATCAGCTAGTGAATAGGATAAGAAAGGGTTAACAATAGGAGGGGCTGCAGTGTGGTAAGCTTGGAATGTTCCTTTAGGTAGTCAGAAGGGCCCAGGTGCCTGAATAGTCCACATGGGCTCTTGTTGTGAGCTCATTTTCTCGTTCACCTTTGATGTCTGATGAACTCCCTCTGCTGGTGAAAGGAGGTTGTGAAACTGATTTGGATGGGAGAAACCTGTCACCTGAACAGGTGGATTGCGATTGGACATCCAGAATCTCTGAGTGGATATAAGGCAGCCGACGCCCTGTAGGGTTGCTGGTGATTTCTGTGCTCTGAGCTATGGCCTCCAGTTCAGTTCCTGTCTTCTAAAGCTAAGTTTTGCTCTGTTATTGTTCCATGTCTGATTTGCTTAGTTTTGTGTTCTGCCAGCCCCGGCTGGGGCTCTGCTGAATTTCCATTTTTGTCCCTGATCGGTTAAATCTCTTTTGCTCTGTCTTCAGAATATATCGGAGTGCTGATATAGGGATATTGAAATCTAGTGACTTCAGGGCCGTTTTTCCTATCAGACGTGTTGGGACATTTTTGGTAGGGTTTTTGCGGATTGCAGCCAGCATCTTTTCTGTCCTTTCCTGTCTAGTTAGTTGGGCCCCATCATTTGCTCTGCCTGTCTTTCTGTCTGTGTTTGTGTTTTCATCTGTTTTCACTGACAATACATGTTGGGGGCTGTCTATTGCTTTGGGGTCTGCTCTGGGGCAGTTTAGATTTCCCCTTTCTTTAGGCTTATTTAGTTCTCCGGCTGTGAAGAGGCGTCTAGGACCACCGTAGGCACGCTCCACGGCTACTGTTAGTTGTTGTGAATAGGATCAGGGGTCTGCAATCCGCTAGCTACCAACCTCTCCGGTTTTCTGGACTTAGCTTGCATTTTTGTTTTTTCCTCCTCCGGTGACTCATTCATAACAGAATCACCCGCCATACCGCAGATTCTAGGGTACTCAATAGCAGGAAAGAATTGTAAAAAAAAAAAAAAAAAAAGTGTCAGAATTTTTTTTTTTTTAATGTATATTTTTTCCTCTTTCTCTCTGGGGCCGTAGGAGGAATTTTTTCTTAATGGAGATTAAGCAATTGTCTGATCATGTGGAGCAGCTCGCTGCTGAAGTGCGAGGAATTTCCGCCTATCTTGCTCATTCACATGCTGCTGAACCAAAGATCCCTACTCCTGATGTGTTTTTGGGGATCGGTCTAAATTTTTGAATTTAAGAATAATTGTAAATTATTTCTTGCCTTGAAGCCTAGCTCATTTGGGAGCTCTGCGCAGCAGGTTAAAATTGTCATCTCCTTGCTGCGCGGCGATCCCCAGGATTGGGCGTTTTCTTTGACACCTGATGATCCTATTCTAACTAATGTGGACGCATTTTTTCAAGCCTTGGGGTTGTTGTATGATGAACCTAATGCTATTGATCAGGCTGAAAAGGCCATGTTGGCATTGAGCAAGGGTCGGGATTCTGCAGAGTTGTACTGTCAAAAATTCCGAAAGTGGGCGGTACTTCCTACCTGGAATGATAATGCCTTGGCTGCTCTCTTTCGGAAGGGTTTGTCAGAAACCGTAAAAGATACTATGGTGGGATTTCCTGTTCCCTCTGGTCTTGATGATTCTATGTCATTAGCCATTCAGGTTGATCGGCGTTTACGTGAACGTAAAATTACACGAGAAATGTTGCCACCTGTTGAACAAATGTCTGAACTATGCAATGTGATAGAGTTTTGTCTAGGGAGCAACATTAGGAGTTCAGAAGGCGTAATAAGCTGTGTTTTTTCTGTGGAGATGACTCTCATAATATTCCTGTCTGCCCTAAACGAGAGAAACGTTTTGCACACACATTTGCTGTGGGTGGTGTACAACCCAAGTTTCTTCTGGCAATTACTCTGATCTGCTCCCTGTCCACATTTTCCGCTAAGGCTTTTGTGGATTCAGGAGCGGCTTTGAACCTGATGGACTTGGATTTTGCTAAACGTTGTGGGTTTCCTATGACACCTCTGCGGACGCCTATCCCTTTGAGGGGTATTGATGCTACTCCTTTGGTGAAGAATAAACCTCAGTTTTGGACCTAGGTGGTAATGCGGGTCGCCCCAGACCATCAAGAAAATTGCAGATTTTTTTTGTGGCATAATTTGCATGATACCATTGTTCTGAGGTTTCCCTGGTTGCAAATCCATAATCCAGTTTTGGATTGGAAATCTTTGTCTGTGGTGAGTTGGGGTTGTCGGTGTGCCCTTAGTGAGGCTCCTGTTTTCTCCACCTCTCCCCAGTCGCATGATGTTCCTGACTATTTGGCGGACTTTTATGATGTATTTAGTGAGAGTAAGTCTGCGTCTTTGCCTCCTCATAGGAGTTATGACTGTGCAATTGAGCTGAGCCCTGGGTGTAAATTTCCCAAGGGTCGACTTTTTAATTTATCTGTACCCGAGCATGAGGCTATGCGATCTTATATTAAGGAGTCATTGGAGAAGGGTCATATTAGACCATCCTCTTCACCCTTGGGTGCTGGTTTTTTTTGCGTGGCCAAGAAAGATGGTTCATTAAGGCCTTGTATTGACTATCGTTCCCTCAACAAAATTACTGTTAAATATCAGTATCCGTTACCCCTGATTTCGGATCTATTTTCTAGAGTTAAAGGTGCTTGCTGGTTTACCAAGCTTGACCTCAGGGAGGCGTATAATCTTATTCGCATTAAGCATGGGGATGAATGGAAGACGGCGTTTAATACTCCGGAGGGACATTTTGAGTACCTGGTGATGCCTTTTGGGCTCACTAATGCCCCTTCTGTCTTCCAGTGCTTCATGAATGATATTTTCCGGGACTTTGTGGATACATTTTTGATCATCTATCTGGATGATATTTTGATCTTTTCCAGGGATTGGGATTCTCATGTGGAACATGTTCGGACTGTGTTCCGGATTTTGAGGGAGAATTCCCTGTATGTTAAGGGGTTGAAATGCCTTTTTGGTGTACAGAGGATTTCATTTTTGGGATTTATTTTGTCTCCGTCAACTATTGAAATGGACCCGGCCAAGGTACAGGCCATTTATGATTGGGTTCAGCCCACTTCTTTGAAGGCCCTCCATAAGTTTTTGGGTTTTGCTAATTTTTATCGTAAATTTATAGCTAATTTTTCTGGTATTGCCAAACCATTGACTGATTTGACTAAGAAGGGTGCTGATGTGCTGAATTGGTCTCCGGAGGCTGTTTCTTCCTTTCAGGAGCTGAAGCGAAGGTTCACTTCTTCTCCGGTTTTGCGGCAACCTGATGTCTCACTCCCGTTTCAGGTAGAGGTGGACGCTTCTGAGATTGGTGCAGGAGCTGTTTTGTCCCAAAACGATCCGGTAATATCTAAAATGAATCCCTGTGCTTTCTTTTCCTGAAAGTTCTCCCCATCTGAACGCAACTATGATGTGGGGAATCGGGAACTGTTAGCCATGAAATGGGCATTTGAGGAGTGGAGACATTGGTTGGAGGGAGCTAGATATCAAGTCGTGGTCCTCAATGACCACAAGAATTTGGTTTACCTTGAGTAGGCCTAACACTTGAATCCTAGACAGGCTAGGTGGGCCTTGTTTTTTACACGTTTTGATTTTGTGGTCTCTTTTCTTCCGGGAACTAAGAATGTCAAGGCAGATGCCCTCTCTAGGAGTTTCTTTGCTGATTCTCCTATTGTGACCAAGCCTGCTACCATCTTAGGTGAGGGGGTAGTTCTTTCTGCCATCTCGCCCGATTTGAGACGTGCTCTGGAAGAGTTTCAGGAGGACAAACCTGAGCGTTGTCCCATTGGAAAATTGTATGTTCCTGACCAGTGGAGGAAGAGAGTAATGTCTGAAGTTCATTGCTCCGCATTGGCTGGTCATCCAGGTGTTTTTGGTACTAGAGATTTGGTGAGTCGGTCTTTTTGGTGGCCCGCCTTATCTCGTGATGTCAGGAATTTTGTGCAGTCCTGTGGGACTTGCTCCCGGTCTAAACCTTGTTCTCGCTCTAGTGGGCTGTTGATGCCTTTGCTGGTGCCCAGGAGGCCATGGACCCATATTTCAATGGATTTTATTTCTCATCTGCCTGTCTCTCAGAGAATGACTTATCTGGGTGATTTGTGATAAATTCTCTAAGATGGTCGATCTTGTACCACTCCCTAAGTTGCCATCTTCCTCAGAGTTGGTGCCCTTGTTTTTGCAACAGGTGGTTCGCTTGCATGGGATTCCTGAGAACATTGTATCTGACAGAGGAGTTCAGTTTGTCTCTAGATTTTGGAGGACTTTTTGTTCCAAGCTGGGAATTCAGTTGTCCTTCTCCTCTGCGTTTCACCCTCAGACCAATGGGCAGACGGAAAGAACAAACCAGACTTTGGAGTCTTATTTGAGATGTATTATCTCTGCTGATCAGGATGATTGGGTCTCATTTTTGCCCTTGGCCGAATTTGCTTTAAATAATAGAGCTAGTTCTGCCACTTTGATGTCACCTTTTTTTTGTAACTTTGGGTTTCATCCTCGATTCTCTTCAGGGCAGCTGGAGTCTTCTGCCTGCCCAGGTGTTGACACTGTGGTGGAGAGAATGCACCAGATTTGGGACCAAGTGGTGGATAAGTTGTCTCTCTCACAGGAAAAAAGTTGTCTCTCTCTCCAACCGGCATAGGACCATTGGTCCCTGGTTTAAGGTGGGTGATATGGTTTGGTTGTCATCAAAGAATATCTCTATGAAGGTGGCTTCTCCAAAGTTTAAACCTAGATTTATTGGACCTTACAAGATTTTGGAGATTCCGGTCTCTTTTCGATTGGCTCTTCCTGTTACATTTAAGATCCATAACGTGTTTCATAAGTCTCTGTTGAAGAGGTTTGTTGAACCAGTAGTTCCTGTGGTGGCACCTCCTGACCCTGTATTGGTTGAAGGTAATGTGGAATATGAGGTTGAGAAGATACTGGTTTCTCGTCTGGCTAGACGGAAACTCCAGTATTTGGTTAAGTGGAAGGGTTATGGCCAGGAGGATAATTCTTGGGTCTCTGCATCTGATATTCATGCCGAAAGATTGGTTCGTGCTTTTCATCGGGCCCATCCTGATCGGCCTGGTGGCGTGGATGAGGGTTCGGTGACCCCTCCTCAAGGGGGAGGTACTGTTGTGAGCTCATTTTCTCATTCACCTTTGATGTCCGATGAACTCCATCTGCTGGTGAAAAGAGGTGGTGAAACTGATTTGGATGGGAGAAACCTGTCACCTGAACAGGTGGATTGCGATTGGACATCCGGAATCTCTGAGTATAAGGCAGCCGACGCCCTGTAGGGTTGCTGGTGATTTCTCTGCTCTGAGCTCTGGCCTCCAGTTCAGTTCCTGTCTTCTAAAGCTAAGTTTTGCTCTGTTATTGTTCCATGAGATTTTGTCTGATTTGCTTAGTTTTGTGTTCTGCGAGCCCCGACTGGGGCTCTGCTGAATTTCCATTTTTGTCCCTGATCGGTTAAATCTCTTTTGCTCTATCTTCAGAATATATCAGAGTGCTGATATAGGGATTTTGAAGTCTAGTGACTTCAGGGCCGTTTTTCCTATCAGACGTGTTGGGACATTTTTGGCAGGGTTTTTGTGGATTGCAGCCAGCATCTTTTCTGTCCTCTCCTATCTAGTTAGTTGGGCCCCATCGTTTGCTCTGCCTGTCTTTCTGTCTGTGTTTGTGTTTTCATCTGTTTTCACCGACAATACATGTTAGGGGCTGTCTATTGCTTTGGGGTCTGCTCTGGGGCAGTTTAGATTTTCCCTTTCGTTCTTTAGGCTTATTTAGTTCTCCGGCTGTAAAGAGGCGTCTAGGACCACTGTAGGAACACTCCACGGCTACTGTTCGTTGTTGTGAATAGGATCAGGGGTCTGCAATCCACTAGCTATCAACCTCTCCGGTTTTCTGGACTTAGCTTGCATTTTTGTTTTTCCCTCCTCCGGTGACTCATTCATAACAGGCTCTAAGCCCAGGACACCACAGCAGTCACACAACATTTAAGAAGAAGGGAAGCTTAGCCATTCAGATTCTATAGGACAGAAGTATGGTGTCACGTAGCAGGATTGCAGCAGTTCATAGATGGAGAAAGGAAGTGATCCAGGAAAGTACAGGGCACAGATTGTTCAACATGTGGCACATAGTTGCTTGGACCGATGCTCTCAGGAGCGGGGCGAAACGGGCCAGAGAATCCCCAAGCACAGCAAGTCTAAACAGGGAGAACACTGCGGTACCGCCTAAGGCGCTATTACCCCATAATGTACTGGAGGATGTGTAACTGAGTACAGGGAAAGAACAGGATGAGAACTGCATGGAACTTGCTGTTGTTGTGGTAACTTACAAGAATGTGCTGCCGAGTCACTTGTTGCATTTGAACCAGACTGTGTCTCAATTCTTGTGAAACCAATTGCAGAAAAACTTCAACACCACAGTGGTATCCCTGATAGCGCAGTGAGAGAAGACACAGGTATGCTGGTGAAAGAATGCTGTTTTCATGTAAGTGGAGGCCAGGGCACAGATGGACTTCCCTTACACAAGTAACTGTCACCATCCCCCTCTCGTGTCCTCCCTATTTATTATATTGATGACTGGACCGTACAGGACTTGTAACTGTCACCATCCCCCTCTCGTATCCTCCCTATTCATTACATAGATGACCAGACCGTACAGTACATGTAACTGTCACCATCCCCCTCTCGTGTCTTCCCTATTTATTACATTGATGGCCGGACCATACATTACATATGAAGCGATGGCTGGGGGACCACCACAATGCAGGGAGACTACGGTACACAAGATGAGGTGCAAGCAGCAAAGGGTTAATTTAGTTACAGGCAAGGAATGCAGTGTTTAGGAAAATGCAGAAACAGGGGTATGCAATGGAAACAGACAATTTACAAGGATAATATTCTCTAGCTGGGCCGTCAAATTGCATGGAGCACCAACTATCACAGCTCAGTGTATTTATCCAACTGGCAAGACAACACAGTAAAGTAATGTATGATGAAACATTAACTATAACCTATCTGGCCTTTGCTAACCTGGCCACACGGCTGCCGTGCTCTATCTATTGCAGGCAGCTTATCCTAAACCCTAGCTTGTGCACAGAAGAGGTTAACACTCACTGTAGCGTTGGTATCTAAGTCCATTCCCAGGGGCCTGCAGCTTTGCAAAATGGTGCGCACTTCTTCCTGGAAGCTCTGTGCAGCGTGATCTTTTTCTTGTGTGCAGGTCCAGTGATGCTCCTAGAAACGGTGGATTCCCTCCTTTGGATTCCTTTGTTGTCTTTTCTTCTTGGCTCCTCACGGCAACATGGGAAAGCCACCTTGTTTTCCACAGAAGAGTTTACAATGTCTTTCCTTCACAGCTCAGGCAAGTGTCGTTCCTGCAGAAATCTCAGCTCTCTCCTCACACACAGAAAAGCATCTTCGTCCCTCTCCAGTGCTGGCAGAAGAGTCCAAAACAGTCTTTACAGCAGGGAAGCGCAGAATGTCCCACTTCTCTAATCAAGGGGGTGCTGTCTTTTAAATTGGCAGCTTGTCTCTACGGTCCATAGCAACACCACCCCCTTTCATGCCTCCCTACTTAAAGATGGTCGTCCTTGACCATCACAGCATCAAGGTTGCAGTGGGATAGAGACACTTGCAATGCAAAACAGCACCTATAGGGGAGAAAACACAAGCGGAGAAGCAGACAGAAAGCACTGCTCTATGTATCGGGCTGGTGGAACCCCTGTAGTAGACCTCTGGGCTCTCCGGATGTCTTGACTATCTTCCAGAGGAATACTTGCTGCAGGAGTTGTAGTAGGCTCTTGTCTTGACTCATCGTCATGTGGCGGCAGGGGTACCTCCAGAAGATTACCATCTCTGTCCGGCTGAGGGCCCCCCACTGTGTAAGGGCCAATCCACCATTCATCATTGATTTCACCAGCAGGCAAGACAGGTTCAGGAGATGGAGCATCACCCTCAAGCGGCACTGGTACAGGGCGCGCCTTTGACCGGCATGGCCGCAGCATATTTCCGTAGAGCACTCTAGGGGCAGATGCCCCATTCTCATCCTGCACCTTGTAGACTGGGCCGTCAGCATACACTCGCTCGATTACTTTGTAAGGCTGTATTTCCCATCTCTCGCTTAGCTTACCCCTGGGACGTTTCTCTCTGACTAATATTCGGTCCCCAGGACGGAGCGATATCTCCTGAATCTGTTTACGGCCCGTATGTTCTTTCTCCTGTAGCTACTGATCCACCAACCGCCGTATTGTTTTCAATCGTTGCCAATGTTCTTTCAACCAAGAAGTGACAGTTTGCTCCATCAGCTCTTCTGGCTGTTCTAACTTCAACTCAATGATCTCTCGTCCAGCTCTTCCAAACAGCAGCAGATATGGGGTGTAACCCGTGGGGGAATGGACCCGATTGTTGTAGGTCCAGACCAACTCTGGCAGGTAGTCTGGCCAGCATGCCTTCTTGTCCTCTTCCAATGTTCTCAGCATTTGCAGCAAGGTTCAGTTGAATTGTTCACATGCTCCGTTGCCTTGAGGGTGGTAAGGGGTGGTACGGGACCGCTCGATGCCATACAAAAGATAAAGTTCTTCCATCACCTTGCCTTGGAAACATGCACATTGGTCAGAGTGGATGCAGTCTGGACAAATGGCCCGCGCCCGCCAACTCGGCAGTCTGATCTCTAGTCGGGGTGACTACCGCGAGCTTGGAGAAATGATCAGTCATCACTAAACAGTACTGTGGCCCCCAGGCTGAGTGTCCCACAAGGAGATAGTCAATCATCAAGACTTCCAGCGGTTCCTTAGTGCATATGGTCTGGATGGGTGCCCTTTGTTCAGTACTCTTAAAGAGGTCACATACCCGACACTGCCGGCAGATTTCTACCACGGACTCCAACCGGGGCAGTACATGTACCGCTATAACTACTGGTAGGTCGTTGTCAACCCGAAGTGGGCTCCAAATTCATGGGCTTCTTTAGCCACTTGCTGGGCCATTCTGTCACGAGTGCTTCGGAGGTGACAGGCTATCATCCTGCATCAGACCTCAGAAGGTCTGAGCGCCTGTCCATACAGACTGCTCCCTGAACAATCTGCCTCTAGGACCCAGCGTCGACCTCCTCCTGCCCTGAGAAGTTTGGATCTATTTAGTTAGAGGCTCAGCTGTGACCCAGTGCGGGTAATAGCTTCATTGCCACTTCTGCATGCAAGTGTTTGACCTTCTCAGAGTGATCCAGTTTGGTGACTGGAATCCCTCTTCTGGTATCCATATCTGGCGATTCAGCTAAGTGTTCCCCTGTTTGTCTCACCTTACCATCTTTTGTTTAGCGGAGACTGCCTAGCGCGCATCTCCCTCCCGTTCCCTATTCAGGACTAGGCCCCAGGGAGGTTCAGGGCCTCAGGCTCCGGCTCGGCGATTGGTGAGGAACCAATATAGGGACTTGGTAGGAGTTCTAGGGAGAGATTAGATCTAAGAAATTGCAGGTCCAGAGAATATGCCATGTGCATAAACTCGTGTGGCACTGGCAGAAAGTAACCTTTTACAAGGGAAAGAACACAGTTGTCAGCGGCATGGCATATCGTGCCACATGTGTCCGCCATATCATCCACTAGAATAGCAATCTGGTCTTTTACATCTACAACCAACACCATCCTGTCTACCTCATTGGCTTTCTTCCGCTCTTTGTGGATTAGTGCAAATTCAACATTAAGTCAGTCAGCAATTGAAGTTACCCTCTTGGCGCCCCCAGCGTCAGGGGACACAATAATACTATTTTTCCATTCAGGGATATTCTCTCTAACCCACTGGAGTACTGCAGGTTCAGCGTACAGGTTATCTACAGGAATGTCAAAGAAACCCTGTATCTGAGAGGCATGGAGATCCATGGTGATGATGTGATCCGCTCCAGCAACAGAAAGCATGTTTGCCACCAGCTTGGCAGATATAGGTGCACGGCTCTTGTCTTTTTTGTCCTGTCGAGCATATGGAAAACATAGAATCACAGCTGTAACTCGCAATGAAGATGCAATATTGCAGGCATTAATCATGATGAGCAGTTCCATAAGGTTGTCATTGATTTCACCGCAGCCACTCTGTATGATATAGACATCCTCGCCTCGCACACGCGCCCCTATCTCTACACTGGTCTCCTGGTTGCTGAACTTCTTGGTGACCACCTGGCCCAGCTCCAGCCCCAGTCGGTCTGCGACTTTCTGGGAGAGATCCTGGTGAGAGCTGCCGCTGAACAGCACGATATTCGGCATGGTCCTTGTGTGCAGGGACACTGCAAGGTGAATGCAGAGCCCAGAGCAGGGCTCCTGGGCTAGAGATTAGATCTAGCCTAGGGGTCTCCAAATCCCTTCCTTAATGTCTGGGCCCCCTTCCCCATTTCCCTTTATGTTACACTTGGTTTTCCCTCACCGTGCGTGACACATTCCTCCTGGGATGACCATCTGCCACCTTACTTCAGTGTCTTTCGGCTGTTGTCTCTTGCAATATAGCACCGATTCTCACACGTCCAGCCTATCCCACTGGTGTAAGACACTCTTCATCTCAGTGTCCAGACTATCCCTCTCTTGTTTGCCTGGCTTCCACTTCTGCGCTACCCAGCATTTCATCTGTCTCAGCCCTTCGTCTTCGTCTTGAACATGTCCCCATTCTTCATTGGTTCTCCCCAGAGATCGGTGTAGCGCGCAGGCCTCCCTACTTGACTGGACAGCAACCACTGGAGTCTTGAACTTACGGAAGTGTGGGGTTTCTTCCTCTTTGAGTTGTTCATCGAGATCCCCCACTGGTGTTTCCACCGTCACTCACGACACGCCGTCAGCATTTGCATTTTCAGTGGCAGAGCGATAACGGATGGTAAAGTCAAACTTGGCCAGGCGAGCCACCCACCGTTGTTCCAAGGCGACCAGTTTAGTATTCTCAAGGTGGGCCAGGGGGTTATTGTCCGTTCGAACTTGAATCTTGGTACCTGCCAGGAAGCCTGCAAACTTCTCTGTCATGGCCCACACCAGGCCCAGGAGCTCTAACCGGAAAGAGCTGTAAATGTGGGGGTTTCTTTCGCTGTCTCACAGGGACCTTCTAGTATACCCGTTGACTCATGTCCATCCTGTGTTTGGGAAAGTACTGCACCGAGTCCATGAAGGCTACCGTCTGTGTACAACAGGAATGGTTGATCGAAATCTGCGTAAGACAAAATCGGGGCTGAAGTAAGAGCATTCTTTATAGCATGGAAGGCCTCATCTCGCCTCTGGTCCCAAGAGATGCACTGGGTCTTCGGCACTCCGGCGGTCCCCCTCAGCAGCTCATTCAGGGGACCCACCACCTTTGCAAAATCTTTGACAAACCGTTGGTAGTACCCAGCAAGCCAAAGGAAGGCCTGGAGTTCCCTCACTGTTAGAGGGACTGGCCAGTTCTGGATAGCAGCCACTTTTCCCGGTGAGGGTAGAACCTCGTCTTGTGACACTATGTGGCATAGGTACTCAATCTCTCTCTTGAAGAGGTGGCATTTCTTTGGCTTCACTTTCAGAATATGAGCCCGCAGTCTTCCAGGTACCTGTCCAAGCCAGGCAAGATGGTCTTCGAACGAGGCAGAGAACACAATGATGTCATCCAGGTAGATCAGGGTAGCCTCAAAGTTTAAGTCTCCTAAACACTTTTCCATCAGCCGTTGAAATGTGCCCGGAGCATTGGAGAGCCCAAAGGGCATCCGGTTAAACTCAAACAATCCCTTAGGGAGGATGAAGGCATTTTTTTCCTTGTCTTTTTCTGCCACGGCTACTTGCCAGTATCCACTTGCTAGGTCCAAGGTGGAGAAGTACTTGGCCTTCCCCAATGCTGTCAAGGATTCCTTTATGTGGGGTAACGGGTATGAGTCTCGCACAGTGCAAGCATTGAGTTTCCTGTAATCGACACAGAACCGGCTGGTCCCATCCTTCTTCTTGACAAGCACCACCGGGGCCACCCAGGGGCTTTGACTACTCTGCCCTACTCCTGAATCCAGCATCTGCCTGAGTAATGTCTTTACCTCTTGATTAGAGTTGAATGGATCGGCCGATCTTAAAAAAAAAGTATCGGTATCGCCGATTCCGATACCGGAAGTCCCATTGAAGTCTATGGGACTTCCGGTATCGGAATTAGAAATACCCTTTTTTTCCCACGTACAGCCTTTCGAGGGGCTGTACGGGCCTTCCGGGGGTCGGTGCCGGCCTGCCGGGGGGCTTTGCCGGCCTGCCGGGTGTCTGTGCCGACTCCCCGGGGGTCTGTGCCAGCTCCGGTGGTCTGTGCCGGCCTGCCGGGGGGCTGTGCCGGCCTGCCGGGGGGCTGTTCAGGCTCCAGGGGTCTGTGCAGGCATCGTCCGATGGGACTACAAGTCCCATCGGGCGATGCCTGCTACCATGACGGTGATTGACACATTTGCCAATGATGGGACAGTAGTAGTCCCATCATCCGGCTAATGTGTTGAATGTAAAAAAAAAAAATTACATACATACTACATAAATACATGCTACATACATACTACATACATGCTACATACTACTGTACATACATGCTACATACATGCTACATGCTACATACATGCTGCATACTACATACATGCTACATACATGCTACATACTACATACATGCTACATACATGCTGCATACTAAATACATGCTACATACATGCTGCATACTACATACATGCTACATACATGCTACATACTACATACATGCTACATACATGCTGCATACTAAATACATGCTACATACATGCTGCATACTACATACATGCTACATACATACTACATACATGCTACATACATGCTACATACATGATACATACATACTACATACATGCTACATACTACTGTACATACATACTACATACATGCTACATACATGCTACATACATACTACATACATGCTACATACTACATACATGCTGCATACTACATACATGCTACATACATGCTACATACATGCTACATACATGCTACATACTACTGTACATACATGCTACATACATGCTACATACATGCTGCATACTACATACATGCTACATACATGCTACATACATGCTACATACTACATACATGCTACATACATGCTACATACATGCTACATACTACATACATGCTACATACATGCTGCATACTACATACATGCTACATACATGCTGCATACTACATACATGCTACATACATGCTGCATACTACATACATGCTACATACATGCTACATACTACATACATGCTACATACATACTACATGCTACATACATGCTACATACATGCTACATACTACATACATGCTGCATACTACATACATGCTACATACATACTACATACATGCTACATACTACATACATGCTGCATACTACATACATGCTACATACATACTACATGCTACATACATGCTACATACTACATACATACTACATGCTACATACATGCTACATACTACATACATGCTACATACATGCTACATACATGCTACATACATACTACATACATGCTACATACATGCTACATACATGCTACATACTAGTGGCTGAACCACTAGTAACAGTGTAGGCCAGACTGGATGGCTTTCCCAGCTCAGAAAGAGGGCGGTCACACCCATATATGCACTGAATGCACAATGAAATGAATAAAAGACAAATCTGAACTGAGAAAAGTAAGTTAATGTGTAAGCACAATGTAAGTGCATATTAACACATGACCATTAACCAGAGAAAACAAAAAGCAAGAAACACAAATATCCTGAACTAAAAGTAAAAAATATACTGCAAATAATGCATAAAGGTAATAATAATAATAATAAGGGTATTTAGTAAACATATTTTTGATCAAAATAATGCCACTTGGCAAGTGAAAAGGTTTTAAATACTAGAGTAGGGACTGTCCCACAAGGGTTGCCGTGACGTGGCGGGATGGCTTGTACATTATTTTGATCAAAATTATGTTTATTAAATACCCTTATTATTATTATTATTACCTTTATGCATTATCTGCAGTATATTTTTTACTTTTAGTTCAGGATATTTGTGTTTCTTGCTTTTTGTTTTCTTATGTAGTATGTATGTAGTATGTAGCATGTATGTAATTTTTTTTTTTTCATTCAACACATAGGCCGGATGATGGGACTACTACTTTCCCATCATTGGCAAATGTGTCAATCACCGTCATGGTAGCAGGCATCGCCCGATGGGACTTGTAGTCCCATCGGACGATGCCTGCACAGACCCCCGGAGCCTGCACAGCCCCCCGGCAGGCCGGCACCGACCCCCCGGAGCCTGCACAGCCCCCCGGCAGGCCGGCACCGACCCCCCGGAGCCTGCACAGCCCCCCGGCAGGCCGGCACCGACCCCCCCAGAGCCTGCACAGCCCCCCGGCAGGCCGGTACAGACCACCCGGAAGGCCCGAAGTGACAGCGCATCATGATGCGCACAAACCGCGCATCATGATGACGTCATTTCGGCAGCCGATCAGAGCCACAAAAGTGGCTCTGTTCAATTTGGGACTTCCGATTCCGGTATCCGATATAAAAAAAAAATATCGGAATCGGTATCGGATTTCCGATACGGCAAATATCGGCCAATACCCGATACTTGCGGTATCGGAAAGCTCAACACTACTCTTGATACATCTTGGGTGGGATTTGCCAGTATCGTTCTTGAATTGGACGAACGTCCCTGGTCGGTGTGTGATCGCTTCTGTACAGCCAAAATCTTCGGCGTGACGAGTGAATGCAGCCTGATTTTCCCACAGCATAGCTTCTATCGCCTGCACACACTCAGGGCCTAGGGCCTTCACTTCCACTTCCATTTGATCCAGGATGACCCGCCCATTCCTCTCCGGGGTTGGAGTCTCTTCGGGCCCTGCCACGACTGCCAGAGTCCACCCCATAACTTCTATCGGGGATAAAGACATCTCCTTGACTCACCACTTCACTCTTGTGTAGGTACACCCAGGCCAAATCTGTCCCTCATGGCAAGGTGACCTCCCTGGGGCCTATGTTCAAAGCTATTATGGGCACGTGTCCTCGCTGGACCACCGCTATTGTACGAGTTATCACGACTTTTTGGTCCTCTCCTCCGCCTGCCACAGGCTGAACAATCACTTCCAGCCCATCAAGGTTGCGATGAGTCCCCACTGGAAGGTGCAATATACTTTCTCGCTCAGGAGGCAGGATTACAGACTCTTTCCCTGGGGCCCTGATGAACCCTACAGTCTGATAAGATGGCACACTTCTGCGTCCCACAGATGCGGATCAATCGCTGAAAGGCTTCTTGAGTAGGATTCCCAATAACAGGGTCCCCTGTTATGAGCTTATTTTCTGCTCCACTAGCTGGGAGTTCTCCTTCCGTTCTCCCTCTGGTGGTGACAAGAGGTAGTGAGGTTGGTTTAATTGGTAATGGTCTGCCACCTGACGAGGAGGATAATGATTGGATCTCTGGAGTATCAGACTGGTTATAAGACAGCCGACGCCCTATCCGGGTGCTGGTGATTCAGTCTGCTTCTCAGGTCTTGGACTTCAGCTCTGCTCCAGTCTTCTCAAGTTAAGTTTGTTTTTGCTAATGTTCACACTTGCTCTAGTTGGTCAACTCAGTTTTTTTGTGGTCAGCCAGCCCGGCTGGGCTGTGTTGAACTTCCACTCTTATTTATCTCTATTTGCCAATTTGCTTTTTTGTCCTTTATTAGATTGGCCTCTTTTTTGCTCTGTCTCAGAATATTTCAGAGTGCTGATATAGTGGGAGAAGTCTAGTAACTTCAGGGTTAATTTTGCTATCAGAAGTGTTGGACATTATTTTGGGTAGGGTTTTTGGTAGATTGCAGACAGTATCTTTCCTTTCCTGTCCTTTCAAGTTAGTTTGGCCCCATCGTTTGCTCAGCCTATTTTTCTGCCTTTGTTTGTGTTTTCATCTTGCTTCACCGTCAATACATGTGGGGGGCTGTCTTTCCTTTGGGGTCTGCTCTGAGGGAGTTAGTTTTCCTCTTTTCTTACTTTAGGCTTATTTAGCTCTCTGGTTGTGACGAGGCGTCCAGGACCATCGTAGGCACGCTCCACGACTGCTGCTAGTTGTGTGTTAAGATCAGGGATCTGCAATCTGCATAGTTACCAACCTCTCTGGTTTTCTGAGACTTAGCGTGTGTTGTTTTTTTTCTCTTCGGTGACCCATTCATAACAGGCCCCATTTGGTAAACATTATCTGATCGAGTTCTCATAGGATATTCATTACCAGTACTACAAGCACATCTTCTTTGATGGGCTCAAGGACTAGCAGGATCCCTTTCTTTCCCACTTCTTGCCCACAGATTCAAATATTCATCCACACAACTCCTGTGACCGGGATCTGTTGTTGATTGGCAGCAAACAACCGGATCAATTTCTCCTTCTCTGGCTTGGCCAGGGCCTGAAAATGCTGTTTGAAATATGATTCTGGCATCATCACTTGTGACCCTGTATCTGTCAAGCAATCCACTGGAACACCCTCAAATTCGGCACGCAAGATAGAACTCCCAGCAATCAAATGTTCATTATGATAAGGAACGGCCTCTCTTCTTGCCTCCCCCACAGAGTGCCGGGTTACTGCGGGGGTTGGTAGTTTAGCGGTGGCTGTGGCTGGCTTTGAGCATAATTCCAGCAGTCTCTGGCAAGGTGCCCTTGTCCTCCACATTCCCAGCATTGGAAGCCTCCTCTTTGCCGAGGGGCACCCTGAGGCTGTCTTCGTGCCTCCGATGTCTGACGGGAGGGGATCTGCACCAACTGATCCCTTATGGGTCTGGCCGAAGAGTGGTTATATGAGTACGATGGGTCATACTGTTGTTCTCCCATTCTTTGCTCCATCTGGGTTAATTTGTCTTCCATACTGACAAGAGACCGCTGCAAGTCTTGCACCACCTGGACCAGCTCCTGATGGTTTGGGTCCCCTATGGTATTGGCACCCAGGACACGCATCACCCCAGATGCGTAGCTGTCTTCCTTGGTTCGGGACACTGCTTCTGCCAGGATTTGCCGAAATGAAAGAGCCAGATCTGCACGGACCCATTCTGACAGTGCTCTCCTCAAGGATGTGTTGTGGAGTCCCAGAATGAATTGTTCCCGGAGTGTCCGGTCTTTGGAGCCCATGCCACCGAGCCCATCCGTCTCTTTCCTCTGCACTTCTGCCAACACTTCTTGCAGTGCTGTCGCATACTGGGAGATCCCTTCTTCTTCCCACTGTAGTCTAAAGAAAAATTTGACGCGAAGGTGTCCCGTACTAGCAGTCTCGCTGTAGATCTCTTCCAAGAATTTCACTAGCTCCTTCAGGGTACTACTGGTGAGTTCCAGCTGTAGACAGACGTTCTTACGGGCCTCTCCCTCCAAGGCAGTCAACGCAATGTCCACTTCAAGGTCTGTGCTGATGTTATAAATCTTCAGGGTGCTTTGCAGCCAGGACACCCAATCAGACAGGGGCATATTATTGCCAGCAAATTTTGGAAGCACACTAAATATGGTGCCCATACGGAGTGTCCTTGCAGGGGTTCCACCAAAGCCCACAGCATCCCTACTAACACTAGAACTCTCACTGTTGCCGCCTGCTGCTTGCATCTTGGTGACAGTAACCCTGCTCGCGGCGCCACTTGAAGCGATGGCCGGGGGGACCACCACAATGCAGGGAGACTAGGGTACACAAGATGAGGTGCAAGCAGCAAAGTGTTAATTTATTTACAGGCAAGGAGTGCAGTGTTTAGGAAAATGCAGAAACAAGGGTATGCAATGAAAATAGACAATTTACAAGGATAATATTCTCTAGCTGGACCATCAAACAGCACGGAGCACCAACTATCACAGCTCAGTGTATTTATCCAACTGGCAAGACAACTGTTGTGAATTCTCTCTCTGGCTTCCCCCTGGTGATTACTGAAGGTAGTGAAGCTGGTCAGATTGACAGAGGGGTTGCGAGTTCTCTTTCTGGGCGCCCTCTGGTGGTTACTGTAGGTAGTGGAGCTGATCTGATTGACAGAGGCTTGCTACCTGATAATGAGGAAGACGATTGGAGATCTGGGGTTTCTGATTGGGATTTAAGACAGCTGACTCCCTCTATCCCTGCTGGTGATTTTCTTCCTGTGCCTTCTGAGGTCTGATGTCTCCTGCTCTTTCCCTGCATGGTTCAGCTAAGTGGTTCATTTGCTATTCTGTTTGCATTTGATCTGGTTTTGTCTATCTCTGCTTTATGCAGGTCAGCTAGCTCCTGCTGGGGCTGTGCTGAATCACCGCCCATATGTTACTGCTTGTGCCAGTTTGTTTTGTGCCCTGTTGTATTGGTCTCTTTTTGCTTTGCTTTCAGAATATACCAGAGTCCTCATATAGTGGGGGCCAAGTTGTGCGACTTCAGTGTTTTTTGTGCATCAGAAGTGCTGGACTTTTTGCAGGGTTTTTTGCGTGATTGCAGACAGTCTTTCCTTTCCTGTCCTGTCTAGTCAGTGTGGGCCCCATCATTTGCTCAGTGTATTTTTCTGCCTGCGTTTGTGTTTTCATCTTGTCTCACCGACAATACATGTTTGGGGGCTGTCTATTCCTTTGGGGTCTGCTCTGGGGCAGTTTAGATTTCCGCTTTCTTGCTTTAGGCTTAGTTAGCTCTCAGCTGTGCTGAGGCGTCTAGGATCATCGTAGGTACGCTCCATGGCTACTGCTAGTTGTGTGGATAGGATCAGGGGTCTGCAATCTGCTTAGTTACCAACCTCTCTGGTTTTCTGTGGCTTAGCCTGTTCCTGCTATCTTCCTCGGTGACCCATTCATAACAGACAGCACAGTAAAGTAATGTATGATGCTACACTAGCTATAACCTATCTGGCCTTTGCTAACCTGGCCACACGGCTGCCGTGCTCTATCTATTGCAGCTTATCCTAAACCCTAGCATGTGCACAGAAGAGGTTAACACTCACAGTAGCATTAGTATCTCAGTCCATTCCCGGGGGCCTGCAGCTTTGCAAGATGGTGCGCACTTCTTCCTGGAAGCTCTGTGCAACGTGGTCTTTCCCTTGTGTGCAGGTCCAGTGATGCTCCTAGAAACGGTGGATTCCCTCCTCTGGATTCCTTTGTTGTGTTTTCTTCGTGGCTGCTCACGGCAACATAGGAAAGCCGCCTTGTTTTCCACAGAAGAGTTTACAAAGTCTTTCCTTCACAGCTCAGGCACGTGTCGTTCCTGCAGAAATCTCGGCTCTCTCCTCACAAACAGAAAAGCAGCCCCTCTCCTCTCCAGTGCTGGCAGAAGAGACCAAAACAGTCTCTACAGTAGGGAAGTGCAGAATGTCCCACTACTTTAACCAAGGGGGTGCTGTCTCTTAAAGTGGCAGCTTGTCTCTACGTTCCATAGCAACGCCACCCCCTTACACATATATATAACTGTCACCATCCCCCTCTCATGGCCCCCCTATTTATTACATTGATGGCCAGACCGTAGAATACATGTAACTGTCACCGTCCCCCTCTCGTGTCCCCTCAGTACCCGGACCCCCGATCCTCCTGTATCTGCTGATTTATGTGATGATTGTCATGGGAACACAGAACCCGATGCTCAAATAAATAATACACAGACACAGTAATTTTATGTGGAAAACAATGGCCGTGGTGTTTAATTCAGGGTAACTGGTAACCATAATAACTTAAATAAATTAAAACCATACTTCTGAAAATATAACTCATCCACCAACCCACCCAGAGAGCTGGGCGATTTCCCTTGAATAAACATCACGACAATAACTCACTCCGGGGAGGGAGGGCAGGAACTTCTTTCTTCTTCAAGCTGAATGAGGAAAACTGACAGAACGCCGATATATTTATACACAAAAACATCCCGCTCGTTTATGAACTGGCCAATGAAATTAAAGGAAAAAGGCGCCAGAACCACTGGAAAAATCCAGTACAAACCGGCTCATGTCTCCCCAGCCCCCCCCTCAGGCGACCTTTGACCTTGGAGACACAGCTAACCGCCATTTTGATGTAAAAAAATACCACAGGAACTAAAATAACCTGGCTAGGGTCCATGTTCCCATGAGACCCCCCCTTTATGTAATTCCGGGGAGGGCTACCATGGGAACACAGAACTCATTGCTCCAGGGGTGAACCTAGCCTCTCATATCTATCCTGTAAAACTGAGTACAGTAGTGGACATTTTGATTTAGATAAATAGAAAAAAAACAGGTGTCAGGCAGAAGGATGTCAGCGCCATCACACGCACATACAAGAGCAACACAGAAGTATCCAGAACAAGGGTCATTAATGGCCATGGTAGGCCTGGCACAGGGCCGGCCTGGGACAAAAATGCAGCCCTGCCACACAAACCCCACCAGCCCACAAACTATAACACTCCTCACCCCGATCAGTGAATTTCAGCTATACTTTGTCGTCCCCTCATCACTCTCTTATAGGAGTTACTGTATTAGAAAAGCCATATGTGAATGGCGTCACAGTGCGTATGATTGACCACAGCTCCATTTACATGGCCCATTCTCTTCAAAGCTACGTTTCCCAGGATCATGGGGGTCCCAATAGTCAGATCCACAACAAACAGAAAGTCATCCCCTATCCCCACATAATACGACATACAGTATTATGTGCCAAAATAAATTACTTCATACAGTATAATGGCCCCATATAATGCTCCATACAGTATAATGAGCTTCATATATTACTTCATACAGTATAATGGGCAACATATATTACTTCATACAGTATTATGTGCCCCATATATTACTTCATACAGTATAATGGGCCCCATATATTACTGCATACTGTATAATGGGCCCCATATATTACTTCATACAGCATAATGGGCACCATATATTACTTCATACAGCATAATGGGCATCATATATTACTTCATACAGTATAATGGGCCCCATATATTGCTCCATACAGTATAATGAGCCCCATATATTACTTCATACAGTATAATGGGCAACATATATTACTTCATACAGTATAATGGGCCCCATATATTACTACATACTGTATAATGGGCCCCATATATTACTTCATACAGCATAATGGGCCCCATATATTACTTCATACAGCATAATGGGCACCATATATTACTTCATACAGTATATTGGGCCCCATATATTACTTCATACAGTATAATAGGCCTCATATATAACTGCATACAGCATAATGGGCCCCACATATTACTTCATACAGTATAATGGGCCCCATATATTACTTCATACAGCATAATGGGCCCCACATATTACTTCATACAGTATAATGGGCCCCATATATTACTTCATACAGTATAATGGGCCTCATATATTACTTCATACAGTATAATGGCCCCATATAATGCTCCATACAGTATAATGAGCTTCATATATTACTTCATACAGTATAATGGGCAACATATATTACTTCATACAGTATTATGTGCCCCATATATTACTTCACACTGTATAATGGGCCCCATATTTTACTTCATACAGTATAATGGGCCCCATATATTACTTCATACAGTATAATGGGCCCCATATATTACTTCATACAGTATAATGGGCCCAATATATTACTTCATACAGTATAATGGGCACCATATATTACTGCATACAGTACAATGGGCCCCATATATTACTTCATACAGCATAATGGGCCCCACATATTACTTCATACAGTATAATGGGCCCCATATATTACTTCATACAGTATAATGGGCCCCATATATTACTTCATACAGTATTATGTGCCCCATATATTACTTCATACAGCATAATGGGCCCCATATATTACTTCATACAGTATAATGGGCCCCATATATTACTTCATACAGTATAATGGGCCCCATATATTACTTCATACAGTATTATGTGCCCCATATATTACTTCACACAGTATAATGGGCCCCATATTTTACTTCATACAGTATAATGGGCCCCATATATTACTTCATACAGTATAATGGGCCCCATATATTACTTCATACAGTATAATGGGCCCAATATATTACTTCATACAGCATAATGGTTCCCATATATTACTGCATACAGTATAATGGGCACAGTATATTACTTCATACAGTATAATGGGCACCATATATTACTGCATACAGTACAATGGGCCCCATATATTACTTCATACAGCATAATGGGCCCCATATATTACTTCATACAGTATAATGGGCCCCATATATTACTTCATACAGTATAATGGGCCCCATATATTACTTCATACAGCATAATGGGCCCCATATATTACTTCATACAGTATAATGGGCCCCATATATTACTTCATACAGTATAATGGGCCCCATATATTACTTCATACAGTATTATGTGCCCCATATATTACTTCACACAGTATAATGGGCCCCATATTTTACTTCATACAGTATAATGGGCCCCATATATTACTTCATACAGTATAATGGGCCCAATATATTACTTCATACAGCATAATGGTTCCCATATATTACTGCATACAGTATAATGGGCACAGTATATTACTTCATACAGTATAATGGGCCCCATATATTACTTCATACAGTATAATGGGCCCCATATATTACTTCATACAGTATTATGTGCCCCATATATTACTTCACACAGTATAATGGGCCCCATATTTTACTTCATACAGTATAATGGGCCCCATATATTACTTCATACAGTATAATGGGCCCCATATATTACTTCATACAGTATAATGGGCCCAATATATTACTTCATACAGCATAATGGTTCCCATATATTACTGCATACAGTATAATGGCACAGTATATTACTTCATACAGTATAATGGGCACCATATATTACTGCATACAGTACAATGGGCCCCATATATTACTTCATACAGTATTATGTGCCCCATATATTACTTCATACAGTATTATGGGCCCCATATAATACTCTATACAGTATAATGGGCCCCATATATTACTTCATACAGTATAATGGGCCCCATATATTACTTCATACAGCATAATGGGCACCATATATTACATCATACAGCACAATGGGCACCATATATTACTGCATACAGTATAATGGGCACCATATATTACTTCATACAGCATAATGGGCACCATATATTACATCATACAGCACAATGAGCACCATATATTACTGCATACAGTATAATGGGCACCATATATTACTTCATACAGTATAATGGGCCCCATATATTACTTCATACAGCGTAATGGGCACCATATATTACATCATACAGCACAATGGGCACCATATATTATTGCATACAGTATAATGGGCCCCATATATTACTTCATACAGTATAATGGGCCCCATTTATTACTTCATACAGTATAATGGACCCCATATATTACTTCATACAGTATAATGGGCCCCATATATTACTTCATACAGTATAATGGGCCCCATATATTACTTCATACAGTATAATGGGCCCCATATATTACTTCATACAGTATTATGTGCCCCATATATTACTTCACACAGTATTATGGGCCTCATATATTACTTCATACAGTATAATGGGCCCCATATATTACTTCATACAGTAATGAATGTCATCCGCTCAATGCCGACTTTTATTTCCCATTGACTTGCATTGGGGTCGGGTTTCCGACGAAACTCCGACCTTTTTTGCCCTAGTCGGACCAGTTTCATCTGAAACGAATTTTGTTTCATGAAACCCGATCCGACTAAAGTCGCTCAACTCTACTCCTGTCCATAACCCGTCCATTTGACCAAGTACTGGAGTCTCCATCTAGCCAAACGAGAATCCAATATTTTTTTCTACCTCCTATTCCACATTGCCTTTAGCCAATACAGGGTCAGGAGGTGCCGCCATAGGAACTACTGGCTACACAAACCTCTTCAACAGAGATTTATGAAACACGTTATGGATCTTAAACGTAATGAAGAGCCAATTGAAAAGAAACAGGATTATGAATCTCCAAAGTCTTATAAAGGTCCAATGAATCTTGGCTTGAACTTAGGAGAAGCCACCTTCATGGGAATATTCTTTGACGACAACCAAACCATATCACCCACTTTAAATCGGGGACCAATGGTCCTATGCCGGTTGGAAAATCACTGGGCCTTTTCCTGAGAGAGGGACAACTTATTCACCACTTGGTCCCAAATCTGCTGCATTCTCTCTACCACAGTGTCCACACTTGGGCAGGTCGAAGATTCCACTTGCCCTGAAGAAAATTGAGGATGAAACCCAAAATTACAGAAAAAGGGCGACATCAAAGTGGCAGAACTAGCTCTATTGTTTAGAGCGAATTCGGCCAAGGGCAAAAATGAGACCCAGTCATCCTGATCAGCAGATATAAAACATCTCAAATAGGACTCCAAAGTCTGGTTTGTTCTCTCAGTCTGCCCATTGGTCTGAGGATGAAATGCAGAGGAGAAAGATAACTGAATTCCCAGATTGGAACAAAAAGTTCTCCAAAATCTGGAAACAAACTGGACTCCTCTGTCCGACACAATGTTCTCAGGAATCCCATGCAACCGAACCACCTGTTGTAAAAACAAGGGCACCAACTCTCAAGAAGATGACATCAAAGTGGCAGAACTAGCTCTATTGTTCAACGCGAATTCGGCCAAGGGCAAAAATGAGACCCAATCATCCTGATCAGAAGATATAAAACATCTTAAATAAGACTCCAAGGTCTGGTTTGTTCTCTCGGTCTGCCCATTGGTCTGGGAATGAAACGCGGAGGAGAAGGATAACTGAATTCCCAGATTGGAACAAAAGGCTTTCCAGAATCTGGAAACAAACTGGACCCCTCTATCGGACACAATGTTCTCAGGAATCCCATGTAACCGAACCACCTGTTGTAAACACAAGGGCACCAACTCAGCGGAAGATGGCAACTTTGGGAGTGGTACAAGATGGACCATCTTAGAAAATCTATCACAAATCACCCAGATAACAGTCATTCTCTGAGAGACAGGAAGATCAGAAATAAAATCCATTGAGATATGGGTCCATGGCCTCTTGGGCACCGGCAGGGGCATCAACAACCCACAAGAACGAGAACAGAGTTTAAACCGAGAACAAGTCCCACAGGACTGCACAAAATTCCTGACATCACGAGATAAGGCAGGCCACCAAAAAGACCGACTCACCAAATCTCTGGTACCAAAAATACCTGGATGACCAGCCAACACGGAGCAATGAATTTCAGACATTAATATCTTCCTCCACTGGTCAGGAGCATACAATTTTCCCATAGGGCAATGCTCAGGTTTGTCCTCCTGAAATTCCTCCAGGGCACATCTCAAATCGGGCGAGATGGCGGAAAGAACTACCCCCTCACCAAGAATGGCAGTAGGCTCGGTCACAATAAGAGAATCCGCAAAGAAACACCTAGAAAGGACGTCTGCCTTAACATTCTTAGTGCCCGGAAGAAAAGAGACCACAAAATTAAAACATGTGAAAAACAAGGCCCACCTAGCCTGTCTAGGATTCAAGCGTTTGGCCGATTCAAGATAAATCAGATTCTTGTGGTCGGTGAGGACCACAACTTGATGTCTAGCTCCCTCCAACCAATGTCTCCACTCTTCAAATGCCCACTTCATGGCCAACATTTCCCGATTCCCCATGTCATAATTACGTTCAGATGGGGAGAATTTTCGAGAAAAGAAGGCACAGGGATTCATTTTAGAAGTCACCGGATCTTTTTGGGACAAAACAGCTCCTGCACCAATCTCAGAAGCATCTACCTCTACCTGAAATGGAAGTGAGACATCAGGTTGCCGTAAAACCGGAGCAGAAGTGAATCTCCGCTTAAGCTCCTGAAATGCCAAGATAGCCTCAGGAAACCAAATCAGCACATTAGCACCCTTCTTGGTCAGATCAGTCAGTGGTTGGACAATACCAGAAAAATTACATACAAACTTACGATAGAAAATAGCAAAACCCAAAAACTTCTGGAGAGCCTTCAAAGAAGTGGGCTGAACCCAATCATAAATGGCCTGTACCTTGGCCGGGTCCATTTCAGTAGTCGACGGAGACAAAATAAATCCCAAAAATGAAATCCTCTGTACACCAAAGAGACATTTCGATCCCTTAACATACAGGGAATTCTCCCTCAAAATCCGGAACACAGTCCGGACATGTTCCACATGGGAATCCCAATCACTAGAAAAGATCAAAATATCATCCAGATAGATGATCAAAAACTTATCCACAAAATCTCGGAAAATATCGTTCATGAAGCACTGGAAGACAGAAGGGGCATTAGTGAGCCCAAAAGGCATCACCAGGTACTCAAAATGTCCCTCCGGAGTATTAAACGCCGTCTTCCATTCATCCCCATGCTTGATGTGAATAAGATTATACTCCCCCCTGAGGTCAAGCTTCGTAAACCAGCAGGCACTTTTAACTCTGGAAAATAAATCAGAAATCAGGGGTAAAGGATACTGATATTTAACAGTGAGTTTGTTAAGGGAACGATAGTCAATACATGGCCTTAATGAGCCATCTTTCTTGGTCATGTCAGAGAAGAGATTTCTATGTCTCCTCAGGTAGAGCTCAGGTGGAGCTCTTGCCTAGGTACCTAGGATTGGGAGAAATAAAACGAGAGACACAGGTTCTTGTCTATCACGTAAATCTCCTGTTTATTGGGGGGCAGGTTAAGTCCTTTATAGCCCATCAGAAGAGGAAATGGACAAAAATGGACAATTCCGTAACATTTCGTAACAATTGGCTAGATGAAGAGGTGTTTACATAATAATCTGGCAAAAATATAAGTTATACAATTGGTTGTCAAACACATCCTGAGACAGGAGATAGATTACATAATAAAATGTGGGCGAACATTCCAGAACTTTTCATATGTCAGCGTGACCTGGTTCAAAAGTTGAGGTTCTTAAGAGAACTTGGACTGAATTTTGCAGCAGCATAATGGAACCCTGGTGCGACCCAACTTGCTTTTACCTGGCTTACCGTTCCATTTTTGGATTGATGTGTTAATCCGTGGGAGAGGGAGCACACTATAGGGAACAATGCCCTGGGCAAGCAATACCTACCGTCCGCTCTCCACAATCCATTCTCTTCTTTCGCACCTGCGTGCCTTTGCCATTCTTCCTTTTCTGGCGCAGAGGCCTGGTCTTGCAGGCTCTGGAGTAATTGAAGATCCACCTCCCCCGACACCTGTGCAGTGTATGTTCCTGCGGGAAGAGGGAACAAAGCAGCAGCCTTGGCTGCAATATCAGCTCGGTAATTACCTTCAGCTTCCTTAGTGCGCTCTTTAGTGTGAGCTTGCACTTTCACTACAGCAACTTTTTTTAGGCAGCTCCAATGCTCTGAGAAGCTGAGCCACCAATTCTGCATTTTTAATGGGCTTACCGGAGGCACCAACAAACTTTCTGCTCCTCTATAAGGGACTGCAATCATGGAAAATGCCGAATGCGTGGCGCTATCAGTAAATGCTCCTCCATTGTACATGCCTCAGCGAGTGCTTTCAATTCAGCTTCCCCGAGCAGACATCCCAGAAGGTAAAGCTTTACTTTGCACCACCTGTATAAGGCACTTCATCTTGGTAAATCCTGTGACACATCTACATAAAACTCTGGATCTACATTAGGGATTGGTGTCTCTTGCACATTGGCAAGTAGCCATGTTAAAAATACAGTATACCCTTAGCATGCCCCCCTCAATTCATGACAATACAAATGGAGGTGGAGGTCATAATTTGGGATTCCTAGAGCCGAGGCTGAGAGAATGGCCTCCTTCAGGTTCTTGAACCCCTCTTTTGCTTCCGGGGTCAGTTGGCATGGCTGTCCTTTGTTATACCACAATGACAACACATCAAGGAGAGGCTGTATCATTTGTGATGCAGAGGGAATCCATTCTCGACAGTAGCTGGTCAGCCCCGGGAATGTCCTCAGTGGCAGATGGAAGTGAGCTCCATTGCTTGGCTTATGGCTTTTTCTGCTGGTGTGGTGTGTTTCAGCTGAAGTGAAATGCAATGACCTAAGAAAACAACTTTTTCCTTTGCTATTGGCAGTTACCTCTTGACACCTTACATCCTTCATGGTGCAAAAATATTAATAAGGAAGCTGTTTCCATTGGACATACCTGTTTTCTCTCTGCTCAGGGGATATCGTCTAATACGCACCGGTACAGTTCCTGGCTTCAATCTGATGGATACTGGTACTACCCTAAACCACCGTCTGTCCTATCCTTTACCCATACTGCAGGTGGTACCTGCTCGAACATTGGCTGAATGTCCTCATCTTGGTCAGTTGCAGTTTTTCTTGTCATCTAGCTAAATTAGCAGCATCATGGATAGAGGGCTTCTTCAGACAGCGGACCTGTAACAGCAATGCCTTCCTTCTTAATGAAAAACTGCATTCATAGCACTCAGGATATCAGCGCCTATCAAGACTATAGGACATTTATCGGAGACTAGCAATTGGTCGCACAAGTCTGTGGTACGCGCTATTCACACATTCATGGGTTCTGGTTCATGCAGTAGACTGTTCCTCCTGTCCTGAATCCTTGTGGCATGTCCTTGTCTTATATAATAGTACGGCTCACCCCGTATCAGGCATTTTAATTGTATCCCAGGAGGAGGTTTTCATTATGTGACAGTGATTGGACCGTCCTGTGGGGGAACCGCTATTCTTGCTTCCACTTCTCCGGGTCTGTTCTCCCATCTTTCCTTTTCTTCTCTCCCCCTGTGATGTATACCTGCCGCCTGCACCACAGTTTTCACAGCATTAATAAATGCCTCCGGAGGTGTATTCACCATAACAGGAGTCGCCTTCTGCTGCTTCTTCACTTTCCTATTGTTAATCTGGTCCTCTATCCCCTAAACATGGGAAGGGATTGTATATACATTCCGGCCGTACTCTCATCACTTCTGTTCTCAGATCTTCCTTCAATCCTATCAGTAACATATTTTTACAAATCTGGCTTCTCTGGGGGTTTTCAAATCATAGTTATGAGGGGTAAGGGTTGTCTGCAAGTGAGATGTTTGCCCATTTCTCCCCTCCGTAGGAATTGCTGGGGGCTGTTCCTTACCGGAGTGGAGAGACTGTCTGTGGACCCCTGTGGCGACCCAAGGGTAATGAGTATAGAGGAGAAGCATCATATACAAGTCAGCTAGTTTGCATCTGTGGAGACATGGGGATCAGTCCTCCCCCCGTGATTGGCAGCTATGCGACCCCTGGCTGATGGTATATCACCAGGGTCTACCAGAGATGGGGTGGAGATGAGGCTACACGAGCCAGGCAAGTATAGTATTATACAGATGTTACGGCTGCGGACAGAAATCTCCTGTCTGCACGCAGCTTCGCTCTTCTTTGGGCTGCTTAATGGGGGCCGGTCTCATCCCCTCCACTACTACAGGGGCGCAGGGAGCTGTGGAAGCACAGACTGATCTTGTGAAGGGGCTGCCTGTGTGTGGAGACGCTGCAGATTGCCTGACACACATTCTCTCATTCTAACTTCATCACTTTCATCATTCTTAGGATTAGAACAGACCATCTCATTCAGAGGTTCCGATCCACGCTGCATGCACCCCATAGTCATATTTTCCCAATCCATGCAGCATGCTCCTTACGTAAACACTCGTTGTATCTCCCAGCATCTTAACATCCATTCCTTGGCATTTCTGCCTTTTCAAGACTTGTCAGCGGTATTGTTAACTGCTTTTTAATCCTGCAGGTCCTTCATCTCATATCTCAGATCCGTAGTCTGTCCTGACCTGGTGTGCCTAGCACCATAACAGCTGTCAAGGGTAGCGACCCCTGTCTTCAGCCCTGCTATGTAATAGTGGGATCCCACTGGTCTACTACAATAGCCAGCAATCCTGCTACCAAAGCAATAACCTGAGCCGCAGCTCTCTGTTCTGTCCTGATCCTGATATACACTCTCCCAAACAATTAGACAGAATACCATAAACAACACAGCTCCAAACCCAAGCGCTCTACACTCCTCATACATCTGGATCTCAGCCCTTACTAGACTCTGAATATGGAGGTCTATTCCTGAATTCACTCCGGGTTCAATAAGACAATATTCGTGCGTGATATTATCTTGCCACCTTGGCATATACCATCTAGAGTCCAATACATCTACCCAGCTTTTAAACAATGTACATGACAAGAATATACTCTGCGCCTATCCTGGTGGACTGAGCACAGACCCTTATCACACAGCATCTGTCCGACACTTCAATCACATCCATACACGCAGCACTTCTGTACTCTCTTACTCCCCACATCTTATCAAAAATGCTCTAGTGCCAATGGACAAAAACATCAATCACATATATTTGTAGAAACTCTTGCTTGGTTCACTATATCCTCTAATTAGCGTCCTATCTGAGTACCGGGTTGCATACAAAAAACATTTACATTCCCATAGATTGTCTTCACGTGAGTTTCCCTCTTCACTACAAACTCCCACCCGGGACCTTCCTATAAGTTTTTTCAAGTAGCAACTAACCGGAGAGTTTTATCTTACTCACTGCTTTTAAGTAACAAAAAGGCTATTTATACACTGAGAACACGTCATTTAGTCTCCATACATCAACAGCGCAGCTTAGTAACGCCACAACACAGACTGAGCAATATCAGGACCGCAGTATAATCAGATCAGTTCTGCACAGCATTATCAGTACTACTTATCAATTAACATCTGACAAGGCATCAACAAACAAAAGAAGAATAAAAGTTAGAACAAACATAAACCGAGTATAGCAGAGCAGGGTCAAGACAATGTGATCGCAATATTTTCAGTATTAACAAACACTGACATCGTTACAAACAGAAAGACAGGAACCTTTGTTATAGATACAGACAAAACAAATGGAAAATCATCGCACTTCATCCTGAAACAAAACAATTGTTAACAGCACTTAAACAGACAATCAAACAAGAGATAACAAATAATATATATACCTTTTTTTCCTGAGGGCTTTTCCCGTTAGAAATCCCCACAGACTGACTCCAGAAAGCCTCTTTTCCCGGAGAGAAAATTGTGAGTAACAAATCTACTCACTTACCCGGGATCTGGTTTTCTGTTCAGGATAGAGACGGTCAATTGTTCAGTCTGAGATGAAAGTCGAAGGGGAATATTATATCTCGCTGGGGCCTCCAAGTTGTCAGAGAAGGGATTTCTATGTCTCCTCAGGTAGAGCTCAGGTGGAGCTTTTGCCTAGGTACCTAGGATTGGGAGAAATAAAACGAGAGACACAGGTTCTTGTCTATCAAGTAAATCTCCTGCTTATTGGGGGGCAGGATAAGTCCTTTATAGCCCATCAGAAGAGGAAATGGACAAAAATGGACAATTCCGTAACATTTCGTAACAATTGGCAAGATGAAGAGGTGTTTACATAATAATCTGACAGAAATATGAGTTATACAATTGGCTGTCAAGCACATCCTGAGACAGGAGATAGATTACATAATAAAATGTGGGCGAACATTCCAGAACTTTTCATATATCAGCATGACCTGGTTCAAAAGTTGAGGTTCTTGAGAGAACTTGGACTGAATTTTGCAGCAGCATAATGGAACCCTGGTGCGACCCAACTTGCTTTTACCTGGCTTACCATTCCATCTTTGGATTGATGTGTTAATCCGTGGGAGAGGGAGCACACTATAGGGAACAATGCCCTGGGCAAGCAATACCTACCGTCCGCTCTCCACAATCCATCCTCTTCTTTCGCACCTGCGTGCCTTTGCCATTCTTCCTTTTCGAATTTTGGAAGCAACAATATGTTCTGGACCAATTTCTTTGAATATATGCAGAACAATCAGGCCATAAAAGAATCTGCACGTAGACTGATGATAAATGGATAAAAGGTCATTCTTGCACAACACTATTTTCTAGTATTATATTCTGAACAGAAATTAACCCCTTCTTTAACAGTCACAAAAAAACCCAGCACCTAAAGGTGAAGAGGATGGTCTAATATGACCCTTCTCCAACAACTCCTTGATATAAGATCGCTTAGCATCATGCTTGGGTACAGATAAGTTGAAAAGCCGACCCTTGGGAAATTTACATCCGGGGATCAACTCAATTGCACAGTCATAACTCCTATGAGGAGGCAAAGACGCAGACTTACTCTCACTAAATACATCAGAAAAATCAGCCAGATAATCAGGAATATCATGAGACTGGGGAGAGGTGGAGAAAACAGGAGCGTCCCTAAGAACACACTGACAACCCCAACTCACCACAGACACAGATTTCCAATCCAAAACTGGATTATGAGTTTGCAACCAAGGAAAACCCAGAACAATAGTATCATGCAAATTATGCAGCACCAAAAATTTACAATTTTCTTGGTGGTCTGGGGCAACTCGCATTATCACCTGTGTCCAAAACTGAGGTTTATTCTCCGCCAAAGGAGTGGCATCAATACCCCTCAATGGAATAGGCGTCTGCAGAGGCGTCATGGAAAAACCACAACATTTAGCAAAGTCCAAATCCATCAGATTCAACGCTGCTCCTGAATCCACAAAATCCTTCATGGAAAATGTAGATAAGGAGCAGATCAGAGTAATTGCCAAAAGGAACTTAGGTTGTATACTGCCCACAGCAAATGTGTGTGCAAAATGTTTCTGTCATTTAGGGCAGACAGAAATAGCATGAGAGGTGTCTCCACAGAAAAAACACAACTTATTACGCCTTCTAAACTCCTGACGTTGCGCCCTAGACAAAACCCCATCACATTGCATGGGTTCAGACATTTACTCAAAAGGCGGCAGCGCCTCCCATGTAGTTTTACGTTTACGTAGACGCCGACCAACTTGAATGGCTAATGACAGGATCATCAAGACCAGAGGGAACAGGAAATCCCACCATAACATCTTTTACGGTTTCCGCCAAACCCTTCCAAAAGAGAGCTGCCAATGCACCGTCATTCCATGTAGTAAGGACCGCCCACTTTCGGAATTTTTCACAGTTCAACTCAGCAGGATCCTGACCCTGGTTCAATGCCAATAGGGCTTTCTCAGCTTGATCAATAGCATTAGGTTCATCATATAACAACCCCAAGGCTTGAAAAAATGTGTCCACATTAGTAAGAATAGGATCTCCAGGTGTCAGAGAAAAAACCCAATCCTGGGGATCACCGCGCTGCAAGGAGATGACAATTTTAACCTGCTGCACAGAGCTCCCCGATGAGTTAGGCTTCAAGGCAAGAAATAGTTTACAATTATTCTTAAAATTCAAAAATTTAGATGGATCCCCAGAAAACACATCAGGAGTAGGGATTTTTGCTTCAACAGCAGGTGATTGAGCGAGATAGGCAGAAATTCCCCGCACTTCAGCAGCGAGCTGCTCAACACAATCAGACAATAGCTTAATCTCCATTAAATAAAAAATCCTCCTACGGCCCCAGAGAAAAAGAGGAGAAAAAATATATATATAAAAAAATTCTGACTTTTTTTTTTTACCATTCTCTCTTGCTTTTGAGTACCCTAGAATGTGCGGTTTAGGCTGGTGATTCTGTTATGATTGGGTCACCGAGGAGGAAAGCAAGACCAAGTTAAGCCACAGAAAACCAGTAAGGTTGGTAACTAAGCGGATTGCAGACCCCTGATCCTATCCACACAACTAGCAGTAGCCGTGGAGCGTTCCTACGATGATTTTAGACACCTCAACTGGCCGGAGAACTAAATAAGCCTAAAGCAAGAAAGGGGAAATCTAAACTGCCCTGGAGGAGACCCCAAAGGAATAGATAACCCCCAAACATATATTGTCAGTGAGACAAGATGAAAACACAAACGCAGGTAGGAAAATAGGCTGAGCAAACGATGGGGCCCACACTAACTAGACAGGACAGGAAAGATACTGTCTGCAATCACGCAAAAAACCCTGCAAAAAATGCCCAACACGTCTGATAGAAAAAATACTGAAGTCACTAGACTTCGCCCACTATATCAGCACTCTGGTATATTCTGAAAACAGAGCAGAGAGAGGCCAATCTAATAAGCGACAAAAACAAACTGGCACAAACAGTAACATACGGATGGAAATTCAGCACAGCCCCAGCCGGGGCTGGCTGACCACACAAAACTGAAATAGACAAAACCAAATCAAATGTGAACAATAACAAAAGAACACTTAGCTTGAGCATGCAGGGACTGAGCTGGAAACTAAGACCTCAGGAGACAGGAAAAAATCACCAGCAGGGATAGAGGGAGTCGGCTGTCTTAAATCCAGTCAGAAACTCCCAATGTCTAATCATTCTCCTCATTATCAGGTGGCAGGCCTCTGTTAATTAGATCAGCTCCATTACCTCCTGTAACCACCAGAGGGAGCCCGGAAAGAGAACTCATGGCCCCTCTGTCAATACAACCATCTCCACTACCTTCACCAGCAACCAGAGGTAGGCCAGAAAGTGAATTCGCAACAGATTCTATAGCAGCCTGGCTCCCATTGTAATGCCCACCTGAGCCTCCCCATGCAGGACATATCATGATCCGCTCACATGGCCGGCATCCCCGAGTCCAAGGCGATCCTGCTGTCTGCGCTGTTGGAGGAGAACACGGTGATGGATCTGAAGCATTCTCTGAAGTGCCTCCATAGTTCCGTCACAATCTCCTCCCAAAATTACCTCATTTCCTGGTCAGCTTCTAGCACGTCACATCCGGTAGAACGTCACGTGCGAATTTTAAAGTGCTCTTCTGGGCTCCGCTGTGTACTCTTGTGTCTGTGGGAAAAGTAAGCTCCCAGCTGGGGCAGAATCTCTCTCAAAATTAGGACTGTCCCGCTGGGAGGTATGAATGCTCCCCACCATGCACCTTGTACACATATGGCTCCGCACACATCATACACACACGGTTCCGCTTTTTATGCCTCATACACACATGGCTCCGCTCCATACACCTCGCACATGCGCAGCTCCGCTCCGTACACCTCGCACATGCGCGGCTCCACTCCGTGCACACACGGCTCCGCACACATCTGTGTTCCGTACACCTCATACATGTGCAGCTCCGCTCCGTACACCTTGTACACGTGCAGCTCTGCTCCGTACACCGCGTACACGCGCTGCTCCGCTCTGTACATCTCACATACGCGCTGCTCCGCTCCGTACATCTCGCACACGTATGGCTCCGCTCTGTACACCTCATACACGTGCGGCTCTGCTCCATACACCTCGTATACGTGCGGCTCCGGTCTGTACACCTCATACACGTGTGGCTCCGCTCCGTACACCTCGCACACATGCAGCTCTGCTCCGTACACCTCGCACATGCGCGGCTCCACTCCGTACACACACGGCTCTGCACCATACACATCTGTGTTCCGTACACCTCATACACGTGCGGCTCCACTCCGTACACCTCGTACACGTGCGGCTCTGCTCCGTACACGTGCTGCTCCGCTCTGTACATCTCGCATACGCGCTGCTCTGCTCCGTACATCTCGCACACGTATGGCTCCGTTCCGTACACCTCATACACGTGCGGCTCCGCTCCGTACACCTCGTACACGTGCGGCTCTGCTCCGTACACCTCGTACACGCGCTGCTCCGCTCTGTACATCTCGCATACACGCTGCTCTGCTCCGTACACCTCGTACACGTACAGAGCGGAGCAGCGCGTGTACGAGGTGTACGGAGCAGAGCAGCGTGTATGCGAGATGTACAGAGCGGAGCAGCGCATCTCGCATACACGCTGCTCTGCTCCGTACATCTCGCACACCTCATACACGTGCGGCTCTGCTCCATACACCTCTGCTCCATACACCTCGTACACATGCGGCTCTGCTCCATACACCTCGTACACTTGCGGCTCCACTCCGTACACCTTGCACATGCGCGGATCCACTCCGTACACCTCGCACACGCGTGGCTCTGCTCTGTACACCTTGCACATGCGCGGATCCACTCCGTACACCTCGCACATGTGCGGCTCTGCTCCGTACACATCTCTGCTCCGTACACATCTATGCTCAGTACACCTCATACACGTGCGGCTCCGTTCCGTACACCTCATACACGTGCGGCTCCGCTCTGTACACCTCGTACACGTGCGGATCCGCTCTGTACACCTCGTACACGTGCGGATCCGCTCCGTACACCTCTATGCTCCGTACACATCTATGCTCTAATCGCAAATCTTTATTCAATAGCACAGGTAGAAAAGCACAAACAATGACAGACCCTTTGTCTGTCATTGTTTGTGCTTTTCTACCTGTGCTATTGAATAAAGATTTGTGATTTTACCATACCTTGGACATCTATGCACTGATTTCCTTTTGCTGCTTCTTATTGATTACAGTGTGTCCTACACTGATTTTCCATGGGCTGATTGTGTTGGTTTTCTTTTCATCTGCACCCACACGTAATATATGATGTTATACTGTTTCAGCCTTGTGGTCTGTCATTTTTATTTAACATCTATGCTCTGTACACCTCGTGCACGTGCGGCTCCGCTCCGTACACATCTATGCTCTGTACACCTCGCACATGTGCGGCTCCGCTCCGTATACCTCGTACACACGCTGCTCCGCTTTGTACACCTCACACACGTGCGGCTCTGCTCTGTACACCTCACACACATGCGGATCCGCTCCGTACACATCTATGCTCAGTACACCTCATACACGTGCGGCTCCGCTCTGTACACCTCACACACGTGCTGCTCCGCTCTGTACACCTCACACACGTGCTGCTCCGCTCTGTACACCTCACACACGTGCTGCTCCGCTCTGTACACCTCACACACGTGCTGCTCCGCTCTGTACACCTCACACACGTGCTGCTCCGCTCTGTACACCTCGCACACGCGGCTCCTCTCCGTACACCTCGCACACGCACTGCTCTGCTCTGTACACCTCACACACATGCGGATCCGCTCCGTACACATCTATGCTCAGTACACCTCATACACATGTGGCTCCGCTCCGTACACCTCATACACGTGCGGCTCCGCTCCGTACACCTCACACACGTGCGGCTCTGCTCTGTACACCTCACACACATGCGGATCCGCTCCGTACACATCTATGCTCAGTACACCTCATACACGTGCGGCTCCGCTCCGTACACCTCACACACGTGCGGCTCCGCTCTGTACACCTCACACACGTGCTGCTCCGCTCTGTACACCTCACACACGTGCTGCTCTGCTCTGTACACCTCGCACACGTGCTGCTCCGCTCTGTACACCTCGCACACGCGGCTCCTCTCCGTACACCTCGCACACGCACTGCTCTGTACACCTCACACCCTCGCGGCTCTGCTCTGTACACCTCGTATACACACGGCTCTGCTCCGTACACCTCGCACACACGCGGCTCTGCTCCGTACACCCTGTAAACCCCCCTGACCCCACACATAAACTTCCAAACAGCAGAGTCCTGCATAAACCAAGGGCCTCTGCGCACTGGACCTGTGATGAGGTCACATGGAGGGGAGGAGTCAGGGGTCACATGATCAGGGGGCCCTGTCTCCTTCCCTCCTGTGACTTCATCAATTACAAGCCTCTTGCACGACCGCAGCACCAGCGTGCAGAGACTAAATTGTAGGTGCTGCGGGTAGAGGAGCGCTTAATGCCGCCCCCTGCTGCCTGCCGCTTGAGCAGCTGGCTCAACTCGCCTCATTATAGCTGCGCCCCTGCATTGCTCAAATACATAATACAAAGACACAGTAATTTTATGTGGAAAACAATGCTGTGGTGTTTTATTAAGGGTAACAAAAAACTGGTAACCATAATAACTTAAATAAATTAATAACCATACTTCCGAAAATATAACTCATCCACCAACCCACCCAGAGAGCTGGGCGATTTCCCAAACGCCAAGACTCAAAGAGTCATGTCCCCTCCAAAACACCGCAGCCACTGTTCAATCACAGATTGAAGATCAAGATTGAAGATGTCAAGCCCAACTTCGGACAGGTGAACAAGGTCGCCTCTACATAAGCCTGGGGCGAACCCCTCCAATTCCACATGTCTGAAGGAAAATCCCTGGACTAATAACATGAAACGCTCCATACCTCTATTCACTCTACATTTAATTTTATCAAGAAAATATAACTTTGGATCAGACCAAACTAACCTGGGAATGATCTCGGAAAATGCAAAAGAGGTACCCACAAATGTAAGCTTCACCTGAGAGATGCCATTGCGCATTCCGGCTATAAGGTCCGGGGTTTTGTTTTTTCCGACATCGCTGCCACCTAAATGGATAATAATCAAATCGTGTGAAGGTAATTCAGCTGAAAGTCCCATTAACTCATTAGGTTCCTCCACTTCATGCCTCTGACCCTGTGCCAGAATATTCTGAGATGGGAAGAATTAAAAGAGACGTTTTCGGTATAACATCTTTGTGAGGCCTTCTTCTGAGCCCAAAATATAAAAGAATGTCCAATAATCCAAAGATAAAGGATCTGAAAAGGAATTCAAGTGAGTGATAATAATAAAGACGTGGACGTCCCCTCAACCTAAAGCGTCTAGAATCCCATCTACCAGCTGCATGATCCTATCATCTTGAAGACCCATCCTAGCTGCTTCAGTAGCGGCTCCTACTCTAATGGAATGAGAAGTCATTCTTCAATGGCTTTTACCAAGCTTTAAGAAACATTTCTGGAGAATAAAATTAAATTGGAAAATGGTTGCAGGTTCTCCATTGGAATAAACAGTGGACCGCCCCGATCAGGCCTTAACTTTAGCCAAGTCTTTAAACTAACAAGCGGACAGATAGTGTCATCAGAAACTGAATTCAGATGATTGCTAGCTCCTTTACCGAACTGGTCCATTTTGGACTTTCTAATAAAACTAAAGAGGAATAACATGTCCGAGATCAGCAGAGCAGATGGGTCAGACTTTTTTGCCGATACAACAAACGCTAGACAAAAAGCTGTGGAGAAAAGACAAACCTCTGAATCCTCAGAGCAGACCGAATCTAGGCTTCGACATAGATCCTTCAGTAGTTCGAAAGAAATTGGTCATCTCGTATCTTCACCGACAGAACCTCTCTTCAGTCCCTTCAAAAATTGCCTAAGTGGGAAGAAACTAGTAAGCGGAGCATAACCAGCCAGTTTTTTTTTAAAAAAAAGGACACCCCAGCGATCGATTTAGATAAAGCTGAATGGAGAGACCAGTTTTATAATGATAATTTAATAATTATAATTTGTATTTACATAGCGCCAACATATTCCACAGCACTTTACAATTAACATGTAAAGACGGGAAATTCAATACGAGTTAAGACAATTTACACAGTGACATTAGGAGTGAGGTCCCTGCTCACAAGCTTACAATCTACAAGGAAATGGGGGCACAGTAGGTGAGAAATGCTTGTTAATTCAGGTCTGGCAATTATAATAGGGATTTTCATATAAAGCTGCATGATCCGGTCATCAGCCCGTGTGTGTGCAATAGACAAGTATCAAGTGCAGTTATCCTGTGCATGGAGGGTGTGGAGACAGATGAATAGTAGGGTGCAGATTCAGAATAATATTTGGAAGGAGGGAACAGGGCAAAGTTAGTTTACTGAGTAGTTGATGTGGTAGGCTTGTTTGAAGACATGGGTTTGGAGCGCCCCACCAGGGCCTAGCGGGGTACTTGGTACCGGGCCCGTTGATCTCAATGGGAGTTGTCACGGAAGCTGTGACCCGGTCCGTGGCCCTGGGGCTCCATGGCAAAGAGGGGATGAATGAACAATGAAATGAAGTTTATGAATAGTTTGTGACGCCACCTGTGGTGTTCGGCAAGTGAGATGTTAGGCCGACGCTGCAGACAGATCCTCTGGGGCTGGTGGTGTGTTGCAGCAATGATGGTGAAGCTCCCCACAGGTGGAGCTGTAGTCCCAGGGCAGTGTAGATGTAGCAATGGAGGAGAGGCACAGGCGGCGTAGAGGCCGGTGCCCAGATGTAGCAGAGTGGCGTGTAGTGATGCGGAAATAAGTGGAGGACACCAGGGCTTGTAGTTCCAAAGCTTTACTCACAGTCTGTAGTACACACAGGTGCCTGCCTCCGTGCTGTGTCCTCCGGGTCCTGGGCTCAGTCAACATCCAGGCAAGATAGATGCTCCCTTCCAACACTCCGCCAACATGTGCCTTTCTGAACGTCTCCTCTATAGCGCCTTTAAGTGAAATACTCCTAGTACTGAGTTACACTGGAGTTCCTCCTGACAGATGTTCCCAAGAACTCTACTTGTACGGCAGACAGCTGTAGCCTGCTTCGGGGACTCCTTACTCCTGAGTCCTGTGTCACTATCCAAGTTGCTGTTGTGCCCCCAAGCCTTAGATGGGAGTACTGCATTTACAGCCCACTACTCCACCGGTGTCTGCTGCAGGACCTTCAGTATCCATACAACCTCGGGGACCGGGCCCCGGCCTTGCGCTTATAACTTCTAGGCAGGGTTCTTCCTCTAACCCACGTCCTCTGCTCCCTTTCACTCCTACATTCCGTACTTGTCTTTCTCTCCTATGGAAGCTCAGGCTTCAGTTCAATATCTTTCTCCTTCTTTCCTTTCCCGTGCCAGCTGGCTCAGATCGCTGAGGCAGCTGCAGCACTCCTTCCTCCATCCCTCTTCCAGGGATCCCCACTCCTCTCCGAGTCACTCTCTCTCTCTCACTGACTGACTGACTCTTCCCGCTCTTTATGTATTGTAAACTCCACCCGCCTCCCAGCACATTTCGTGTTCCAAGCAGGGAACCACCAGAGGTGCTCTGCTACTCTCTAAGCAGGGAGTCGCAATGTGGCTTTGCTGAACTACCATGTTGTGTGGGGTGTGAGTGTTTGGAGCGTGGTTAGGAGTTCCCACCTTACCTGGATGGTGAGACACCACACCTCAGGAGGAGGTGCAGTACCTCTGTGGCGACTGAAGCCTCAGGGGCGCCACAGGTTTTCAAAGAGCGCTTGAATAGGTCAGGGCTAGGTATCAGTCTGATCGTCTCGGGAAGTGCATTCCAGAGAGCTGGCGCAGAACGAGAGAAGTCTTGGAGACGGAGATGCAAGGTTTTGATTACGGGGGATGTCAGTCTTAGGCCATTTGTAGAACGGAGGGCACGTGTAGGGCGATAGAAATGAGAGGAGACATAAGGCGGTGCAGAACTGTGGAGAGCTTTGTGGGTGAGAGAGAGGAGTTTATACTGGACCCTGTAGTGAATAGGTAGCCAGTGTAATGACTGGCACAAGATGGAGGCATCGGCGAAGCGGCTGGACAGAAATATGACCCTGGCTGCCGCATTCAAGATGGATTGGAGAGGGGAGAGTTTTAAATATTCCACGAACTTCACAGCAGACAAGGGAGAAGACTCTGTATAAGGGAAATGATAGACACCGCAAAAATCAATCCACTGCTTCCATGCAGCTGAGTAGCCAGCCCATGTTCTGGTGGCTAAAGAATTAGCAATAAAAAGTGGAATTAATTCAGAATCAAGTCCCATACAGCCGGGGGCAGGATGCTGGTTCCTTGTCGGAGTCCGGGGCCAACTGACGGAATAAAGACCACTGCCAGTGACAAATTGAATGACAAATTATTGTGTTAACACTATACCCAAATTTAGATTTCAACCAAATATTAAATTTTAAGCAATGTAGAACAAGAGATCTCAGGATTTTGGCAGCAAAAATATTTTGGAAGATAATGTGTTAATAGAAAATACCACCCTTTGGTCATCTGTAGTGTTGAGCGATACCATCCGATACCCTAAAATATTGGATCGGATGGTATCGGCCCGATACGAAAAAAGTATCGGGTATCGCCGATTCCGATACCGGAAGTCCCATTCAAGTCTATGGGACTTCCGGTATCGGAATAAGAAAAACCCTTTTCTGTCCTTGTACAGCCTCTCGGGGGGTGTGTACGGACCTTCCGGGGGTCTGTGCCGGCCTTCCGGGGGTCTGTGCGGACTGCCGGGGGTCTGTACCGGCCTGCCGGGGGGCTGTGCGGACTGCCGGTGGTCTGTGCCAACTGTTCGGGGGTCTGTGCCAACTGTTCGGGGGTCTGTGCAGGCATATATACTACATACTGTGCAGGCATATATACTACATGCATGCAACATACATATACTACATACAATACATTCATACAATACATACAATGCTACCGTTCTCTACGGGCTCCAGGAATCCAATGACGGGAGGTAGGTATCCTTCCGCACTGTATTCCTCCGCCACTGTAAAAAAAAAGTCCCTAGTCTCACTTTATGGCATTGCTGTGTGAGAAATTTCCCACGCAGCTTTTGCCATAAAGTGAGAGTCATTGGATTCCTGGAGCCCGTAGAGAATGGTAGCATCAGCTGATGCTGCTGTTCTCCATGCAAGATCGTCGTGGGACACTCGTGGACTTCTGCGGATCAGGGGTAAGTATATTGGTGGTTTGTTATTTTAATATTTATTCCACAGATGACAATGGCTTCGGGGAACAAAGTGACAAGTGATGGTGAGTATGTGCTCTATGTTATATGTACTGTATGTCTATATGTATGTATTGTATGAATGTATTGTATGTAGTATATGTATGTTGCATGCATGTAGTATATATGTGGTATATATGTAGTATGCATGTTGCATGCATGTGGTATATATTTAGTATGTATGTTGCATGCATGTAGTATATATGTAGTATGTATGTAGCATGTAGTATGTATGTAGTATGTATTTTTTTTGTATGTTGCATGCATGTAGTATATATGTGTTATGCATGTTGCATGTAGTATGTATGTAGTATGTATGTATGTTGCATGCATGTAGTATATATGTGGTATATATGTAGTATGCATGTTGCATGCATGTAGTATGTATGTAGTATGTATTTTTTTTTTTTTTTTACATTCAACACATTAGCCGGATGATGGGACTACTACTGTCCCATCATTAGCTAATGTGTCAATCACCGTCATGGTAGCAGGCATCGTCCGATGGGACTTGTAGTCCCATCGGACGATGCCTGCACAGACCCCCGCAGCCTGCACAGACCCCCGGACAGTCGGCACAGACCACCGACAGGCCGGCACAGCCCCCTGGCAGGCCGGTACAGACCCCCGGGCAGTCCGCACAGACCCCCGGGCAGTCCGCACAGACCCCCGGGCAGGCCGGTACAGACCCCCGGGCAGTCCGCACAGACCCCCCGGAAGGCCCGAACTGACCGCACATCATGATGACGTCATTTCAGCAGCCAATCAGAGCCACAACAGTGGCTCATTGCATTATGGGAACTTCCGATTCCGATATTGAAAAAATATCGGTACTCGGTATCGGAATTCCGATACAGCGAATATTGGCCGATACCCGATACTTGCAGTATCGGAATGCTCAACACTAGTCATCTGATATTATTAAAAGCCTTCTGTCCCTCAAAGAATGTTCCCACAAAAAATGGATAAAAATAAAGACAAAAGATTCAAAACCAAGTGCACTCTCAATGATCTTATGTGAAGCCCATGATACAGGCCAGGAGTGTCCCAACCAGTGAGAGGAACACATAATGCCTAAGCCCATCGATCTGTCAGCATAAAACGCTAATGGAACAGAATCAGAGTCCGCGAAGGGGTCTGCCAGAAGGAAATTCCATTGAAATTAGAAAATCAAGCCAAACCTTAATATCCTCTCTGATATCAAAACTTACTCTAACGTGAGAACCAGGAGATTTAAGACCTTTAGTGGCGTCGTGCAAGCGCCTAGAAAAAGCCCTCCCCATGGGAAGAACGCATAATGCAAAATTTAGTAGCCCTAAGAGGGATTGCAGTTCCTTCAGAGTGACTTTTTCTTTCGCCAGAATGTGAAGGAGAGAGTTTCGCGTCTTAAAGATTTTGTCCTCGGGTAATCTGCACTCCATCTTTGATGAATCCAAAACTATACCAAGAAACTCCAAGGATTTGGAAGGTTGTACCGTCTTTTCTAGAGCAAGTGGGATCCCAAAATCAAAACAAACCGCAGCGAATATATCAAGAAGGTCCTGACAGACCCCAGAATCAGGAGGACTGAAAAACAAAAATCATCTAAATAATGAATAATCCCACCTTGAGAGGTCTGGGACCGCACTGCCCAATAAAAACAGGAAAAGGAAGAACCCATAGGCAAGCACTTGTCAAAAAATAATTTTGTTATCGATATAAAAATATAAAAACCTAAAGAGTTAAAACCCGCCGGATGGACTGGAAGCAACCTAAAAGCAGACTGAATGTCGGACTTCGATAAAAGCGCATCTTTGCCAAATCCCCCGAGTATATCCAAAGCAGAATCAAAGGAAGCATAATGAACGGAGGCCATAGACTTCTCCACCTCGTCATTCAATGAAGACCCATGATGGTAAGATAGATGGTGGATAAGTCTATAGGCTCCTGTTCCTTTTTCGGGATGATCCCGAGGGGGGAAATCCTAAAATTTAAAAAAGGAGGTTCATCAAATGGGCCAGCAACCCTTCCGAACTGTAGCTCCTTATTGATTTTAGACCTGGCTACATCAGGGAATTCATACAATGATGGCAAATTTCTTACCATGGTACAACCTAAACCCTTGAAGGGAGGTGTAAAAAACCCTGAGGAAAAACCCTCGCATAATAAATTCCTAGTCATTGGATCTGGGAATTTGCTCAGCCATGATGAAATGTTTTCCCAAATCACTGGGGTCGGAGCCCTTAAGACAAATCTCTTTACCAGGGACTTGTTGTGACACCATATTTTGCTTTTTAAAACATTTAATCATGGGATAAGATCCGCCACAAAAAGAACCCTCATGCCTAAAGCGGCAATTCTGGAGCCATTTACAAGAAGCTTCGTTAAATGCGAAGCAGATACCCTTCTTGACTGTGTAGGAGGAAGGGCCCCCGCCGCGTGTCCGGGCCAGAACCAAGGGGACCGTCACCAAGGTTCCTAGGGGGTTTGTTTCCGGGGGACAGAGACTTCCAGAATGGTTGGGGAGGAGCCAATATAAAAGGGGCGGAGGATGCTAGCAAGGGTGAGTCAGCAGACCAGGAGAGAAGGAGAAGGAGCAGGAGACCTTAAGCGCGCCAGAGAGCCAGAGCCTCCAGCAGCCACCAGAGAGGAAGACAACGGCAGGAGAGACGGGAGGGAGACTCGCTGTGGACCGCAGGGAGACGGCACCGAGCCAACCGACAAAAGATCACACCTTCACTCCAGTTCGCGGCTGCGGCCTGCCCGATGCCGCCCGCGGCCATTGCCGCTCCACTCCAGCCCGTGGCTACGGCCTGCCCGCTGCCGCCCGTGGCCATTGCCGCTTCACTACAGCCCGCGGCTGTGGCCTATCCGCTTCCGCCCTCGGTCTCCTCATCCCAGCTCACGGATGCGGCCTGCCTGTTGCCGCCCACAGCCGCCACTGCACCTCTTCAATCCACAGCTGGGCTCTGCCCCTTGCCATCCGTGGGACTCCCAGCACAGCCCCAGCGGGCTCCGAGGTGGTGATATAAACCGACAACAACCCGCTGGCCCACCTTGAAAATGCCAAACTAGGGGTCCTGGAGCAGCAATGGGTGGTCCGGATGGCCAAGTTCAATTACAAGATAATTTACAAGAGAGGAGCAGAGAATCTACACGCTGACGCCCTCTCCAGGATCCGGCATGCAACTCCAGGGCAAAACAGAGATGACAAATTAGAAGGAGAAGAAACGCCGATTGCTCTGGCCCCTGCTGTACTCACAGCTACCACCCAAGAGCAAACTCATCTAGGACCTCCCAGGAGTATGCTGGAACAATCTCGTGACACATGGATTCAGCAAGAAGACAGGGAAATTGGGGCCCTACGCCAATGGGTAGTCACCGGAAAACTACCGACGTCCAACGTTATGAACAAGATCAGTTCGTATGGCAACGAAAACTTTCACCTCAAAAAGCCAACCCAGGCCCGCTCAAGGCCTCACCCGAGGACTGGCGAGCATACAGGACGGGGGAGTGTAGGAGGAAGGGCCCCCACCGCATGTCCGGGCCGGAACCAAGGGGACCATCACCAAGGTGACGGGGGACAGAATTAGAGGACGGACAACATACTTCCAGAACGGTTGGGGGAGGAGCCAATATAAAAGGGGCGGAGGACACTAGCGAGGGTGAGTCAGCAGATCGGGAGAGAAGGAGCAGGAGACCTCAAGTGCGCCAGAGAGCAAGAGCCTCCAGCAGCCACCAGAGAGGAAGACAGCGGCAGGAGAGACGGGAGGGAGACTCGCTGTGGACTGCAGGTAGACAGCACCGAGCCGACCGACAAAAGATCACCGCTTCACTCCAGTTTGCGGCTGCAGCCTGCCCGCTGCCGCCCGTGGCCATCGTCACCCCATCCCAGCTTACCGCTGCGGCCTGCCTGCTGCCACCCACATCCGCCACCTCCCCACTTCAGCCCGCAGCTGGGGCCTGCCCCTCGCCATCTGTGGGACTCCCAGCACAGCCCCAGGCTGTGCCAGCGGCCTACCAGCCGCCACTCAGCAGCACTGCGGCCCGTCCCTGCCCGGGGGCTGCGGCCTCCATCCTCCCGCTAACAGGCGGAGTTACCCCACCAAAGGACTCTCCTAGGGCCTGTTGTGCCCCCACCTTGCCTGGGTGTAGGAACGCCCGAAGCCTCCGCCAGATCCTCAGCTGCTGGGCCCACCGGCTGCGACGCCGAAGCATCATCGGACAGCACGCCGTGGGATGTCAGGACGGCTAAGTGACACATAGTAACTCAGGACCCATAGTCGGTCATACCGCAGCCCTACAGTGATCGGCCTTTGCCAGGTTAGTCCTGTTCTCATTACCCGTGTTTCTTTGTCTTTGGTCCCTGCGAGGACAATTGTTGTTATCTTGTTCGGTTGCTCAGGATAGCCCTATCGGTATCTATATATATATAAAAGCCACCACCAAAAGTTACATCCGCCTCGTGTCTCGTCACTGCATCCCGCGTACCTGCTGTTCCTACAACTGAAGGAGTCAGAGGCTGCATTAAGAATGACTGTCTCTGGGGAAGCATTAAATTCAACCAAAGGCCACATCCTTCACCCCCCATGCCATGTTAGGGTGGACATCTAACTTTTGACGAAAAGCCTCGTCATAGCTAAGCCAAGCCATGCCCCCAAAGTTGTGGTAAGCCTCCAGAATAATATCAACATATTGGAAAAGGCCACAGCAAAGATGGTGACATTTCTCTCCTAGAACGGCAGCATATATGGAAAAAGCCTGAAGCCGGTTGTTACATGATTTCGGGACCCCGAGCTTTTTGTCATCATTTAACAATCTATCATCCCTCTTCTCAGATCTAGCATGCTGCTCTTTTTGAGAGTGCAAGAGAGAAAAAACATCAATGTACCCCCTATTCCATATGTTCTCTTTGACGGAAGCACTCAGATGGAATCCAAGCGGGAAGAGTGCACATGTGAGTGCTTCCTTCATTAGGACTGGGGAACGCCAGGAGGGATGAGCAGAAGCTGAATTAGCCGGAGGGACACTAGCATTAGCCGATTCACCTAAAGCTTCTGCTAAGAGGGAGCCAATTAACGACCTGAGCTCACTACGGGACACTGACAGGGGCACATGGAATGCCTCACCCCTTCCTGACTGAGCCGGGTCCTGGTCTTCTATGGCGCTCCCACTCAAGCCCACAGAAGGGGGCGAGTGGAGCTCTGCTGAAACTTGCCCCGCCAGCGGCGCTTCTTCCTCCGGATCCATCTCGGGCGCCCTCCAGGCTTCTGAAGGGGCTGCATCCATCGCCTGGTCCAGCCGCCAAGCCCTGGAGCAGCCACCGGATGTCACAGCTGAGAAAGGTCGGGCCGCCGCAGCGCTTTTACGGCTACGGCGGATAGATGCATGGTTGAATTATCCGCCGTCGCAGGGCCAGCAGATGACGCAGATGAGGTTGCTGGGAGTCTCGCTCTGGGCTGCGAGACTTCTGGGAGGTCGGTACAGATGGCTTCACGTGCGAGTGCTGGGCGCGGCTGGCTGATCTGGCAGGCACGGCGGACGGTGAGTACGGAGTCTTCTGTGGCCGCTTCCTCCCGCTGCCGGCTGACTGGGGAGCGGTGGGACAGGAACCAGAGCGGAGACTCCGCCCCCTGCCAGGCAGCTCTGCATCCCCTCCGCGCCGTCCTCCTCGCCAGCTCTCTCCATCCTCTTCTGTAGAAGGCCGTCCATCCTACAGCTCGTCAGGGCAACGTCTTCCTTCTTCAAGCTGATCGAGGAAAACTGACAGAAGCATCCCGCTCGTTTCTGAACTGGCCAATCAGATTTAAGGAAAAAGGCGCCAGAACCTCTGGAAAAATCCAGTACAAACCGGCTCCTGTCTCCCCAGCCCCCTCAGGCGACCTTTCACCCTGGAGACACAGCTAAGGCTACTTTCACACTTGCGTTTTTTTGCTGTGTGTTTTTTTGCGGGTTTTGGTGCGTTTTTTAAAAAAACACATGCTTTTTTTGCGCACACGTGCGCATTACAGTGCACACCTATGCGCACCCATAGACTTTAATGGGTGTTTTGCTGTAAAAAAACGCATTGTGTGCGCATGCGTTTTTTGGGGGCAAGTCGGACGCACAAAAAATGCAACAGGATGCATTTTGTGCGCCCGAGTGCACACTATAAAAAAACGCATGCGAGTACAAACGCATGCGCACCCATGTAAAAGATATGGGGAAAAACGCAAGTGTGAAACCAGCCTGACCGCCATGGTAAAACATACCACAGGAAGCAAAGTAACCTGGCTAGGGTCCATGTTCCCCTGAGACCCCCTTTCTGTAATTCGGGGAGGGCTACCATTCTGCGACATCTTTATAGTCTGTGAGTCCCCTGTAATGTACAGCGCTGCGGCCTATGTTGGGGCCATGTCCATGCCATTGTCATTAGTGTTGGCCTTCCTTTAGAGCGTTCAGCCCTGATCTTTAGCGGCAGACGTTTGCTGTGTGACATCCATGACAGAGCGCAGCTCCTCGGGGGACACAGGCAGGGTGAGGGTCCTGCAGACGCCGCCTGGCACTGAGGGGTTACTGGATGTCGCAGCGATGTCACATCTCGGCATTACTCCTAATCCCCTGAAATGGACTCAGTAACACTGGGATAATCCGGAGAGATCACGCTGACACCGCGCTGAAGACGCCGCCGACCTCTGACTTTCTGGAAGCTTCTATGACCCCGATTCCTGAAAACACGATGATTCCTCATATCCACCTTGTAATGACAAACCGAGCGCGGCTAACACCAGTCTATCCCGAAATCCCGGGGCCCCACAGCTAAATCCCCCGCAGATTGCCACATGCTGAAGGCTTCATTATCGCACACGCCGGTAATTGGGGAAATGGCTTCAGAGGCGAAAGTCAGAAGATTGTGGCTCATCTCCAACAAGGAGCGACATTGACCAGAGGAAAGCGGCCTACATAGAGGGGAGCAGGTAATCCGACATGTGCCCGAATATAGGGGCCCTCCCCCACACCACTACATCCCAGCCAGCACAGCCACCTGCAGTCCTATGTAACACCACAGATAGCACAGTGCTAGCCCTCTGAGTACAGATAATGTAGTAGATGTCACCTGCAGTCCTATGTAACACCACAGATAGCACAGTGATAACTCTGAGTACAGATAATGTAGTAGATGTCACCTGCAGTCCTATGTAACACCACAGATAACACAGTGATAACTCTGAGTACAGATAATGTAGTAGATGTCACCTGCAGTCCTATGTAACACCACAGATAACACAGTGCTAACCCTCTGAGTACAGATAATGCAGTAGATGTCACCTGCAGTCCTATGTAACACCACAGATAGCACAGTGCTAACCCTCTGAGTACAGATAATGTAGTAGATGTCACCTGCAGTCCTATGTAACACCACAGATAACACAGTGCTAACCCTCCGAGTACAGATAATGTAGTAGATGTCACCTGCAGTCCTATGTAACACCACAGATAACACAGTGATAACTCTGAGTACAGATAATGTAGTAGATGTCACCTGCAGTCCTATGTAACACCACAGATAACACAGTGCTAACCCTCTGAGTACAGATAATGCAGTAGATGTCACCTGCAGTCCTATGTAACACCACAGATAGCACAGTGCTAACCCTCCGAGTACAGATAATGTAGTAGATGTCACCTGCAGTCCTATGTAACACCACAGATAACACAGTGCTAACCCTCCGAGTACAGATAATGTAGTAGATGTCACCTGCAGTCCTATGTAACACCACAGATAGCACAGTGCTAACCCTCTGAGTACAGATAATGCAGTAGATGTCACCTGCAGTCCTATGTAACACCACAGATAACACAGTGATAACTCTCTGAGTACAGTGCAAGGAGGCTAATGGCCATGTAATCAATGTGAGGTATGTGTCGCAGGGATGGCTGCTTCTTGCGATGCAACCAAGAGTATTTTTGTCTTTAGTGTACGTAAGCAGTAAGATGTTGTTTAGTGCACCTGGGTCCGGGTTGTGGGTAGCTATGAGAGATGAGAGGGTCTGGCTACCCACATACCTAACTTCTGGGTGAAGGTGCTCACTGTACCCCTTTTCTCTGCAGGCCCTGCAGGTGTTTGAAGACCTGCAGTGATGCCGTGATCTCGTGTCCAGCCTATGTGATGTTACATCACCTGTGGGTGTGGATGCAGCCTACCTAATCGAGGTGTGTTTGCCACATGGCAGTGAGTGTTTGGGAGTCTGCCAGTGTGGACAGCTTTCCATGTGTCCAGGCTGGACACTACAGAGCGGTCTGTGTCTTGGGAGGGAGAAGCCCTCCTGTGTGTGTGGCTCCAGACCGAGCCTGAGTGCTGGACATTGCACAGCCTGTGTGCCCACAAGCCTGAGGGAGCAGAGCTCCGCTATGGACATTGATGCTGGGTCTGCCTGATGTAAAGACTCTTTACCTTTTGTTGGTGTTTTGGTGGTTTATGAAGCAAATAAACCCACATGGACTTTCATGAGAACGTGCCCCATTTCCTCCTATGCACCTGAGTGAGTACACATCCCTTTCAGATAATGTAGTAGATGTATCCTGCAGTCCTATGTAACACCACAGATAACAGTGACAACTGCCTGAGCAAAGATGATGCAGTAGATGTCACCTGCAGTCCTATGCAACACCACAAATAATACAGTGATAACTCTGAGTACACATAATGTAGTAGAGGTCACCTGCAGTCCTATGTTACCCCACAGATAACAGTGACAACTACGTAAACAAAGATAATGTAGTAAACGTCACCTGCAGTCCTATGTAAGGCTATTTTCCTATTACGTTAGGTGCCATGCGCTTAACGCATCCATTACTAAGCGGCACTAATGCTATGCAAAGGATGCGTTAGCGTGGTTGATGAAAAGTCAATTTTGCCCATCAGCGTTAGCTCATTCATTTAACGGATGCCACTAACGCAATGAGAACCTATCCTTACACCACAAATAATACAGTGATAACTGAGTACACATAATGTAGTAGATGTCACCTGCAGTCCTATGTAACACCACTAGTGATGGGCCACCACTAAAATGCTCTGGTGCTCGTTGCTTGGGTTGAGCATATTGGAATGCTCGGTTCCGCGACCCGAGCAACGAGCCCAATATAAGTCTATGGGAAACTTGAACATTTTTGCTGCGGTCTCCCCCTGGTGGTCTGCAGAGGGACTAGAAATTGTGGAAATCGATGGGAGCAGTGCTCAAATGACATGGGAACATCATGGGGAAGACACCTTAAAGTATTTCTGACTCCCAGGTCACTGCTGTGAACAATGTTGTCAGAGTCTTACACTATTTTTACAGGAGCACCAAAGAACATACAAAAACTAAACCACAATGGATTTTGCTGGGAAATATGTAAAGGTGCATCCTCTCCAGGGCAATGACTTGTATATCAGGCAAAATAAATAACCAAAAATGTTCCTCCACACCTTGGGCTATGTTCCCACGTACCGTTTTTGATGCGTTTTTCAACTTTAGCATTACTTTTAACCACGACAAATGCATTCACTGGTGTCACTGGGTCCTTCTCTGGTATCACACAATCAACAGAGCAAGCGAAGAGTGAACAATTCCAAGACCTTTATTCAGGCAAAAATACGAAAAGGTCCATATTCAGTCCACCACACAAAGGATAAGATAGTCCAGAATAAGGATGCAGTCTAGTATCAGGATAAAATGTCCAGGGAAATGAGATTCCAAAACTCTAGCACCAGAGGATAAAATGGGTCCTTCTCTCTGAAATGCAGCCTTTTCACCATCTTGTCTCTACTGGAACTGACTTGTCCAGCTCCTGTTCTTTCCCCCACCCCCTTCCTTGTCCAGGGGTAGTCAAACAAGTTACCTCCCAGAGGAGAACAAAAGGCCTTAGGTATTAATGCACTACAGGGGGTCATCAAGAGACAGATACAGTGAGGCTGTAGACTTACAATGTAATAAGAAAAACACTATGAAAATAACTGGAATTGTTAAAAATAGGAATATACAAAAAATGACATCCACATAACATATCACACCATCACAACCTCTTCCCCCCCATAATAAGTGAGCACGCCATGAGGTCTACACAGACCTCTGGCCTGCTCACTTTAGTCCACATTGCTCAGTTATTTATAGTTCCTTGTACAGTGGCAGGGGTAGGTCGGCCTGCGGAGCCTATGGTTCTTCTTGTCGAGACAGTCCATCGGCGTTCTGGTGTTGGCTTCCCCGCTTGTATTGGATGGAGAAGCTGTAGGGTTGTAAGGGCAAGCTCCACCGCAGCAATCTTCCATTGTCCCCTGATACGCGATTCAGCCATGTGAGGGGGTTGTGGTCTGTAACAATTGTAAAGTCTCTGCCATACAAGTATGGCTGCAATTTTTTTAGCGCCCATACGATGGCAAGGCACTCCTTTTCAATAGTGGCATAGGCAACTTCCCGATCCAGTAGTTTCCGACTGGCAAAAGCAACAGGATGTTCTTCTCCGGCGGCGTTCACTTGGCTAAGTACTGCCCCAATCCCAAAGGTGGATGCATCTGTCTGCACAAGGAACCTGCGTTTATAATCCGGGGCAGCCAAGAAAGGAGCAGTGACGAGGGCAGTCTTTAACGCTGAAAAGGCATCCTCGCATGCCGTCGTCCACGTCACATTCCTAGGCATGTTCTTGCGGGTCAGGTCGGTTAGGGGCTTGGCCAAGGTGCTGAAATTAGAAACAAATTTGCGATAGTAACCCACAGTTCCTAAAAACGCAAGTACCTGCTTTTTAGTCTGGGGTCTACACCAGTTGCTAATGGCTTCCACCTTGGCAGGCTCAGGCCTTAGTGTCCCACCCCCTACTCTATGCCCGAGGTACTGCACCTCAGCCATCCCTATTTGGCACTTATCAGGGCGAATGGTCAGTCCTGCAGTAAGGATACAGTCCAGCACTATGCCCAAGTGTTTAAGATGTTCCTCCCAGGTTGTGCTAAAAAATGGCAATGTCGTCTAAGTAAGCACAGGAAAGTAGCGGGGGCAGTTTTCATCCCAAAGGGCGATCCCAGGAACTCATAAAGCCCAAATGGAGTAATGAAGACTGAGCGCTCCCGAGCGTCCTCCGTTAGGGGTATCTGCCAGTACCCCTTGCTCAAGTCTAACGTGGTCACAAATTGGGCACTGGCCAGACGATCCAATAGATCATCAATCCTGGGCATGGGATAAGCATCACTCTTGGTGGCATCATTTAGTCGTCTGTAATCAACGCAGAATCGTGTTGTACCATCCTTCTTGGGGACCAGGACGACAGGAGAGGCCCAAGAACTGTGAGATGGCTGAATAACTCCTAGTTGTTTCATCTCCTCCAGTTCGTTCTTTATCATGCCTTGAACAGCCTCTGGAACCCGGTAGGCAGCCTGCTGGATGGGGCGTTGTCCGGGGGTTTCCACATGGTGACTGGTGAGGGTAGTCTTCCCCGGCTTTGAGGAGAAAGCAACAGCCCTCGGCCTTAGTACGGCGACAATATCGTCCTTCTGTATATCCGATAAATGGGAGCCCAGGGGCACTTGTTCCAGTGATCCTCCCGCTTGGGCAACCTGGAGGAGATCTGGGAGATACTCGTCGTCGGCGGTATCACTAGGGGGGGTGGCAGACAGCTAGAACAGGCAGAGATCGGTCGTGGTAGTCTTTCAGCATGTTAATGTGGACGGTTTTATGTCGTCGACCACTAGAGTCCAGGGCAATAACATAGTTAGTGTCATTAATTTTCTTGACAACCTGATAAGGGCCTTCCCACACTGCTTGAAGCTTGTTGGCAGGGGAAGCAGTAATCATGAGCACTTGCTGTCCTTCCATAAATTCCTGGTTCCTGGCATTACGGTCATACCAGGTTTTTTGTCTGGACTGGGCCATTCGCTGATGTTCTTTAGCGAAGGTAGCTAGCTGGGCGAGACGGTCTCTGAGCTCTAGAACATAGGGAACGATGGGCATTCCGGTATCAGAGATGTCTCCCTCCAAATGTTCTTTCAGAAGAGTGAGAGGCCCACGGACCTTCCGCCTAAACAGTAGTTCGAAGGGAGAGAACCCTGTGGACTCTTGGGGAACCTCCCGATAGGCGAAGAGGAGATGTGGCAGGTACTTTTCCCAGTCTTTTTCAACGTCAACAAAAGCCCTCAGCATATTTTTTAGGGTTCCATTAAAGCGTTCACATAGTCCGTTGGTCTGCGGGTGGTATGGGGTGGTGCGAATGGCTCGAACACCACAGGTATGCCATAGGGACTGGACCAGATCTGACATGAACTGAGTGCCTTGAGCCGACAATATTTCACTAGGAAGCCCTACCCAGGTAAAGATGGTAACAAGGGCCTCGACTACCTTTACTGCTGTAATACCGGACAGGAACACAGCTTCAGAATACCTAGTGGCATAGTCCACCACGGTCAGGATATATTTTTCCCCCGACATGCTGGGGTGGGCCAGAGGACCTATGATGTCGACGGCTACACGTTGAAATGGTTCCTCAATTATGGGCAGGGATTGCAGGGGTACCTTATGTCGAGCTCCTGGATGCCGCATTCGCTGGCACACATCACAGGTGCAGCAATAATGGGCTACCGACTGCGAGACGCCCGGCCAGTAAAAACTTTGGGTGAGTCTCTTTTCAGTCCTTTTTCCCCCTTGATGCCCAGCCAAGGGGATATCATGGGCCAGTTGAAGTATGAGGGACAATGAGTTGCCTGGTCGTTGCGTCAGGGTTGCCCTGGTCACTGCCCTTTGTTACACGATAATACAGTCCGTTTTCTTGAGTGAAGCCATCCCCATTATCTCCCATGTGCCCAGTTTCTGCCTTTCGCCTAAGGGCTGCTAAGGTAGTGTCACCCTCTATTTCTCTCCTAAACTCCTCTCTGTCCCAAGACTCTCCCAATGTGGTAGCAGCGAAAGTATTGCTTACCGACTCTGCTGCAGTTCGTGGTGGTTGCTCTTCCTCAGGTGTGGTGGAATGTACAAGATGCACTGGATGAGGTGGGGCTGCGTGGGGCTCCCTCCGAATCCTGGAGGGACAGCCAGACTGCAAACGTCCAGGTTGCCCACACCCATAACACCTCCTCTCTGTGATACCCCCAGGTCGTGGTCGGAACTGTTGGGGCCTAGGATTGTGAGGCATGATTGTCATCGGCTTGCGACTAGGTGGAAGGGCAGATATAATTGGAGGGGGACGGGGCACGGGAGCAGGCTGTGGTTCATTGTCCACAAGCCTCCTCCATTGCGGCCGGATAGTAAGGGCTTCATCGGCCAGGGCTGCAGCTCTATCCATGGTACACGGTGTGCGCTCCCGGACCCATTCCCGTACCTCTGCAGGGCACTTGGCAAGAAATTGTTCTATAAGGAACGCCTGTATAACATATTCCACAGTAAAGGCGTTTTCTGCTTCCAGCCATCTCCGACATGCCTCGGACATCTTATGTGCATACATCCTAAACGATCCCCCCGTGGTGCATGGGAGGTCTCGGAACTTGGCCCTATATGAGTCTGGGGTGATAGCATGGTAATCCAGGATAGTCCGCTTTACAATGTTATAATCCCGATTCCGCAGTGCATCAATGGTTCGGTAAGCCTCCGCCAAGCTTCCGTTCAGGAGCCCCACTAACAAACGCATCCAGCTAGAGTGGGGCACCTCCATCACAGCACACTGCTGCTCAAAGTCTTAGAAGAACCCCATCACATCTCCAGAAGCCTCATCAAATGGCTTAAACTCTGTCCGGGTGATCCGTACAGGTTCCCAGATTGTTGGGGTTACACTCCACATTGCGTTACTCCCTTTTTCCAGCTCCATTGCTTCCTGTCTCCGCTGTGCCCGGAGTGCAGCATCCTCCTTGTACTCATGAGAGACGCCGGGGCCCAGAACCGCCATCTCTTCTTCCTACCACACCAACCACTGGCTTTTCTGGATCGGGATCCCTGTCTCCAGTGCTCGTCCTTCAGACATCAGGGAGGAGGTGGCCGGGCTAGCGTCCACCAGTAGATCGATTAAGGCCTCTTTAGTCAGTCCCTGGTAGTTCAGGCCCAGGTCTCTGGCTCTCTCCTGTAAACTGCATACAGTCCAATTTCTGTACTCACACTGTGGGTGGTTCTCCTTTGGGTGACGCTCTGTTGATCCCACTGCTGCCACCAGTTCTCACGGGGTCCTTCTCTGGTATCACACAATCAACAGAGCAAGCGAAGAGTGAACAATTCCAAGACCTTTATTCAGGCAAAAATACGAAAAGGTCCATATTCAGTTCAACACACAAAGGATAAGATAGTCCAGAATAAGGATGCAGTCCAGTATCAGGATAAAATGTCAAGGGAAGCGAGATTCCACAACTCTAGCACCAGAGGATAAAAATGGGTCCTTCTCTCTGAAATGCAGCCTTTTCACCATCTTGTCTCTACCGGAACTGACTTGTTGTCCAGCTCCTGTTCTTTCCCCCACCCCCTTCCTTGTCCAGGGGTAGTCAAACAAGTTACCTCCCAGAGGAGAACAAAAGGCCTTAGGGATTAATGCACTACAGGGGGTCATCAAGAGACAGATACAGTGAGGCTGTAGGCTTACAATGTAATAAGAAAAACACTATGAAAATAACTGGAATTGTTAAAAATAGGAATATACAAAAAATGACATCCACATAACATATCACACCATCACAACCGGGAAATGTAATTTTAACATCAGACACATCCTGTTTCATTTATGAAGGAGGGACTCTGAAAGTCACAAAGTCTATTTTTGTAAGGCCAGCAATCGGCCCTCGCTTTTCTTAGAGAGCCATCAGCCGGCTTTGCTTTGTTTTCACCCATTATTAAACAGTGGGTCTCCTATGCTGTTTTTAGCCTATGCAGTTGTAACAATGTGACACGGGGTGGTAGTTATGGCCAAGTCACTTAAAGCTACAGTCCATGAACACACTGAGCAATCAGTCAGCCCCTTGCTCATGAAACCGACAGGACAGATCTAACGCAGATGAATTACCTCTTCTCCACAGTCACTGCAACACAGGCAAACAGGATCCAGGGACTCAGTTAAAAATCCATCAGGGATAACTATTTATTGAATGCGTAGAGGAGGCCGTAATAAGTAGAATGAAGAAGAAAAATGTAGTTGCAGCAAATCAAACAACCTTCCTGCTCTTTCCCTAAGTTTTTCTGCTGCAGAATCAGCGAAATCAGCAACAGCGGCAGCTTGTAGTCCTCGGTGGGGCACTATTCCGTCCCGGTGCCCGTTTCTCTGCTCACAGGTCCGGGGCAGCAATCTTTACCCCTCCTGGGGTTTGGTCAGCGCCCCCAAGGGGAAGCTCGTCCTGCTGTGGTCGAGCCTGCCTGGGCTCCAATTGAGGAGCAGGAACTTCCTGCTCCTTTTTGGGGGCTGTTAACCCAACCCCCTGGGTTACCCCCTACTGTCCCTGTCTATAACATACAGGCAAATACCATAGTGAGTATTATCAAACATTACTAACACAGCAATACATTTCAAGTCTGCACAAGTCATAACAAGGTGATAAAAAGGGAAGTATATTAATACACAAGGCATAAGTAATACCGACATTACTAAATGGGTACACCGTCCGGGTACCAAACAAGATGTACGGGCCCAGCACATGGGAGAGAGGGGGCAGATGAGGCTCCTCACCACCTCATACACAGGGAGTGGCAGGACCGCCAAAAATTCGAACAGACGTACAGGATGGCCACCTGAAAGCAATGTTCCCATTATTAGGAAGCTGGCTCTCCCATATAACAGTGCCTATGCAGTGGAGCATTTCAGTGTTGAGGCTGAAGACCAAGTAGTGGAAAATTGCATTGTTGAAGCTGACCAAGCCCTACAGTTCACATTATTAGGAAGTGGGTCTCCAATGCTGCTTGCCTATGCAGTGAATGCAAGGTCTACCCCAAATTTGGACGCACCCCAATACTCCTTGGAAGAGACATGGAGGAGGACCTCATAAACATCTGTTCCCATTACAAAGGAGCAGGTCTCCTATACTTGTAATGCCCATGCAGTAAGTGTATGGGCTGACAAACATTTCCCCGGGGGGTATATGGGTCGCCCTCCCAGGGCTGTGGGGTACTCGGTACCGGGCCGGTATCAGTGGGATGTGTCACGGCAGCGGTGACCCGGTCCGTGGCCCTGGGCGCCCAAGTGATAGGGGAAGTTGTGAATGGTGGAATGTGTCATCATCTCAGTGCGGGTTTGACTCGCACACGTGGGGTTAATGTCTGGAACCAGTGCTGATGACTGGCATTTCTGGGGTTAAAGGTTGTGATCCCGGTGCAGGCTCTTACCTGCACACCTGGGGCTATGATTGTGGCCTCTCTCTGGTTCTGGGGGAGGCTTCTTATAGCCTCAGGGCGCTCCCATCCCCGTCAGTTATACTTTCGCCCTTGGCATTGTGTGGTGACCCCTGAGTGTGTTTGTGCTGTGTTCTGGTTACTTGATTCTCTGTGTATGACTCGGTCTGTTCTCTGGATATCGCTTTGGATTCTGCCTGGTACCTTCTATGTCTGTTTGGTTTTGATCTCTGCTTGGCCCTGATTATCCACTCTGTCTCCTCCCTGGTACTGTACTGATATCTTGTGTATGACCTTCGGCTTTGTCTGACCTCCCGTCTGTTTATCCCTCCTGTACCTCGCTGGTCTGTACTGTGCATGACTTCTGCTTTGCTATAATCTGAGTTCTCTGGCTTCTCTGACGCTAAGCCACGCCCCCTTGCAGTCACCTGACCATAGGTCCTGTGCAAGCTTGTTCATTGTCAGTGTCCGCAGGTCCCGTGCCTCCTTACTTTCCAGCGCTGACTGGACCCTGACACTATTCGCTGGTAGCACGCATTGTCACCTCTGCTGCCCTGCTCCCCAGGTAACTCTTAGCACTGCTTCTGTACTCAGGACACGCGCACTGGCTCTATGAGCAAGTGTAGTGCGGTGTCTCTGACATTATAACTGACCCTTTCAGTTTTTGTTTTTTTTTTCCTGTAAGGAAAAAAAAAAAAAAAAAAAAAAAAAAAGTGTGTTATCCTCATGGATCCCATACAAGCCTTGTCTGATCAGGTCAAGCACCTGACCCAAATGTTCCATAAGCTCAATGTGGAACAACGCACGATGGCCCAGACCCAGCAACAGTTGGTGGTTACTGTGCAGGGGGCTGTCGATGCAGGGGCTTCTAGTTCTGGGGGTAGGGATGTGTCATTAGCGTCCCCCGAATCTCCGGTCAAATTACCAGACCTTTTCTCAGGGGATAAAAAGGAGTTCAGGTCTTTCAGAGAAGGATGCAAGCTTTTTTTTTTCTCTAAGGCCAAGCTCCTCCAGGGATGAGTTCCAGAGGGTGGGGGTCGTCATTTCCCTACTTCGGGGGGCTCCGCAAGCATGGGCTTTCTCTCTGTCTTCCTCTGCTCCTGAACGTATGTCAGTGAACGCATTCTTTGAGGCCCTCGGGCACATTTATGATGAACCTGACCGAGTGCGATTGGCAGAGGACATGGTGATGAGTGTCTGTCAGGGGAAACACTCAGCTGAGTGGTTTTGTTCTGAGTTCCGCCGCTGGGCGGCAGAGGTCTCTTGGAGCGACGACGCACTCCGAGGACTCTTTCGCAGAGGCTTGTCCGAGCGGCTGCAGGATGCCTTGGCGTTACATTCCCCACCTAACTCTCTCGAGGACGCCATGACCCAGGCCATCCGGATGGACCGCAGGCTGCGGGCCAGAGGGGTGATGCAGGTGGATAGTCCATTATTCCCCAGTGGAAAAGAGACTGCCCCTGAGCCCATGGATGTAGGCGCCCTCTCCCTGAAGGGTACAGAGAGGAAACGCCGGAAGGACAAGCAGTTATGCTTTTACTGCGGTAAAACGGGACATTGGAAAAGGGAGTGCCCAAATTGTCCGTCTTCATTCCCGGTCGGTGGGAAACGACTAGGTCTGGGTAGTCAACGGGGAGGCTACTCAGACCCTCAGGTACCATTTTCCTCATTTTCTAAAGTATTACTGCCTGTGGAACGGTTTGTAGACGGTAGTTCTTTTTCCTCTACAGCCTTTGTGGACTGCGGATCATCAATTAATCTTATTGACTCCCAATTGGTCACACACTGCAAGATAGGGACAGTTAGGCTCAAGGTTCCGATCAAGGTGATGGCCATTGACTCCTCCCCACACTAAGGAGGGAATTCGCTTTATCTCTGAGGTGTTTTCGCTCAGAGTGGGCGCTACTCATGTGGAAAACCTAAGTTGTTTTGTGCTGGACAATCTACCTGCAGGGTTGGTGTTGGGCATGCCATGGTTACAACGCCATAACCCAGTTATTAACTGGAAAACGGGGGAGATTGTACAATGGGGGTTTAATGATTTTGAGTTATGTGATAAATCCGCACTGCTGGTTGAACCTGTTAAATCTGTGTCTGTATCATCTGTCGAACTGAAAGGTATTCTGGAATGCCTGAAGGACTTCGAAGATGTATTCTCTGAAAGGGAGGCCGAGATGTTACCGCCACATAGACCCTTTGACTGCGCTATTGAGCTGGTCCCGGGGGCTAAATTACCTAAAGCCCGTCTGTTTAAATTGTCCGGTCCTGAGCGCTTGGCTATGAAGGAGTACATTACTGAAAGTCTGCGCAAAGGACACATACGTCCTTCAGTCTCACCTGTGGCGGCAGGTTTCTTTTTTGTAAAGAAAAAAGATGGCGGGTTACGTCCCTGTCTCGACTTCCGGGAGCTTAATCAAATTACTGTACGGAATACGTACCCCCTTCCGTTGATTCCTGATTTATGTAACCAACTATCAGGGGCAAAGTGGTTTTCTAAACTGGACCTTCGGGGGGCATATAATCTGATAAGGGTCCGAGAGGGGGATGAATGGAAAACCACGTTCCTCACGACCGAGGGACTATTTGAAAATTTAGTCATGCCGTTTGGTCTTACCAACGCCCCTGCCATATTTCAGAATTTCATCAACGTGGTATTCTCGGATCTCATTGGTCGTTTTGTCGTTATCTACTTACAGTGGGGAAAAAAAGTATTTAGTCAGTCAGCAATAGTGCAAGTTCCACCACTTAAAAAGATGAGAGGCGTCTGTAATTTACATCATAGGTAGACCTCAACTATGGGAGACAAACTGAGAAAAAAAAATCCAGAAAATCACATTGTCTGTTTTTTTTTCATTTTATTTGCATATTATGGTGGAAAATAAGTATTTGGTCAGAAACAAGCAATCAAGATTTCTGGCTCTCACAGACCTGTAACTTCTTCTTTAAGAGTCTCCTCTTTCCTCCACTCATTACCTGTAGTAATGGCACCTGTTTAAACTTGTTATCAGTATAAAAAGACACCTGTGCACACCCTCAAACAGTCTGACTCCAAACTCCACTATGGTGAAGACCAAAGAGCTGTCAAAGGACACCAGAAACAAAATTGTAGCCCTGCACCAGGCTGGGAAGACTGAATCTGCAATAGCCAACCAGCTTGGAGTGAAGAAATCAACTGTGGGAGCAATAATTAGAAAATGGAAGACATACAAGACCACTGATAATCTCCCTCGATCTGGTGCTCCACGCAAAATCCCACCCCGTGGGGTCAGAATGATCACAAGAACGGTGAGCAAAAATCCCAGAACCACGCGGGGGGACCTAGTGAATGAACTGCAGAGAGCTGGGACCAATGTAACAAGGCCTACCATAAGTAACACACTACGCCACCATGGACTCAGATCCTGCAGTGCCAGACGTGTTCCACTGCTTAAGCCTGTACATGTCCGGGCTCGTCTGAAGTTTGCTAGAGAGCATTTGGATGATCCAGAGGAGTTTTGGGAGAATGTCCTATGATCTGATGAAACCAAACTGGAACTGTTTGGTAGAAACACAACTTGTCGTGTTTGGAGGAAAAAGAATACTGAGTTGCATCCATCAAACACCATACCTACTGTAAAGCATGGTGGTGGAAACATCATGCTTTGGGGCTGTTTCTCTGCAAAGGGGCCAGGACGACTGATCCGGGTACATGAAAGAATGAATGGGGCCATGTATCGTGAGATTTTGAGTGCAAACCTCCTTCCATCAGCAAGGGCATTGAAGATGAAACGTGGCTGGGTCTTTCAACATGACAATGATCCAAAGCACACCGCCAGGGCAACGAAGGAGTGGCTTCGTAAGAAGCATTTCAAGGTCCTGAAGTGGCCTAGCCAGTCTCCAGATCTCAACCCTATAGAAAACCTTTGGAGGGAGTTGAAAGTCCGTGTTGCCAAGCGAAAAGCCAAAAACATCACTGCTCTAGAGGAGATCTGCATGGAGGAATGGGCCAACATACCAACAACAGTGTGTGGCAACCTTGTGAAGACATACAGAAAACGTTTGACCTCTGTCATTGCCAACAAAGAATATATCACAAAGTATTGAGATGAAATTTTGTTTCTGACCAAATACTTATTTTCCACCATTATGTGCAAATAAAATGAAAAAAAAAACAGACAATGTGATTTTCTGGATTTTTTTTTCTCAGTTTGTCTCCCATAGTTGAGGTCTACCTATGATGTAAATTACAGACGCCTCTCATCTTTTTAAGTGGTGGAACTTGCACTATTGCTGACTGACTAAATACTTTTTTTCCCCACTGTAGATGATATTTTGATATATTCCCCCGACAAGTATTCTCATTTGGAACATATACGAAATGTGCTCCAAAGCCTTAGAGAAAATCATTTGTATGCCAAATTGGAGAAATGTGTATTCTGTGTACAAGAGTTGTCCCCCAGAGGTCAGGGGAATCTGCCAATACCCTCTGCTCAGATCCATGATGGTCAGGTACTTGGCCCCGGCCAGCCGATCAAGCAGGTCATCGATGCGCGGCGTTGGGTACGCATCGGTGACCGTCACAGCGTTGAGCCCCCGGTAGTCCACGCAGAACCGCGTAGTTCGGTCCTTTTTAGGGACGAGGACTACAGGCGAAGCCCACGCACTATTGGACACTTAGATCACCCCCAGCTTCAGCATCCCGTCCATCTCTTGGCGCATGTGCTGCTGCACCTCAAGAGACACCCGATATGCTGAACGCCGGATCAGGGGGTGATTGCCGGTGTCCACGTCATGGACAGCTGTCTCAGTCCTTCCGGGCAGGCTGCTGAACAGCTCCTTAAAGGGGTGTAGGGTGACCCTCAGCTGGGAATGTTGTTCCTCCGGGAGCTGGTGGCCAACCCCCACATCCTCGATGGATCCATCCGCCTTGGCTTGGGTGAGCAGATCCAGGAGGGTTTCTACCTCTCCTTCCTCGGGAAGGTTGCACACTGGGTGGGCACAAGCCTCCCGCTCATGATGGGCCATCATCATGTTCACGTGGAAGGCCCTCCTCCTTCCACGGGCGTGGTCCAGGGTGACCAGATAGGTGACAGCGTTGAGCCACTGGTGCACGAGGTATGGACCCTCCCAGGCCGCCAGAAGCTTGTTTTGAGGTACGGGGACCAGTACCCACACCTTTTGACCCACCTCGTAGGTCCGCTCACAAGCATTCTGGTCGTACCACCGCTTCTGGTTAGCCTGGACTTGGGCCATATTGTCATGCACCAGCCATGTCAAGGCGGTCATTCTGTCCCGGAAGCGCACGACATACTCAATGACCGACACTCCAGGGGTAGCCAAATCCCCTTCCCATGCTTCCTTCACCAGAGCAAGTGGCCCGTACAGGAGCTCAAAGGGGGAGAACCCTGTTGAGGCCTGTGGGACCTCTCTGTAGGCAAACAGCAGGTGTGGGAGATACCGTTCCCAGTCTCTCCCGTGGGAGTCAACCAACATCTTCAGCATCTGCTTTAAGGTGCCATTGAACCGCTCACACAGGCCATTGGTCTGTGGGTGGTACGGGCTGGCTACCAGATGTTGCACGTGTACCTGCTTACAGAGAGACTCCATCAGCTGCAACATGAACTGGGTCCCTCGGTCGGTGAGCATTTCCTGGGGAAACCCCACTCTGGAGAAAATCTCCAGTAAGGCAGTGGCCACTTTGTCGGCCCGAATGGACGACAAATCTACCGCCTCCGGGTACCGGGTGGCATAGTCCACTACCGTTAGTATGAAGCATTTCCCGGAGCGGCTGGGAGTGGAGAGAGGTCCAATGAGATCCACAGCCACCCTCGAGAAAGGCTCTTCGATAATGGGCAGAGTTACTTGTGGGGATTTGGGGTGCCGCCCCACCTTCCCCACCCTCTGACAGGTGTCACACGAACAGCAGTAGGCAATCACCTCGGTCCTCATTCCTGGCCAGTAGAAATGCTGAGCTAGCCTGGCCCCGGTTATACCGATCCCTAGGTGTCCGGCCATGGGAATCTCGCGTGCGATCCGCAACAATTCTGCCCTGAACGGATAGGGTACCACTAACTGTCGGTCCCTGGGTCACACCTCCGGTGAACCCTGCTGGACCGTTACCCGGTACAGCCGTCCCTGGTCCCAGACCACTCGCTCGCGGTCGGACTCCAGGGGAGGCTGTGCCGCCTGCTCCTTGAGAGCTTTCAGGCTATCGTCAGCTTCCAAAGCTGCCTGAAATCCCTGACTCGATGTGGCAAGAATTGACGAAACTGCCACCTCCTCTGTCAGCTCCCCGGGATCTGTCTCCTGGCCGCTGTCTGACTCGGCAGCCACTTGGTCGGAGAGAGGGGAACCGTCGGACCTCCGCGAGGCTCCTTGGGCTCCGGCGCTCCTACTCCTGGCAACAGCGGCCACGACTGCTGAGACCACAGGTAGCGCCTGCTTCCCCTCGGCCTCCGACCAAGTCGCCGGGTCAGGCAGACTTCCCTGGCCTCCTGGCATGTGGGGAACTCCTGCCCTGGGGACTTACCTAGTGGCTCCTCTCCTGGGACGCCCCCTCCCCCCATGGCCTGTTCCTCTTTCTGCAAAGGCCCTCGACTCAGCAGGCTGGATTCACTTAGGGGCCCTACACTGCCCATAGCAGCCCCTCCCTCCACCTCTGAGCTCTCCCGTGCAGGCTTCTCACCTGTCCTCACTGTGAGCCCTGTGTGTAGTGTCAGTGCATGGCTTACCATCAGGTTTCACTCCCTCCTCCACTGTTGGAGGCACATTCAACACATTAACATCAGTCACAGTAGGGTCATGACATTCTTGGGGAGCCGGACTTGGGGGTTCAGTGGCCACATACTGAGACACTAGCCGCCCCAAATCGGTCCCAAGCAACACATTGGCAGGAATATTTGGCGTTACTCCCACCTCCCGCATTCCCTTCCCGGCGCCCCAGTCCAAAAACACCTTGGCGACGGGCAACGCCCGTTCAACACCTCCAATTTCGGAGATGGAAAGGGTTTTCCCAGGCACCAAGTCTTGAGGGGACACCACCTCAGGACGTACCAGGGTTCGTTCAGCGCCTGTGTCCCGCAGTCCCATGACCGCTGAGCGGCCAATGGTGACGGGTTGGTAATTGTCCAGGGACCTCCCACCACCCCCTCCCACACACAAAACAGTGGAGGGTTTCTGGGACAGGGATGGGGCCCTATGGCACTGGGGACACGCAGCCTTAAAGTGTCCCGGCTGGTTGCAATGATGACAACGTCTGGGTTCTGCTCCTGGCCTGGAGAGGGCAGCAGGGGGTACACCCCTTGCACTCTGGGGGCTGGGGGGACAGGGGCAGGACTGGGCTTACCCCCTCTCCAGGTGCTGCTGGCAGGCTTCTTCGGCTCAGAGGCCCTGTTGTTGGCATACTCGTCTGCCAGGGCGGCTGTAGCAGAAGCCCCCTTTGGTTTCCGGTCACGGAGGAACTGCTGGAGGTCCTCTGGGCAGTTCCACAAGAACTGCTCCGTGACAAACAGTTCCTGGACCTCCTGGCGGGTGGTGAGCTCTAGACCCGAGGTCCAGTGCTCCGCAGCTCTCAGCAGTGCCCGCATGTGGTCGGTCCAGGTGTCCTTTGAGCCCTGCTGCAGGCTCCGGAACTTTATGCGGTACGACTCCGGGGTGAGGTTTTAGTGCTGGATCAGGGCCCGCTTGATGCTGTTGTAGTCCTGCTCCTCCCTGGCAGGTAAGTCCCCCAAAATTTCCAGGGACTTACCCTTCAAATGGGGGTCAGGTACCTTGCCCACTGATCCAGGGCCAGATGGTGTTGGAGGCAGGTTCTTTCAAAGGCCAGCAGAAAGGAATCCAGTTCTCCATCCTTTTCAAGCAGGGGGAAGTCCTCCGCCCGGACCTTGGAAGCCTTGGTCCCTGGTGGGGCTGGAGCCTCCAGCGGGAGCCCGTGCTCCGCAGCTTCATGGCGTTCAGTATGCTCACGCTCCGCTGCTCTCGGCCGCCGCTTGCTCACACTCCGCTGCTTTCTCTGCTGCCGCTAGGAGTCTGTCATGGGCGGTGTCGTTACCAGCCTCGAGCTGTGCCATAGCTGCTTGGAAAAGGGCCTCCGATCTGGACAGGCTGGGGTGGGCAGGTGGTGGGCAGTCCACTGCGGAACTGAGCACGGGGGTCTGGCTCCTTGGGGAGCCCTGGCTGAGCTCCCCCTCGCCTTCATAGGTATTGTCCTCCACCACCTCCTCATAGATCATAGCATTGGCCTCCCCCTTTGTCCTACTCCTGGTGCCTTCCGCCATCTTGGGAACCTCTGGTTACCGACACAGCTGCAACCCTGGCCTCGCACACAACTTATTATATTTGCACTCTGACCGTCTAGTGCTGGGCTGACCTTAAGACCCCAGCAGTGAAAGTTACCGCTGGTAGTCTCTAGTGTCTGGGAGTAGGGGTCCCACGCACACTATTACTCTGATCCCACTGCTTGCCACCAAGTGTGGAGGAACGCACACAAACCCGTTCCTCCCACGTCACCACCGTGACGTAACTACACAGGCACAGCTCTCCGGCGCCCCCTTTGTCTCAGGTCAGTAAGGGGACTGCACCTAGAGCAAATGGTCGCCGGGGAGGAGGTCCTGTTACCCGCTGGGGGTTCTAAGATTCGTGATCAGAGTAAAAGCATCAGCCCAAGATTAAGTTTATAGTTTAATTGCCTTAAGGGCGCACTAGATAATTACAGAAATATACAGTAAATTTGCAGTCAGAGAAAAGATATAACAATAAGGGTACAAGACTTAAGATATTAAGCTGGGAGTCAATTTACCAGATTGTAGGGTCATGTGGGTGCTGGGGAGCTCTGCAGTCCACAGGTACAAGAATCTTAGTTGCCGGACAGACCCCCAAAGCATGGGCCGCTGCTCCCCTCGGCAGGTCTGTCCCCAGGTCCTTCTTAGATCGTCATCGTCTGGATCTTCTGTGTGAAGGAAATGAATGTCTGCCAGGGGCTGCGAGTCCTTAAACATGCTAGGTTCCTCCCCCTGTATCAGAGGGTGGGCTAATAATCCACGCTCCTAGGATGGAGCCAAAGCGTCTGGGACACACAAAGGACGTATATTCCTGCGTCTGCTAGCAGGTACATTCTAATTGAAGCCCTAGGCTTTTTTCCGGCCCCCTGCTGGCACGGCTCCGTCCCTGAGCTTTGAAGCTCTGTTTTGGGCCTATCCTCATTATCACACCAATGGCCCTGGCTATTTAGCATTGGAACACTAAATCCTGCTTGTATTTACTAAGTACACAGCACCTGGGGGGTATAAAAGCCGTTAGCTGACTGTAATTCCTGAACTTAGACCAAAATGGATGCCAAGCTCAGACATGTGGCCCCATATCTAAGATGGCGGCTGCTCCTTCATCACAGTTGGTGTTGCATCATGGACCACAGTCACCATGGTGATCTAGTGGTGATCGATGATGAGGAGAAGGAGGAGGACAATGAAGCGATGGCTGGGAAACCACGGTACACCAGATGAGGTGCAAATAACAAAGGGTAAATTTATTGGAAGGCAAGGAATGAAGTGGATAAGGAAGTTGCAGAGGTATGCAGTGGCAAAAGATAATTTACAAGAGTTTGTATTCTTTAGCTGGGCCGTCAAATAGCACGGTGCTCCAACTATTAGGCTGTGTTCACACACAGCATTTTTTTACCGGTATTTTTAGCGGATTTTCCAATAAAACCGCTAAAAATGAGCTTCCCATTCATTTCTATGCATCTTGCACTTTTTGTGCATACTGATGCGTTTTGTAGAAAAGTCTGGAACAATCCAGCCCTTGTTCATTTTTATAAGAGTCAGCCTGTCAGCGGTTTCAGTTGATGCGCCTATCAGTTATAATTCCACCAGCGGCACTAAAAACCCGTTCTGACAAAACGCTAGCGGCAGGACAGGCCAGGACCTCCAAGGCGTAGAGAGCCAGTTCATGCCATGTGTCCAGCTTGGATACCCAATAACTATAAGGCATGGAGGACGTTGGTACGGTCAGCAAGGTACTTGTAACAACCCTGCTGGCATCACTGCATGGCCTCCCATCCCCCGCACACCAACTTACTTTCTGCTTCAAGCCATGCTGTGAATTCTGTCTGTTGCCAGCCCTGAGCTCCATGTGCTATGCCTCTTGTTTTCCTGCTTGCTCTCCATGTTTCCTGACTCTGTGTATAGGGGGGCGGCGCCTGAACTCTCTGGTTCTTATGCAGTCAGGGTGCACCTGTGTAATATGTCCCTTACCAATCACCTAGAGCCCTTGACTATTTCGTTTCGCCACTCCCACTGAAACATGGCCTGTGCAATGTCTAAACTCAGTTAGCTCCATGCTGCTTTGCTAGCCAGGCCCTGTCCTATGTCTTGCCTTCTCTGAAGGCTCTTACTGTGTATTCCTGTGCCTTGGTACCTTGCCTAGTACTTCTCTGTCTGCCTGCCAGGAGGCAGAATATCCTGGCCCTTGAGTCTTTGTCCCTGTGTCTGTCTGAACAAAGTCTTACCTCTGTCTATCAGTCTCCTTGTTTGTGGTTCCTTCTCTGCCGTGTCTTTCCTTGTGTCCTCCCTGTCTGGGCATCTGCACCTTTGCAGCTCTATCTGGGCATCTGCACCCTTGCAGCTCTGCCTGTTCGGCTCCCTAGCCGCTCTGCCTGCTCGGCTCCCTAGCCGCTCTGCCTGCTCGGCCCCCTTGCAGCCCAGCCTGCTCTGCCTACTCCGCCTACTCCACACTCCAGCCTATATCTGTACCTGCACCTCCTGTGTGAACAGGTCCAAATCCTGTTCCAACATACACCACTCCTTCCTGCCTACACCTGCTGTGTGAACAGGTCCTTACCTGTCCAGTGTCTCCAAGCCGTGCCCGCTTGCCCAGTGTCTCCAAGCCGTGCCCGCTTGCCCAGTGTCTCCAAGCCGTGCCCGCTTGCCCAGTGTCTCCAAGCCGTACCTGCCTGCCCAGTGTCTCAGCCTGCCTGTTAATCACACCAGTCCAAGTGACTTGTCCCCGAGTGGGATCAGCAGCCACAGCCAGACACCACCCTGGAGTGGCACCCGACAGCTACCTGCCGCACAAGCCTGACCTCACCATCAGAGGCTCCAGTGAAGACCGAGGTAGCTGTCGTAGTCACGCCCCTTCCAGTGTAGTCTGGTTTGTGACACAGTGGGGCCACAACCCCCCGGTTCGTGCCGTTGAGCCAAGGCGTGAGCGTGACAGTTTGCACAGGCCATGGTCCCCCCTGAGTCCCATGTCCTTCCGCTCGCAGAGCATGATAAACTCTCTCCCTGCCAGTGTGAGCCACCGGAAGAGTTTGTTCCGCCTTGTGTGGTTCCAATTGTTGAGACTTCTGAACCACTCAGTCTCCAAGGCCATCTATGAGCAGCTCCTGGCCTATGAAGAGCACAACCCAGCAGACCCGCCTAGGTTCTATGGGGACCCCAAAGAGTGCCAAGGGTTCCTGAAAAAGTGCCTGCACTACATCCTGCAGAATGCAGCTTGTTTCCCCTCTGACCGGGTCAAGGTGGGATACATCATGTCCTACCTAGCTGGTGATGCCTTAATGTGGATCTGTCCCCTTTGGGAAGCAGGGGACCCTGTCGTCTTGAGCCTGGGGGCCTTCCTGGTGGCCTTCCGTAAAGTCTTTGATGTGCCTCGACCAGTTGCTCCTGAAAAGTCTTCCCCTCCAAGCTTCCAGAGACAAGAGGAACCAGTGGGTGAATCGTCTCAACCACCTATGACTGTCCAGCCATCACCTGTTCCACAGTCTGCCGATGCGGCCTCCCGTGCAAGATCCAAGAGGTCTAAAAAGAAGAAGCGGGCCAAGTTGCAGCCGGAATCTGGCCTCTGCCCTGTGAAGCCCGTACTCCAGAACCATGGGCCAGTAGGAGAGGCTGCCCCTGGCGAGAGTCCTCCCTCTCCATTAAAGCCTATGACTGTTTCGTTGCCTTCTGGGAGCTTTGGGGTGTTCGAGCCACCAGCCATACAGAGTCGGTGTGTGATCTCCATTCTTCAGCTCCAGAACCCGGCGTGGGCATCGTCTAAAGGTGGCCGAGCCCTCTTTGAAAACAGTCTAGTCCTGCAAGGACAACTACAGCTCCAGGTCGGAGCTTTGTATATGAAGAAGTTCGTCTTCCATTGGCTGTCTGGTATGCCCATGGGTCATTCTGAACCAGAGATCCTGATGCCCATTTATGTTTGGAGACCCAGCAAGGCACCACACTTGAAACAACCAAGTGACAAGAGGTGTCTGGTTCCCTTGCGTCACATTCAGTCAGCAAGGTCGTCTTCTTCGCCTGGTTTGCGAGTCGCCGAGTCAAGGTGTGAGGATGCCTCTGAAGAGGGGGAGGCGGTCTCAGTCTCCTCACACATCCCCAGCAGCTGTACCAGTGTTCTGCTCCCAAGAGCACCCCTGCCTCTTGATTGTCTTCCCCAGGATAAAGGGCTGAAGATGGATCCAGAGTGTATGCCTTCAGCTCCCCTGTGGCCTAGGGGTGAAGGTCCCAAGACAGAGCTTCACTCATCCTCTAACCAGGAAGATATGGTCCAGTTTTTTCAGGGTAACAGGCTGAAGTGACTCCCTGTATGTATGCCTCCAGCTTCCATTTGGCAGGTGGGTGAAGAGGTTGGAACAGTGACCTACGTATCTCCATTTCTCACCAACCGGGAGGAGGTGGTCCAATTTTTCTGGCATGTCGGGCTGAAGTCGGACTTGGTGAAGGTGTCTTCTGTTTCTAGCTGGCCGGCGGATGTAGGGGCGAGGTCTGAAGCTGCCTGGTCCCCGCCTTTTGCCAATTTGGAGGAAGAAGTCTTTGTACCCTCCGTGTTGGAAACTGACTCCCTTGGGCACCAAGAAACCGGGCAATCTGGGATTCCTGATGGCACACATACTCCACCCTACCAGAAGCATGTCGTGTCAACCTGGACTGTTTGTAGTCCCATACTCCTTCAGGTCATTCTGGCAGGCTTGAGGAAGAGGGGCCGTAAAGGGGGGGGTACTGTAACAACCCTGCTGGCATCACTGCATGGCCTCCCATCCCCCGCACACCAACTTACTTTCTGCTTCAAGCCATGCTGTGAATTCTGTCTGTTGCCAGCCCTGAGCTCCATGTGCTATTCCTCTTGTTTTCCTGCTTGCTCTCCAAGTTTCCTGATTGTGTGTATAGAGGGGCGGCGCCTGAACTCTCTGGTTCTTATGCAGTCAGGGTGCACCTGTGTAATATGTCCCTTACCAATCACCTAGAGCCCTTGACTATTTCATTTCGCCACTCCCACTGAAACATGGCCTGTGCAATGACTAAACTCAGTTAGCTCCTTGCTGCTTTGCTAGCCAGGCCCTGTCCTATGTCTTGCCTTCTCTGAAGGCTCTTACTGCGTATTCCTGTGTCTCGGTACCTTGCCTAGTACTTCTCTGTCCGCCTGCCTGGAGGCAGAATATCCTGGCCCTTGAGTCTTTGTCCCTGTGTCTCTGTCTGAACTCAGTCTTACCTCTGTATCAGTCTCCTTGTTTGTGCTTCCTTTTCTGCCGTGTCTTTCCTTGTGTCCTCCCTGTCTGTGCATCTGCACCTTTGCAGCTCTATCTGGGCATCTGCACCTTTGCAGCTCTACCTGTGCATCTGCACCCTAGCCGCTCTGCCTGCATGGCTCCCTAGCCGCTCTGCCTGCACGGCTCCCTAGCCGCTCTGCCTGCACGGCTCCCTAGCCGCTCTGCCTGCACGGCTCCCTAGCCGCTCTGCCTGCACGGCTCCCTAGCCGCTCTGCCTGCACGGCTCCCTAGCCGCTCTGCCTGCACGGCCCCCTTGCAGCCCAGCCTGCACGGCCCCCTTGCAGCCCAGCCTGCTCTGCCTACTCCACACTCCAGCCTATATCCGTACCTGCACCTCCTGTGTGAACAGGTCCAAATCCTGTTCTAACATACTCCACTCCTTCCTGCCTACACCTGCTGTGTGAACAGGTCCTTACCTGTCCCTTCTCATACCGTGTCCGCTTGCCCAGTGTCTCCAAGCCATGCCCGCTTGCCCAGTGTCTCCAAGCCGTGCCCGCTTGCCCAGTGTCTCCAAGCCGTGCCCGCTTGCCCAGTGTCTCCAAGCCGTGCCCGCTTGCCCAGTGTCTCCAAGCCGTGCCCGCTTGCCCAGTGTCTCAGCCTGCCTGTTAGTCACACCAGTCCAAGTGACTTGTCCCCGAGTGGGATCAGCAGCCACAGCCAGACACCACCCTGGAGTGGCACCCGACAGCTACCTGCCGCACAAGCCTGACCTCACCATCAGAGGCTCCAGTGAAGACCGAGGTAGCTGTCATAGTCACGCCCCTTCCAGTGTAGTCTGGTTTGTGGCACAATGGGGCCACAACCCCCCCGGTTCGCGCCGTTCAGCCAAGGCGCGAGCGTGACAGTACTCCCTCAGCATCTTCCAAAACTTTGCACTTCTTGTGAGAGTACCCCACGCCTCAGGGCCTGTGTGATGGGAGGGTCTGAGAAAACTCTCCCAGAACTTTGCCAGTGTTCCCCTGCTGGATTGGAGTTGTGTCTCTCTCACCTGTACTCCTTGGTTGTCTAAGGAACTGTGACCTCTGCCGCCAGCATTTTCCGATGGGATTTTTTTTTTTTTTAAATTCCACAACAAGGACCTTCTGGTACTGCACCATTTTAGTACACCTGTCCATCTCGGGAATAAGAGACACAAAGTTCTCTTTGTAGCATGGGTCCAGAAGTGTCACCAACAAGTAATGACATTCATCCAAAATTTTGAGAATGCGAGGGTCAAGGTCAAGGCAGTGTAACAAACTCAGCTGTGCATGCCAGACTGCTAACATACAAGACTTTTGTGTCCTCACCAAGAGGACGACTGACCAGGCTGTCCTCCTCCTTCTCCCTGTCCTCAGGCCATCGACGCTGAACAGACGGTATAACAGTTGTGGAGGTAGTACCATCTATAGCACATGAAACTGTCACGGTCGCGTGTGTCTGGATGCAGCGAGTACCGCAAGGTGAACCCATATGACACACGTGACCCTGGATACACCGCCTCCAGTGGGGCGAATTTAAATAATAGCACGTGCAGCTGGATACGCCGCCTCCAACAGGCGAATTTAGGTAATACACGCGAGTCTGGAAACCCCGCCTCCAGTAAGGCAAATTTAAACAATAAAGGGCGAACCTGGGTAACAATAACAATGGAGGGCCCTACGATAGGGAAACGGGGAAGTGGAGACCTCCTGCACTCCCCTGAGTCAGTGTCTCTACACTCCTATCGTTCACTTTGCCGATTCCGCACCAGGCGACGCACAGGAACCTCAAAACCCTGACTTGCCCTGCACCTAAACCCTCACTAGGGAATTGGTCGGTGCGGAAACTAATCCCACCACTGCACTAAGCACACAAAGAAAAATGACAATACAGGGGGCCACCACTTAGCTTTGCTCTGTTGATTATGCTCCCCGCAACAGAACCCACCACCTGCGTGCATCTTCTCCTTCAACCGGATCCATCGCCATAACCGGATCCATCACCATAGTGCAGCTTTGGAGCAGAGTCCACCACCAGTTGCAGCTGCCCAGTAAACAGAGTCCCAAAGAGGAGTCCAGCTTCTGCCAAAATGTCAAGCATGCTTGAGTCCAGCTATTCTGCCAATAAGTCCAGCATGCTTGAGTCCAGCTTTCAGCAACCAAGTCCAGCATGCTGAGTGCAACTCTCACCATAGTCGCCACTCCACCAAGCCATGCAAGCACTTCCTGCTGACACCATAAACTGTGACTCCACCACGCCATGCCAGCCCTTCTTGCAGACCCCATCGTTGGACTCCACCAATCCATGCCAGCACTCCTTGCAGACTCCATAGCTGCCACTCGTCCCCTCTGGCTGGGCTGCCCAGGACTCTTGCTCAGCTCCATCTTTCACCCAGGCTTACTTGTGAATGACTAACTGAAGACCTAGCACCAAAGTGATTGATACACCTGACACTCTTTTATAGAGCATCACACCTGTTTTATAATTACGTGCACTTAACCAAAGAAACTAAAGTGCACTACCGCTCACCACCACCGGGGCAACTTAGAACAAACGACACGACAGTGCAATAATTCTAATGGCCACTGGGGGCAATCACACCACTTTGGCACACAGCCAAAGGAAAAAAAAAGTTCAATTTGTCCATTTAACTTGTCAGATCCAGCCTGGATCATGACAGAAACTAGCTCCTGTCTTCCTCCTCTTCCTCATTGTCACCCAATCCACGTTGGGATGAGATGAGACTGGGCAGTGTAATGACCCTGTATGGTTCCTTGCTCCATCTCATCGTGCTCGGCCTGCCATGCATCCTCTCTGATTGTGAGCAGAGAGCATTTCAGAAGACAGAAAAGTGGGATGATGATGCTAATTATGGTGTCATTGACGCTCACCATCTTGGTGGAGTCCTCAAAGTTTTGGAGGATGATACATATGTCTAACATCCATGTCCACTCCTGAGGTCTTATGTGTGGAGTCTGCACTGAATACCAATTCCAACGGCCTTGTTGATGCTGGTAGTCAACAACTGCCCTCTTCTGCTCACAAATCCTTTATAACATATGCAGTGTAGAGTTCCAATGCGTCGGGAAATCATACAACAATCGGTGAGCTGGAAGCTGCAAATGCTGCTGAAGCTCGGCAAGGGTGGCAGAAGCTGTAGCGGACTTTTTTAAATGGGCACACAGGCAGCATACTTTGACAAGCAGATCCGTCATCTCCGGCTATCTTTTGAGAAACCGCTGAAGCACAAGGTTAAGAACATGGGCCAGGCATGGTACATGTGTGAGCTCTATTTGCTTCTGAGCCACCACCAGGTTCCGGCCATTGTCACACATGACCATGCCTGGCTGTAGGTTCAGCAGTGTCAGCCACAGACCTGCCTGCTCTTTAAGAGCTGCCCACAACTCTTCAGCATTGTGTGGTTTGTCACTAAGCATATTAGCTTCAGCACAGCCTGTTGGTGCTTGGCTGAGCCAGTGTTGCATTTTTTCCAGCTTGTGACTGATGTGATCATTTCGGAGATGGAGGCTGAAGAGGAGGATGAGGTGTAGGAGGTGTAGACTGTGGGGCAACCCTGATTGACCTTGGGCCCGCAATCCTCAGCGTCGGGAGGACGTGTTCCATTCCAAGATCTGACTGGGTCCCGGCTTCCACTATGTTATCTCAGTGTGCCGTAAGCGAGATGTACTGTCCCTGCCCTCAAGCACTTGTCCACATGTCCGTGGTTAGGTGTGCTTTCCCAGTGACTGCATTGTTGAGGGCACGGCTAATGTTGTGGGACACGTGCTTGTTAATGCCGGGACGGCACAGCGGGAGAAGTAGTGGCGGCTGGGGACCGAATACCTTGGGATGGCAGTCACCATCAAGTTGCAGAAAGCTTCCGTATCCACGAGCCTAAAAGGCAACATTTCAAGCGCAAGCAGTCGAGAAATGTGTTAATCGAGTAGTGTGGCCTGTGGAGCGTTAGCTGCTTATTTCTGCTTGCATTCCAAGGACTGATCATGCTGGTGGTGGTCAGGCTGGTAATTTTGCTACCCCTGCTGATGCTGGTGTAAGGTTCTAGCAGGAATGCTGGATGCAATGACGAGCAGGAGGCAGAGCAAGAGTTAACGGATATTTTATAAGGAGTTTTTATAACAGTAAATAATCCATGCAGGGAGAGAGGTAATATAGATGAACAAAGGGTATACCACAATAGAGCAATAATATGAGTTCAGATAAAGGGTTAACTTATTAGTCTGTGATTCTCGGATGGTGGAGGCTGGAAAATCCCACGATGGCGCCGTAGGTGACGCGTGAAGTTCCCGAACTGGTCCCAGAGAAAGGTGAAGCACTGTCTCTTAACGGAAGCGACATATCCTGGTCTTCTCACGCGGTCCTGGAACAGGGTACTGCTCAAGTGGTTATCTGTGGCACCGCGATTGGTGAACTGAGTCACAGAGTGGAGGCCGCGGTCACGCTACCTGCTTCAGCATGCACTGTTTGGTGAGTACTGTGTTGCGGGCCAGCAGCAGTCTACGGTACAGAATGGTTTGTCTTAGTCACATCAGAGATGACAGGAGTAATGATCTCTGGAGGTACACAAAATATTAAAGAAGAACAGCTTCTCATCCAGGTGAAAAACATGTAACATTTATTTCGCCATGACAAAATGCGACGTTTCGACCATCACATGGTCTTTTTCAACCATGGGATGGTCGAAACGTCGCATTTTGTCATGGCGAAATAAACGTTACATGTTTTTCACCCGGATGAGAAGCTGTTCTTTAATATTTTGGATTCCTTGATGTCCAACTGGGTCTTTGGACTTTGAACGTGCCTCTCCTGGATCTAGAAGTTGCTGTCCGACAATTTCTTTTTTATGCTCTGGAGGTACACAGTCTGTATGCGCGGGGGAATGGAGAGCGCAAAGTGGGCCTGCTTGTTGGCGTCGTTCTGCGGAGAGGGAGTCAACCTTCTCCTTTAGCACATGCTGTCTTCCCACTAAAAGCCCCGTTCTGGCGCTCCCCGTCATTTTATACCAGCCCCCTCCAGTCAGGTGCAAAGGTCTCTTCCAGTCAGAAAATCCTTGCCTCGGCAACAATGGTGACAGTCCTGACGGTTCCGGCGCTGATACGAGAGGGATACCACCAGCCCGATCCATCTCCCTACACTGACACAGCAGGTGGTGCAAATGGCCTTTTTGGGGTTATCGGCAGAGTCTTTAAAAAACAACCAGACTCGGGAAGACCTAACAGTTGTACTGCCTACTTCCGTCGTGTTGGTGTTACAGGGAACGGTTGCCTGGCTTCTGTCTGCGGCCACCACACTGTTTTTTCTTGCCTGTTGGGGTGCTACATCTCCCTCCCCCTTTGTGCTGTTGTTCCCACTCTGCATGTTCTCCTGCCTGGTTGGGTCAGTTACTATATCTTCTTCCACTGGCGCACCCTGGTCCTCCTTTTGACATTATGACAATTGTGTCTCATCATCGTCCACCTCTTGTGACAGGTTCCCACCGTCGCTTTCGTGTGACCGTGTCTGCTCAAATATTTGGGCATTGCTATGGAGATACGGGGTCAGTGGGTGCTCTCGTCCGCTGGCCTGGCTGCCTTTAGCAAGACTGCATGGACCAGCGCTCATACCACTGAACGCCCGCTCTATCTCCCAGTGGGCAATACACTACACAGACAACACAGGGCTAGGGTAACACAGTGCGGCAATAGTTTATTGAACCACAACACCCAATAGCAAACAGAACAATCCCAGCAATTACTCCAAGATTGCGCACATTACAGGGTCTCACCATTCCCTTCCACTGACTCACCAGGAAAATGGTAGATGTTATGTCCGAGCTCCCAGGGTCGCTACTCCACCTGTGATACGCAGACAGAGAGGAGGTAAAGACAAGCGTAGGGAGATAACAGAGCAATCCTGTGTGCTTTCAGCTGAGTCCAAAGTACCCTGAGTTGAGATCCTGAAGAGTGACACCAACCAGAAGAAAAAAGTCTCTTTTTTTTATAATTCTTTACTTGAAGACTCAAAGAAATCCAGGTTAACATAATAATTGAAACCAGACAAGTAGATGAATACAAGCAATACAACTTAACTCCCTGCCAAGGCAATCGTCGATGAGTCCAGATGTCACCTCTCTGCTGTCCAGAATCCCGGAGTGTCTATCAGCCATATCCTCCTTTTTCACCTCTCGCTTCCTAAAACTCAACGTAGACAAAACTGAACTCATTATCTTTCCTCCATCTCCCGTATCTTCCCTACCCGATCTATCTATTATGGTAAACGGCATCATGCTCTCTCCCGCACCTGAAATCCACTGCCTCGGAGTAACTCTCGACTCTGCCCTGTCCTTCACACCACACGTCCAAACTCTTGCCACCTCCTGTCGCCTCCAACTCAAAAATATTTCCAGAATCCGTTCCTTCCTCAGCCCTCAATCTACTAAAACTCTTGTATATGCCCTCATCTCCCGCCTTGACTACTGCAACACTCTCCTCTGTGGCCTCCCTGCTAACTCTCTTGCACCACTCCAGTCTGTCCTCAATTCTGCTGCCCGACTAATCCACCTCTCTCCTCCCCTGTCTCTCCCCTCTGCAAATCCCTCCATTGGCTCCCAATTCCCCAACGAATCCAGGTCTACTAACACTGATCTACAAAGCCATCCACAACCTTTCCCCTCCCTATATCTCTGAACTAATCTCCCAATATCTTCCCTCACGTAATCTTCGATCCTCCCAAGACCTCCTCATCTCCACACTTATTTGTTCCTCAAACAACCGCCTCAAAGATTTCTCCCGAATATCCCCTATCCTCTGGAATACCATGCCTGAACACGTCCGATTATCCACCACCCTCGGATCCTTCAGACGGAACCTGAAAACCCATTTCTTCAGGAAAGCTTACAGTCTGCAATGACCATTCTGCCACCTCACCACCGCCCGAGCTGCCGCCTCATCACCACCAGACCTGCTGCACCCCCGACCTTCTGTCTCTTCACCACTATCCTGTAGAATGTAAGTTCGCAAGGACAGGGTCCTCTCCCCTCTGTACCAGTCTGTCATTGTAAATTTGTTTGCTATTAACGATATCTATAACTTTGTATGTAACCCCCCTTCTCATGTACAGTGCCATGGAATTAATGGCGCTATATAAATAAATAATAAATAAATGAGTCCTTAACATCCGGGACCCAGTAGTAGAGGTCAATGACCCAATTCGGAGGGTCTTTCATTTTTTAACTTTTAACAAACAGTATAGTAAAGAAAAGACAGAACAGAGGAAGAAGGAGAGCAGTTGAAGCGAAAAAAGAGAGTTGGGGGAAATAAGTAACGGAGGGGGGGAGGAAAAAAACAAAGGGGTAAGGGAAGGAGTACCCACCCGACCAAGTCCACCACTCAGCCTGATGTTTTCAGTTAACCTCAGGGGGGGTTTGCCTCCAGCATTAGATCACAATACTCACTAGAGCTTCAAAAATACATCCATCCAAGCCAAGTAGCCCAAAACTTTGGGTATGATTCATGTATGGATGAAGTGAGGTCCTCCATATACATAATTTCATTGACTTTTGCAATCCACTGAGTTATGGTTGGAGGAGCGGGACTCTTCCATCTCTCCGGGATGCAAGCCCTCACAGCCACGATCAAAAATTTCAACAAAGAGGATTTATAGATCCGGAGAGGGATTTAAGTGTCATGATCCAGGCTGGATCTGACAAGTTAAATGGACAAAGTGAACTTTTTTCCTTTGGCTTGGTGCCAAAGTGGGTTGATTGCCCCCGGTGGCCATTAGAATTATTACACGTGGTGTAGTTCATTCTAAGTTGCCCCGGTGGTGGTGAGCGGTAGTGCACTTTAGTTTCTTTGGTTTAATGTGCACTTAATTACAAATCAGGTGTTAGGCTCTATAAAAGGGAGCCAGGTGTGTTCAATCACTGTTGGTGATATTGTGTGTTCATTTGGCAAGGAAGCCTGGGTGAGGAAGGAGCTGAACATGAGTCCTGCGCAGCCCAGCCAGAGGGGACGAGTGGCAGCTATGTGGTCTGCAAGAAGGTCTGGCATGGCGTGGTGGAGTCACAGTCTATGGTGTCGGCAGGAAGTGCTTGCATGGCTTGGTGGAGTGACGACTATGGAGAGAGTTGCACTCAGCATGCGGGACTTGGTTGCTGAGAGCTGGACTCAAGCATGCTTGACTTTTTGGGCAGGAGCTGAACTCATCTTTGGGACTCTGTTACTGGACTTCTGCAACTGGTGGTGGACTCTGCTCCAAGGCTGCACTATGGTGAAGGATCCAGTTATGGTGATGGATCTGGGTGGAGGAGAAGATGCACACAGATTGTGGGCTCTGTTGCTAGGAGCGTATGCAGCAGAGCAAAGCTAAGTGGTGTTTTCCCTGTTTTGTCGTCTTTCCTCATGTACTGTATGTTTTAGTGCAGCGGTGGGATTAGTTTCCGCACCGACCAATTCCCTAGTGAGGGTTTAGGTCAGGGCGAGCTAGGGTTTTTAGGTTCCTGTTGTGCGCCTGGTTCAGAACCGGCATAGGGAACGATAGGAGTGCAGGGACACTGGCTCAGGGGAGTACAGGAGGTCTCCACTTCCCTATTCCCTATTGCAGGGCCCACCATTGTTAATGTTACCCTGGTTCCCCCTTTATTATTTAAATTTGCCCCACTGGAGGCGGTGTATCCAGGGTCACGTGTGTCATATGGGTTCGCCTTGCGGTACTCGCTGCGTCCAGACATGACCGTGACATTAAGAAGTCTGTTTTATACCCGAGGCAGGTGATCTATTTTTAGATTTACCCAGTGTCCTTCAGTCCACCCTCACAGCCTTTCCCTATCTACCTTCGAAGTCAACAAATTGGTTATAGAATACAATACACAATTAGCATATCAGCACACAATAAACAAAGCTAAACATACACTATGTACAAGTCACTATTACAAGCCAATATACAGATAAAAAGTCAATTCTTCTTGGTTTGCAAAAACATGGTTGTCAGGGAAAATAATATACAGTCTGGTTTCTTCACAGTGAGCCTTGGAGACAGGTCCTGACTTTCCCACTCTTTGACAAGTGATGCAGGAGCATCAGTATTTTGTAACATCTGTCCTCAATTTGGCCCAATAGAAGTATTGAGACTGCTAGGCACTAGTTTTGCTGATCCTCAAGTGTCCAGCGAGTGGAATCTCATGGGCAATCCATAACAACTCAACCCTAAATTGGTAAAGGATGACCAGCTGTCTTTCCCTCAACCACTCCTTTTGGGATCTATCTGGAACTGTCTCCCGGAACAACCTCCCTCATTCCCAGAACACCCTCTCCTTATCAGTCTCGGAGGTGGGCTTCTCTGGGAGGTTTCTAAAGGTCTCCAGGATAGAATCTGAGTGCAGAGCAACCTGAAACTCCTGGCTGGAGGCAGCCAGAAGCGATGTTAAGGTCCCTTCCTCACGGGGACCCTCTGTGACCTGCTCTGGGTCTGCCTCTGGCTCAGTGATCCCTCTGACTGAGGAGGGTCCAGAAGGCAGAGCGTTACTTTCATTCTGGGCACTCTGCCTGCGGTTGACAGCGGCTATGTAGGCCGTCTACTGGGGACTACCACAGGCCCATCAACCTGCTTGGCTAAGGGTGCTACCTCCCTATCCATCCCCAATACCTCAGGAGCAGTGATATATATGGGGCAGTTACCTTCCTCTGTTGCACTGGTCAGTTGCATGGCATCACCTTCCTATGGTTCCTGTGCCTCTCCCCATTTCCCTTAGCACTGTTGCTAGCTCCTGTTAGGGGTTCTTCAGCCATGTCACCCCGAAGCGTGATGTGGCTGAGTATTCCTGTAGCTTCAAGTACATAATGATTTACTTGACAGTGATTTACCTGATAATGATTATCAAGTAAAGCATTATCAGGTAAATCATTATCACGTAAAGATGCAGATTCACATCATTATCATTGTCTAAGAGAGTTCATTTAAGATCTGATAGTGTGGCATAAGTTGACCCTAATTAGTGATAGAGATATAAGAATTACATATTCCAAATGTCCACCGATAGACCTACACATAAGTGAAATTTCTAAGCTCCAAACCCAGCAGAATCCGTGGAATGGATTTCTGCTTACCCCTAGCTGGCAGACAGTGCGTGTTTGGACTTAAATGAACGCCAATTTCAGGCTGAGTAAGATGATCATTTTGTCGTCCTTCTACGAGCTTCTCAGCCCAAGATATGAAGAAGTTTTTAGCAAGTTTTAAGTCTTTGCCAAAAAGAGGATTGCTTCCATAGCTCCGCTCCCTCAGTGATGTCACAAGCAGAGGGTATATGATCAGGAACCTCAGTTTGAGGTCAGAGAGAGACCTGGGGGAGACAGCATATACCATCCATGTTGTGGGCTGAATCCTTGCCCTTGGGAGCCCCTCCCCCCACTACATGGTTTATCATGGACTGAGATACTGTAAGTGTTCTTTTCATCTTTAATCCTTCTTTATTTTGTAATTACCTGTACATTCTATAATTGTCTCAATTTGTAACATCTTTTCTTTGTATATTTGTAAACACTGTATTTTTTGGGGTAAAATATAGAATTACTAGCTTCATTTTTCCTTGCTCTATAACGTATCTGTGACGTCCGCCTGCGGGTCTGGGCTGCAGCCCGGCAACACCCCGAGAAACACTAATACCCTTTACCCCTATACAGGGATCTGGATTTATAGCAGAGCCCAGGAGGCGCTGTCTGAATAGGAGCAGTGACCAGAGCAGGACGGTCGCCAGAAAGGTGTTCCAATACAGGACACAAACGTGGAGATATGCAAGTCTAAACCAGTCGGGCAGCAATGGTACAAAAACGGTAGACAGAAGCAGAGTCAGATTCAGGCCAAGAGTCATAAACCAGAAGAGTAGCAGAGGTACAGAATCGTTAGGCAGAAGGAGAGTCAGAAGTCCAGGCCAAAGTCAGTCAGAAAGTAATACACACAGGGGAACCAAGAATATATCCGGTGGCTTGCAAGACCAGTCCCAAGGTATTTCAGGGATCAGGTCACCCCTCATAGGTTCCTGGGCTGATGATGTCATCAGTACCGCCCCCAGGACCAGGCCAGATGGAGATGCAGTAACCTCTTGATGACTGACAGAGGGGTGGAGCCTGCGTCCACCAGATGCCTGCGCAGGTGCCCTTACTCTGTCAGCACCATAACTCCCGGGCGAGCCATGGTGCCTCCTAGTGACCGCGACAGGAGCAGCAGACCCAGAATTTAACGGCGACGTGACATACCGGCGCCTCCTAGAGGCTAAAGCCGGGACAGTAGGCTCTGAGCCTGACGTGACAGAACCACGGCCCCTTCCAGTGGCCGAGGCAGGAACAGCTGTCTCCTGGGTCTGGCGATAAAGTGGCGGTCCGGCGCCTCCTAGTGGCCGCGACCGGAACAGCAGGCCCTAAGTCTGGCGGAAACGTGACAGTATCCCAGCGACCTCTGTGCTAAATTAAGCCAACGCTACTGATTGGGTGGATCCTGACCCGACCTTAATTAGAACCAGGAGCTGGTGGCGGCGTAGTGTGTTCTGGGCTTTTGGGGGAGACCCTGGCAGTGACGGACAGAGTTTGATAAGTGTATATCCCGCCTGGGACCTAGATTAGTCATTCCCCTCACTGTAGCCTTCCCTTTAGCCCGACACTGTGCAGTTCCCTGACTGACCTGAGGGAAAGGGGGCGCCGGAGAGCTGCAAGTTCCAAACTGGAACTGGAAAGTGGGATATACATAAATTCCTGCTGAAGAACTGGGGGCAACCAAACACCCCTGCAGTTCGTGACATATTGGTGGGATAACCAAATATATCCCCCTGTGATCCCTGACAGGTCCCTATGTCTTCCCTCTCATGTCCTGATTCTGCACTGAAGCATTACAATGAGACACTTCAACGTGCCCTGGATGAAATTACACCTCCTATACATAGAACAATATGACACAGAGAGCAACAACTGTGGCACACACTGCAAACATGCTTCCTACAGGGTGTTCCAAGTGCGCCAAATGTCTGTGGAGAAAATCTAATCTACCCGAAGACTTAGTAGCATAGTAACATAGTTATTAAGGTTGAAGGGAGACTTTAAGTCCATCTAGTTCACCCCATATCCTGTCCTAACCTGCCCTAACATGTTGATCCAGAGGAAGGCAAAAAAACCCCATGTGGCAAACAGTAAGCTTCACATTGGGGAAAAAAATTCCTTCCCGACTCCACATACGGCAATCAGACTAGCTCCCTGGATCAACGCAATATTAAGGAAACTAGTGTATATACCCTGTAATATTATACTTTTCAAGAAAGGCATCCAGTCCCTTCTTAAATTTTAGTAGGGAATCACTCATTACAACATCATATGGCAGAGAGTTCCATAGTCTCACTGCTCTTACAGTAAAGAATCCACGTCTGTGATTATGCTTAAACCTTCTTTCCTCCAGACGTAGAGGATGCCCCCTTGTCCCCGTCACAGGTCTAAAAGTAAAAAGATCATTAGAAAGCTCTTGGTACTGTCCCCGCATATATTTATACATTGTAATAAGATCACCCCTAAGCCTTCGATTGGTATTGCAGACCCCCTAGTTCCCTAATAACCTTGGTCGCTCTTCTCTGCACCCGCTCCAGCTCAGCTATGTCTTTCTTATACACCGGAGACCAGAACTGTACACAGTATTCTAAGTGTGGTCGCACTAGTGACTTATATAGAGGTAAAATTATGTTCTCCTCATGAGCATCTATGCCTCTTTTAATGCATCCCATTATTTATTTGCCTTTGCAGCAGCTTCCTGACACTGGCCACTAAATGTGAGTTTGTCGTCCACCCATACACCCAGGTCTTTTTCAGTGACTGTTTTGCCCAGTGTTTTACAATTAAGCACATAATTATACATCTTATTCATTCTACCCAAGTGCATGACCTGACATTTATCCCCATTAAAGCTCATCCATTACAAGTTTATTCTTAAAACATACAACACTGCCCTTCACCTCTCCAAACAAACCAATTTCAACACCCTCATCACCTCATTATCCAATAACCCGAAATGTCGCTGACACTTTTCATTCCCTACTCAACCCAAAAGTGCAGGTCCCAACCACAGATCTCCGCGCTGATGATCTGGCCAATTATTTCAAAGAAAAAATTGACCACGTCCAACAGGAAATTATCTCCCAATCACCTCATACCATGCACTGTCCTCCCTCCCCCACTGCATCTAGCTCACTCTCTGATTTTGAACCAGTCACAGTAGAAGAAGTAATCCTTGAATCATCTCACCCGACCACTTGCACCAGTGACCCCATTCCATCACATCTCCTCCAGTCCCTTTCCCCTGCTGTCACCACTCACCTAATAAAAATATTCAACCTCTCTCTCTTCCAGGATCTTTCCCTCCTCATTTAAGCATGCCATCATACATCCATTACTTAAAAAACCATCCCTCTACCAAAACTGTAGCGCTAACTATAGACCTATATCTAATCTTCCCTTCATCTCTAAACTCCTGGAACGCCTGGCCCTTGCCCATCTTATCTGCTATCTCTCAGATAACTCTCTTCTCAACCCTCTGTAGGAGGATGGACTGATATGTGGACCTCTCTGATGGAAGAAAAATAAAATGTAAAATGTGCTGTGTAGAATGCTTTATTATAAATTATATACATGTATGGGAAAACAGCAAGAAGTAATTAGAGACGGTGTAGCACTGCGTTTTGGCCACTAGAGGGAGGCACAGGATAGTGAGAAAAAGATCTAACAGCAGCTGAAGCTAGGAAACGCAAAGTTACGGTGGGTGGGGTTACAAGAACTGAGAAGGGGAATTCCAGGGAAAGGGAATAAAAGGAGGGAGAGTTCCAGAAAGAGTGAGACAGTCAGGGGGCTGGCCCTGACAGGACAGCTGCAGACAGAAGACACCTGGGGTACCAGACGGCTGGACACTGAAGAGGTAGTAAGTGTCGCAGCGGATGGATGGACTCGACCAGGGGAACGCTGTGGCCGGTGACTTAGACAGGTGCAGTGAAAGAACCTAGAGGGCCGTCGCATCAGGAAAGGAGAAGGAGGAGGTGACAGGTACCCAGGCAAGTGTGCAGGAGCTGTCGTATTGCTGTGGATGTCGGAGAAGACACTCAATAAAGAGGACCTCTTTGAACTTGCATCTGATTCTGACTCCAGTCTTTTCTCAGCCGGAAGGGACCACCCCTGTTTTGAATGGGTCACCGTGGAGGAAAAACCTAAACAAGCTAAGCCCCAGAAAACCAGAGAGGTTGGTAACTATGCAGATTGCAGATTCCTGATCCTAACCACACAACTAGCAGCAGTCGTGGAGCGTTCCTACGATGAACCTAGACACCTCGTCACGGCCGGAGGACTAAATAAGCCTATAGCAAGAAAAGGGGAAAGCTAACTGCCCCAGAGCAGCCCCCAAAGGAATAGACAGCCCCCACACATGTATTGACGGTGAAACAAGATGAAAACACAAACATAGGCAGGAAAATAGGCTGAGCAAACGATGGGGCCCAAATTAACTAGAAAGGATAGGAAAGGAAAGACACTGTCTGCAATCTGCTAAAAACCTTACAAAAATAATGTCCAACACTTCTGATAACAAAATTAACCCTGAAGTCACTAGACTTCTCCCACTATATCAGCACTCTGAAATATTCTGAGGCAGAGCAAAAAGAGGCCAATCTAATAAGGGACAAAAAGCAAATTGGCATATACAGATGAGTAAGAGTGGAAATTCAGCACAGCCCCAGCCGGGGCTGGCTGACCACACAAAAAAACTAAATAGACCAACAAAATCAAGTGTGAACATTAGCCGATAAAATTTAGCTTGAGCTGACTGGAATAGAGCTGAGAACCAAGACTTGACAAGCCAGAAGGAATCACCAGCACCAGAATAGGGCGTCGGCTGTCTTAAATCCAGTCTGAGATTCCTGAGGTCCAATCGTCATCCTCCTTATCAGGTGGCAAATCTCTACTGATTAAATCAGCCTCACTACCTCCTGTTACCACCAGAGGGAGCCAGGAAGGAGAACTCACAACTGGTAGACCAGAAAATGAACTCTCAACAGTACCCCCCTTGAGGAGGGGTCACCGAACCCTCATCCATGGCACCAGACCGATCAGGATGGGCCCGGTGAAAAGCACGAACCAATCTATTGGCATGAATATCAGAGGCAGAGACCCAAGAATTATCCTGGCCATAACCCTTCCATTTGACCAAATACTGGAGTCTCCGTCTAACCAAACGAGAATCCAATATTTTCTCTACCTCATATTCCACATTGCCTTCAACCAACACAGGGTCAGGAGGTGCTGCCATAGGAACCACTGGCTCAACAAACCTCTTCAACCGAGATTTGTGAAATACGTTATGGATCTTGAACGTAACTAGAAGAGCCAACTGAAAAGAAACAGGATTAAGAATCTCCAAAATCTTATAAGGTCCAATAAATCTTGGCTTAAATTTTGGAGATGCAACCTTCATAGGAATATTCTAAGACGACAACCAAACCATCTCACCCACTTTAAACCGGGGACCAATGGTCCTATGCCAGTTGGAAAATCGCTGGGCCTTTTCCTGAGAGAGTGACAACTTATCCACCACTAGGTCCCATATCTGCTGCATTCTCTCAACCACAGTGTCCACACCTGGGCCAGGATGAAGATTCCACTTGCCCTGAAGAGAATCGAGGATGAAACCCAAAATTACAGAAAAAGGGTGACATCAAAGTGGCAGAACTAGCTCTATTATTCAGTGCAAATTCGGCCAAGGGCAAAAATGAGACCCAATCATCCTGATCAGCAGATATAAAACATCTTAATTAAGAGTCCAAGGTCTGGTTTGTTCTCTCAGTCTGTCCATTGGTCTGGGGATGAAACGCGGAGGAGAAGGATAACTGAATTTCCAGATTGGAACAAAAGGCTCTCCAAAATCTGGAAACAAACTGGACTCCTCTATCGGACACAATGTTCTCAGGAATCCCATGCAACCAAACCACCTGTTGCAAAAACAAGGGCACCAACTCAGCGGAAGAGGCCACCAAAAAGACCGACTCACCAAATCTCTGGTACCAAAAATACCTGGATGACCAGCCAATGCGGAGCATAGAAACATAGAAACGTAGAGTTGGAAGGGACCTCCTGGGCCATCTGGTCCAACCCCCTGCTCAAAGCAGGATTCGCTAAATCATCCCAGTCAGATGTCTGTCCAGCCTCTGTTTGAAGACTTCCATTGAAGGAGAACTCACCACTTCTCGTGGCAGCCTGTTCCACTCATTGATCACTCTAACTGTCAAAAAGTTTTTTCTAATATCTAATCTGTGTCTCCTCCCATTCAGTTTCATCCCATTGCTTCTAGTCTTTCCTTGTGCAAATGAGAATAAAGTTGATCCTTCTACAATGTGACAGCCCTTTAGATATTTGTAGACAGCTATTAAGTCTCCTCTCAGTCTTCTCTTTTGCAAACTAAACATTCCCAAATCCTGCAACCTTTCCTCATAAGACAGGGTTTGCAGACCGGTCACCATTCTGGTCGCTCTTTTCTGAACTTGCTCCAGTTTGTCGATGTCTTTTTTAAAATGTGGTGCCCAAAACTGGACACAATATTCCAGATGAGGTCTGACCAAAGAGGAGTAGAGGGAAATAATGACTTCACGTGATCTAGACTGTATGCTTCTGTTGATACATCCTAGAATTGCATTTGCCTTTTTTGCTGCTGCATCACACTGTTGACTCATATTCAGTCTGTGATCTATTAGTATACCCAAGTCTTTTTCACATGTGCTGTCACTTAGCCCTATTCCTCCCATTCTATATATGCTTTTTTCATTTTTATTGCCCAGATGTAGTACTTTGCATTTCTCCCTGTTAAAAACCATTCTGTTAGTTGCTGCCCACTTCTCCAGTTTATTTAAATCTTTTTGAATCCTCTCTCTCTCTTCTCTAGTATTAGCTATCCCTCCTAGCTTTGTGTCATCAGCAAATTTAATCAGTTTACCCTCAATTCCTTCATCTAAATCGTTGATAAAGATGTTGAACAATACAGGGCCCAGGACAGAGCCCTGTGGTACCCCACTTGAGACATTCTTCCAACTGGATGTGCAGCCATTTATGACCACTCTTTGGGTCCGATCACTAAGCCAGTTATGAATCCACCTAACAGTTGCCTTGTCCATTCCATACTTAGTCATTTTTTCAATAAGGATTGTGTGAGATACTTTGTCAAATGCTTTGCTGAAGTCAAGATATACTATATCTACAGCATTTCCTTGATCCACCCAATCAGTGATACCGTCATAGAAGGAAATTAAGTTAGTCTGACATGACTTATTAGTTACAAACCCATGCTGACTCTGTTTAATCACTTCATTCTTATCCAGGTATTGACATACATGTTGTTTAATAATTTGTTCAAAGATCTTTCCTGGTATAGAAGTCAGACTCACCGGCCTATAGTTGCCTGGGTCCACCTTCTTCCCCTTTTTGAAGATAGGAACAATGAATAATAAGGAACAATAGGAGCAATGAATTTCAGACATCACTCTCTTTCTCCACTGGTCAGGAACATACAATTTTCCCATAGGACAACGCTCAGGTTTATCCTCCTGAAATTCCTCCAGGGCACGTCTGAAATCGGGCGAAATGGCAGAAAGAACTACCCCCTCACCTAGGATGGTAGTAGGCTCGGTCACACTAAGAGAATCGGGAAAGAAACTCCTAGAAAGGGAGTCTTCTTCCGGGCACTAAAAATGTTAATGCAAAGAGACCACAAAATTAAAACGCGTGAAAAATAAGGCCCATCTAGCCTGTCTAGGATTCAAGCGTTTGGCCGACTCCAGATATATCAAATTCTTGTGATCGGTGAGGACTACAACTTGATGTCTAGCTCCCTCCAACCAATGTCTCCACTCCTCAAATGCCCACTTCATGGCCAACAATTCCCGATTCCCCACATCATAGTTGCGTTCAGATGGGGAGAACTTTCGAGAAAAGAAGGCACAGGGATTCATCTTAGAAGTCACAGGGTCTTTTGGGGACAAAACAGTTCCTGCACCAATCTCAGAAGCATCTACCTCCACCTGAAATGGAAGTGAGACATCAGGTTGCCATAAAACTGGAGCTAAAGTAAATCTCCGCTTAAGCTCCTGAAATGCTGAGACAGCCTCAGGAGACCACTTCAGCACATCAGCGCCCTTCTTGGTCAGATCAGTCAGTGGTTTGACAATACCAGAAAAATTACCTATAAATTTATGATAGAAATTAGCAAAACCCAAAAACTTCTGGAGAGCCTTCAAAGAAGTAGGCTGAACCCAATCATAAATGGACTGTACCTTGGCCGGGTCCATTTCAATAGTCGACGGAGACGAGATAAATCCCAAAAATGAAATCCTCTGTACACCAAAAAGGCATTTCGATCCCTTAACAAACAGGGAATTCTCCCTCAAAATCCGGAACGTGTTCCACATGAGAATCCCAATCACTAGAAAAGATCAGAATTAGAGTTGAGCGATACCGTCCGATACTTCAAAGTATCGGATCGGAATGGATCGGCCGATCTTAAAAAAAAGTATCGGTATCGCCGATTCCGATACCGGAAGTCCCATTCAAGTCTATGGGACTTCCGGTATCGGAATAAGAAAAACCCTATTTTTGCCTTGTACAGCCTCTCTGGGGTCTGTACGGGCCTTTCGGGGGGCTGTGCCGGCCTGCCGGGGGGGCTGTGCAGGCTCCGGTGGTCTGTGCCGGCCTGCCGGGGGGCTGTGCCGGCCTGCCGGTGGTCTGTGCAGGCTTCGGGGGTCTGTGCAGGCATCGTCCGATGGGACTACAAGTCCCATCGGGCGATGCCTGCTACCATGACAGTGATTGACACATTAGCCAATGATGGGACAGTAGTAGTCCCATCATCCGGCTAATGTGTTGAATGTAAAAAGAAAAAAAAAAAAAATTACATGCTACATACATGCTACATACATACAACATGCATACTACATATATACTACATGTAACATACATACTACATGCATGCTACATACATGCTACATACTACATACATGCTACATTCATACTACATATATACTACATGCATGCAACATACATACTACATATATACTGCATGCATGCAACATACATACTACATATATACTACATGCATGCAACATGCATACTACATATATACTACATGCATGCAACATACATACTACATGCATGCAACATACATACTACATATATACTGCATGCATGCAACATACATACTACATATATACTACATGCATGCAACATGCATACTACATATATACTACATGCATGCAACATACATACTACATATATACTACATGCATGCAACATACATACTACATATATACTACATGCATGCAACATACATACTACATATATACTGCATGCATGCAACATACATACTACATATATACTACATGCATGCAACATACATACTACATATATACTACATACATGCAACATGCATACTACATATATACTACATGCATGCAACATACATACTACATATATACTACATGCATGCAACATTCATACTACATATATACTACATGCATGCAACATACATACTACATATATACTACATGCATGCAACATACATACTACATATATACTACATGCATGCAACATGCATACTACATATATACTACATGTAACATACATACTACATATATACTACATGCATACTGCATACATGCTACATACTACATGCATGCTACATACATGCTACATGCATGCTACATACATACTACATGCATGCTACATACATACATACATGCATGCTACATACATACTACATGCTACATACATAATACATATATACTACATGCATGCTACATACATACTACATGCTACATACATAATACATATATACTACATACATACTACATGCATGCTACATACATACTACATGCTACATACATACTACATACATACTACATATATACTACATGCATGCTACATACATACTACATGCTACATACATACTACATATATACTACATACATACTACATGCATGCTACATGCATACTACATGCATGGTACATACATACTACATGCTACATACATACTACATACATACTACATATATACTACATGCATGCTACATACATACTACATGCTACATACATACATATATACTACATGCATGCTACATACAATACATTCATGTATGTAATACTTACTGCTTTAGATCTGTGACTGGGGCCTTTCTAGATCTTATCAGGTGGAAGGTGCTATAGCATTTTGCCACATCTTGGTCTAGTGCCTTTGATCATCTAACCATCCCCTGGTGTGCTGGCCCCAGCTGCCAAATTATACCCAACCAGCTACCACAATCCCTCTCTCCTGACCCTGTAGTGTGGCCTATATATGTAGTAGTTGCTAAGGGGAAGCACGCAGTGTGGGGTACAGCACGCAAGCATCCCATAAGCAAAGCATCACAGAAGATAAGCATCCAGCAAAACGGCAGTTATACATGGCAGTTAGTCAGGGCAGGAGTCAGGTAACCCACACCTTGCCTTACCCTTTAACCATGTGCTTTATTTTTATCCTCCTGTGTTCCCTTGCCATCCACATTCATCACCCTATCCCCCCTCCATCACGACTCATACACATCAGCCCCTCTATACTTCCCTCTCCCATGTACAGCTCCCACACACTCCTCACCTTCCTGAGAAACCTCAGCCCATCTTGCCCAAACACATCGCAGAAAAAAACTACTTACAATTCCAACAACTATTGGCTCTTTATCTTCCTTCTCCTACTGATTTCAGGGGATATCTCCCCCAACCCTGGTCCACCATCCCCCAACCTCGACCCCTACCCTACCTCATATCGAAACCACAATAATCTGATTAACATTACTTGCACTCCCTCATCTCAATCTTTTAATTGTGCCCTCTGGAATCCACGGTCTGCTTGTAACAAGCTTCCTTTCCTACACAACTACTTTCTGAACAACTCTCTTAATCTGTTGGCCCTCACTGAAACCTGGATTCAGGATTCTGACATTGTCTCTCCTGCTGCCATTTCCTACGGTGGCTTACAATTCTCTCACTCCCCGAGACCCACAAACAGACCTGGTGGTGGAGTTGGCATACTCCTGTCCCCACAATGCACTTTCCAGGTCATCCCCCCAGTCCCATCACTCTTATTCCCTTCTTTTGAGGTCCACACCATCAGGCTCTTCCATCCCCTCTCCCTCAGGGTAGCGGTCATATACCGGCCCCCAGGCTCACCCACCCTCTTCCTTGACCACTTTTCAGCCTGGCTGCCACACTTCATGTCCTCAGAACTACCAACCCTCATCCTGGGAGACTTCAACATCCCCATTAACAGCCCTAATTCCACATCTGCATCCCAGCTTCTATCACTAACCACCTCTCTAGGCCTCTCACAGCTTTCAACCTCTGAGACACATAAGGACGGTAACACCCTTGATCTGGTCTTCTGCCGGCTCTGTTCAATCTCCCACCTAAACAACTCACCGCTTCCACTCTCTGACCACAACATTCTCTCCTTCACGCTCACAAATCCTCGCCCACCCCAGCTCATTCCTACCTACCACACAGTCAGAAATCTACAAGCTATTAACCCTCAGACACTTTCAGATTCCCTACACTCATCTCTGTCCCCAATCTCCTCTCTTTCCTGTCCTAATCTGGCTGTTCATCACTACAATGACACTCTTAGAAGCACCCTTGACCAAGTAGCTCCCCTCACCCTCAGAACCTCCAAACACAGAGTAAAAGAGCCCTGGCTCACATCGCAAACTCAACTTCTCCAGCGATGCTCCAGGAGTGCTGAACGCCTATGGAGAAAAACCCGCACACCAGAAGACTTCATCCACTTCAAATTTATGTTAAGAACCTATAACGCTGCCCTTCACCTTGCCAAACAGACCTACTTCACCACCCTGATCTCCTCACTAGCCAACAACCCCAAGAAACTTTTTGACACTTTTCACTCCCTCCTCAGGCCAAAAGCACAAGCCCCTATCACAGACATTTGTGCTGATGACCTGGCCTCCCACTTTACAGAAAAAATAGATAATATCCGTCAAGAAATCTGCTCCCAACCACCAAGTGCTGTGACTCCCATCCCTTCCTACATCTCCCATGGCTCACTCTCCACATTTGATCCCATAACAGAAGAAGAAGTCTCCAGACTCCTCTCTTCTTCTCGTCCGACTACATGCACTACCGACCCCATTCCCTCACATCTCCTCCAGTCTCTCTCTCCAGTCGTCACAACCCACCTAACTACAATCTTTAATCTCTCCCTCTCCTCGGGCATTTTCCCATCCTCCTTCAAACACGCCATCGTTACTCCACTACTAAAGAAACCTGCTCTCGACCCATCCTGCACAAACAACTACAGACCAGTCTCCAATCTCCCCTTCATCTCTAAACTTTTGGAACGCCTAGTTTACTCCCGCCTTACCCGTTACCTCTCCATTCACTCCCTTCTAGACCCTTCACAGTCCGGCTTCCGCCCCCTACATTCGACTGAAACTGCACTCATCAAAGTGACCAATGACCTCCTGACAGCAAAACGTAACGGTGACCACTCTCTGCTCATTCTTCTTGACCTATCTGCAGCTTTCGATACTGTTGACCACCATCTCCTACTCTCTAGGCTCCAGTCACTAGGCATTAAGGACACTGCACTCTCCTGGTTCTCTTCCTATCTCTCTGACCGCTCCTTCAGTGTTTTGTTCTCTGGCTCCACGTCATCTCCTCTTCCTCTTGCTGTCGGGGTACCTCAGGGCTCAGTCCTTGGCCCCCTTCTTTTCTCTCTCTACACGGCCCCAATTGGACAGACCATCAGCAGATTTGGCTTTCAGTACCATCTTTATGCTGATGACACACAACTATACACGTCTTCCCCCGACCTTACCCCCGCTGTACTACAGAACGCCAGTGACTGTCTGTCCGCAGTCTCCAATATCATGTCCGCTCTCTATCTGAAACTCAACCTCTCCAAAACTGAACTTCTTCTGCTCCCGCCGTATACTAACCTCCCTAAATCTGACATTTCCTTCTCCGTGGGTGGTACCACAATAACGCCCCGGCAGCAGGTGCGCTGTCTGGGTGTTATATTTGACACCAATCTCTCCTTTACATCCCATATACAATCCCTTGCCCGCTCTTGCCGCTTACACCTAAAGAACATCTCTAGAATCCGCCCTTTTCTCACTATGGAAACAACAAAAACCCTCACTGTTGCATTGATCCACTCTCGCCTGGATTACTGCAACGCTCTATTAATTGGCCTCCCCGTCACTCGACTATCCCCTCTCCAGTCCATACTCAATGCAGCAGCCAGGATCGTCCATCTGGGTAATCGGTACTCGGACGCGTCCGCTCTTCGCCAGTCCTTACATTGGCTGCCCATTCATTATAGGATCCAATTCAAAGTACTCGTTCTCACCCACAAAGCTCTCCACAGTGCGGCACCCCATACATCTCTTCTCTCATTTCTGTCTATCGGCCTAGCCGATCGCTGCGCTCTGCAAACGACTTTCGACTAACCTCTGCACTAATCCGTACCTCCCACTCCCGACTCCAAGACTTCTCCCGTGCTGCTCCTATCCTCTGGAATGCTCTACCCCAAGAAATCAGGACTATCCACAATTTGCATAGTTTTAGGCGCTCCCTCAAAACACACCTGTTCAGAGCGGCCTATCACATTCACTAATCAAAGTCATTCTCTGTGTAAGTGTGCGTGCGTAGCCCATTCACTATCTCCATCCATCCTTCACTCCTGCAAGATGGTTGGACCTTCATTGTAAATACACCATTGTAAATACACACCTGTACTCTGTATCTCCCTCACCTCATTGTAGATTGTACGCTCTCACGAGCAGGGTCGTCTTATTTCGTCTAAGGCCGGTTTCACATTAGCGCATTTTCAGCGCGCGCACGGCCGGAGGTAGCTCCGCCCCCGAGCCGGCTCTCTGCCCGGCGTGCCCGCCCCTTGCTTGTAGCGCCGCCTACTAGCGGACAGCGGCGCCTGCGATCGGCGCACCCTATCTTTAGCATAGGGTGCGCAGATCGTGCGCAGGCCGTGCGCTAGTTGCGCTTTGACCTGTGCTGCGCACTTTTGACGGTGCGCCGTGCGCGCCAAAATCCGAAAAGTTTGATTTTGGCGCGCACGGCGCACCGTCAAAAGTGCGCAGCACAGGTCAAAGCGCAACTAGCGCACGGCCTGCGCACGATCTGCGCACCCTATGCTAAAGATAGGGTGCGCCGATCGCAGGCGCCGCTGTCCGCTAGTAGGCGGCGCTACAAGCAAGGGGCGGGCACGCCGGGCAGAGAGCCGGCTCGGGGGCGGAGCTACCCCCGGCCGTGCGCGCGCTGAAAATGCGCTAATGTGAAACCGGCCTTATTTTGCTTTAATTATTGTATTGTTAGCGTTGTTACTTATGACTTGTGTTTTGAAACTGTTAAACTGTAAAGCGCTGCGGAATATGTTGGCGCTATATAAATAAAGATTATTATTATTATTATTATTCATACAATACATACATAGACATACAGTACATATAACATAGAGTAACATACTTACCAATACTTGTCACATTGTTCCCCGAAGCCATTGTCGTGTACGGAATAAATATTAACATAACAAACCACAAAAATACTCACCCATGATCCGAAGCAGTCCACGAGTGTGTCCCACGACGATCTTGGGTAGAGAACTGCAGCATCAGCTGATGCTGCCGCTCTCTACGGGCTGCAGGAATCCAATGACGGAAGGTAGGTATCCTTCCGCACTGTATTCCTCCGCCACTTAAAAAAAAAAGTCCCTAGTCTCACTTTATGCCATTGCTGCGTGGGAATTTCCCACGCAGGAATGGCATAAAGTGAGACTAGGGACTTTTTTTTTAAGTGGCGGAGGAATACAGTGCGGAAGGATACCTACCTTCCTTCATTGGATTCCTGCAGCCCGTAGAGAGCGGCAGCATCAGCTGATGCTGCAGTTCTCTACCCAAGATCGTCGTGGGACACACTCGTGGACTGCTTCGGATCATGGGTGAGTATTTTTGTGGTTTGTTATGTTAATATTTATTCCGTACACGACAATGGCTTCGGGGAACAATGTGACAAGTATTGGTAAGTATGTTACTCTATGTTATATGTACTGTATGTCTATGTATGTATTGTATGAATGTATTGTATGTAGCATGCATGTAGTATATATGTAGTATGTATGTAGCATGTAGTATGTATGTAGCATGCATGTAGTATATATGTAGTATGTATGTAGTATGTATGTAGCATGTAGTATGTATGTAGCATGCATGTAGTATGTATGTAGCATGCATGTAGTATGTATGTAGTATATATGTAGTATGTATGTAGCATGTAGAATGTATGTAGCATGCATGTAGTATGTATGTAGCATGCATGTAGTATATATGTAGTATGTATGTAGCATGTAGAATGTATGTAGCATGCATGTAGTATGCATGTAGCATGCATGTAGCATGCATGTATTATGTATGTAGCATGCATGTAGTATGTAGCATGTATGTAGTATGTATGTAGCATGCATGTAGCATGCATGTAGTATGTAGCATGTATGTAGTATGCATGTAGTATATATGTAGTATGTATGTTACATGTAGTATATATGTAGTATGCATGTTGCATGCATGTAGTATATATGTAGTATGTATGTTGTATATATGTAGTATGAATGTAGCATGTATGTAGCATGTAGCATGTATGTAGCATGCATGTAGTATGCATGTTGCATGTAGTATATATGTAGTATGTATGTTACATGTAGTATATATGTAGTATGCATGTTGTATGTATGTAGCATGTATGTAGCATGTAATTTTTTTTTTTATTTTTTTTTACATTCAACACATTAGCCGGATGATGGGACTACTACTGTCCCATCATTGGCTAATGTGTCAATCACTGTCATGGTAGCAGGCATCACCCGATGGGACTTGTAGTCCCATCGGACGATGCCTGCACAGACCCCCGAAGCCTGCACAGACCACCGGCAGGCCGGCACAGCCCCCCGGCAGGCCGGCACAGCCCTCCGGAGCCTGCACAGACCACCGGCAGGCCGGCACAGCCCCCCGGCAGGCCGGCACAGACCACCGGAGCCTGCACAGCCCCCCGGCAGGCCGGCAGAGACCCCCGGAAGGCCCGAAATGACGGCGCATCATGATGCGCACACACCGCGCATCATGATGACGTCAGACTGTCAATCAACTTTGAACTTCCGATTCCGATACCGACATCCGATATTGAAAAAATATCGGATGTCGGTATCGGAATTCCGATACAGCAAGTATCGGCCGATACCCGATACTTGCGGTATCGGAATGCTCAACACTAATCAGAATATCATCCAGATAGATGATCAAAAACTTATCCACAAAGTCACGGAAAATATCATTCATAAAGGACTGGAAGACAGAAGGGGCATTAGTGAGCCCAAAAGACATCACCAGGTACTCAAAATGTCCCTCCGGAGTATTAAACGCCGTCTTCCATTCATCCCCGTGCTTGATGCGAATAAGATTATACGCCCCCCTGAGGTCAAGCTTAGTAAACCAGCAGGCACTCTTAACTCTGGAGAATAACTCAGACATCAGAGGTAACGGGAACTGATATTTAACCGTCATCTCGTTAAGGGAACGATAATCAATACAAGGTCTTAATGAACCATCTTTCTTGGCCACAAAAAAAACCCAGCACCTAACGGTGACGAGGATGGTCTAATATGACCCTTCTCCAACGACTCCTTAATATAGGATCGCATAGCATCATGTTCGGGTACTGATAAGTTGAAAAGCCGACCCTTGGGAAATTTACACCCAGGCATCAACTCAATTGCACAGTCATAACTCCTATGAGGAGGCAAAGACACAGTCTTGCTCTCACTAAATACATCAGAAAAATCGGCTAGATAATCAGGAATATCATGAGACTGGGGAGAGGTGGAGAAAACAGGAGCGTCCCTAAGAACACACTGACAACCCCAACTCACCACAGACCCAGATTTCCAATCCAAATCTGGATTATGAGTTTGCAACCTGGGAAAACCCAGATCAATAGTATCATGCAAATTATGCAGCACCAAAAACTTACAATTTTCTTGGTGGTCTGGGGCAACTCGCATTATCACCTGGGTCCAAAACTGAGGTTTATTCTCCACCAAAGGAGTAGCATCAATACCCCTCAAAGGAATAGGCGTCCACAGATGCGTCATAGAAAAACCACAACATTTAGCAAAGTCCAAATCCATCAGATTCAAAGCTGCTCCTGAATCCACAAAAGCCTTAGTGGAAAATGTGGATAAGGAGCAGATCAGAGTAATTGCCAAAAGGAACTTAGGTTGTATACTGCCCACAGCAAATGTGTGTGCAAAACGTTTCTCTCGTTTAGGGCAGACAGAAATAGTATGAGAGGCGTCTCCACAGAAAAAACACAGCTTATTACGCCTTTTAAACTCCTGACGTTGCACCCTAGACAAAACCCCATCACATTGCATAGGTTGAGACGTTTGTTCAAAAGGTGGCAGCGCCTCCCGTGTAGTTTTACATTCACGTAAGCGCCGAACAACTTGAATGGCTAATGATATAGAATCATCCAAACCAGAGGGAACAGGAAATCCCACCTTAACATCTTTTACGGTCTCTGATAAACCCTTCCGAAAGAGAGCTGCCAATGCACTATCATTCCATGTAGTAAGGACCGCCCACTTTCGGAATTTTTGACAGTGTAACTCTGCAGAATCCTGACCTTGGTTTAATGCCAACAGAGTTCTCTCAGCTTGATCAACAGCATTAGGTTAATCATACAACAACCTCAAGGCTTGAAAAAATGCATCCACATTAGTCAGAATAGGATTTTCAGGTGTCAGAGAAAAAGCCCAATCCTGGGGATCGCCGCACAACAAGTAGATGACAATTTTAACCTGCTGCGCAGAGCTCCCCGATGAGTTAGGCTTCAAGGCAAGAAATAATTTACAATTATTCTTAAAATTCAGAAATTTAGACCGATCCCGAGAAAACACATCAGGAGTAGGGATCTTAGGTTCAGCAGCATGTGACTGAATGAGGTAGGTGGAAATTCCCTGCACTTCAGCAGGAAGTTGCTCCACACGATCAGACAATTGCTTAATGTCCATTAGGGAAAAAAAATCCTCCTACGGCCCCAGAGAAAAAAATACATAAAAAAAAAAATTCTGACACTTTTTTTTCTTTTTTGAACAACTTTTCCATGCTTTTGAGTACCCTAGAATCTGCAGTATGGCTGGTGATTCTGTTATGAATGGGTCACCGTGGAGGAAAAACCTAAACAAGCTAAGTCCCTGAAAACCAGAGAGGTTGGTGACTATGCAGATTGCAGATCCCTGATCCTAACCACACAACTAGCAGCAGCCATGGAGCGTACCTATGATGAACCTAGACGCCTCATCACGGCCAGAGGACTAAATAAGCCTAAAGCAAGAAAAGGGGAAAGCTAACTGCCCCAGAGCAGCCCCCAAAGGAATAGACAGCCCCCACACATGTATTGACGGTGAAACAAGATGAAAACACAAACATAGGCAGGAAAATAGGCTGAGCAAACGATGGGGCCCAAACTAACTAGAAAGGATAGGAAAGGAAAGACACTGTCTGCAATCTGCCAAAAACCTTACAAAAATAATGTCCAACACTTCTGATAACAAAATTAACCCTGAAGTCACTAGACTTCTCCCACTATATCAGCACTCTGAAATATTCTGAGGCAGAGCAAAAAGAGGCCAATCTAATAAGGGACAAAAAGCAAATTGGCAAATACAGATAAGTAAGAGTGGAAATTCAGCACAGCCCCAGTCGGGGCTGGCTGACCACACAAAAAACTGAATAGACCAACAAAATCAAGTGTGAACATTAGCAGAAAAACTTAGCTTGAGCTGACTGGAACAGAGCTGAGAACCAAGACTTGACAAGCCAGAAGGAATCACCAGCACCAGAATAGGACGTCGGCTGTCTTAAATCCAGTCTGAGATTCCTGAGGTCCAATCGTCATCCTCCTTATCAGGTGGCAAATCTCTACTGATTAAATTAGCCTCACTACCTCCTGTTACCACCAGAGGGAGCCTGGAAGGAGAACTCACAACTGGCAGACCAGAAAATGAACTCACAACACCCCACCCCAGTCGGCACACGATCCTACACCTCTTCAATCTGGTTTCCGCTCTTTACACTCTACTGAAACTGCCCTCACTAAAGTCTCTAATGATCTACTAACAGCTAAATCTAATGGTCATTACTCCATGCTAATTCTCTTGTATCTCTTCACAGCATTCGACACTGTGGATCATTAGCTACTCCTCACTATCCTACACTCCATCGGTCTCAAGGACACCATCCTCTCATGGTTCTCCTCCTATCTCTCTTACCATTCCTTCACTGTATCTTTTGCTGGTTCCTCCTCCTCTCATCTTCCCCTTACTGTTGGGGTTCCTCATGGATCAGTACTAGGACACCCTCCACTACTCTTTGCATACTGCCCCTATTGGTCAAGCAATCAGTAGATTTGGTTTCCAGTACCATCTCTACGCTGATGACACCCAATTATACGCTTCTTCTCCTGACACCACCCCTGCCTTTTTAAAAAAACACCAGTGATTGTCTTACCGCTGTCTCTAACATCATGTCCTCCCTCTGTCTGAAACTGAACCTGTCAAAAAGTGAACTCCTTGTGTTTCCTCCCTTTGCCCGACATTGCCATCTCTGTGTGTGGGTCCACTATTACTCCCCAACAACATGCCCGCTGTCTTGGGGTCATACTTGATTCCGAGCTTTCTTTCACCCCCCACATCCGATCACTTTCTCGCTCTTGTTTTCTGCACCTCAAAAACATTTCTAGAATTCGACCTTTTCTTATTTTCGACTCTGCAAAACCTCTTACTGTCTCTCTTATTCATTCTTATCTGCACTATTGCAACTGTCTCTACTAATCGGTCTCCCTCTTACCAAAATGTCCCCTCTCCAATCTGTCCTTAATGCTGCAGCCAGGATCATATTCCTCACCAATCGTTATACCGATGCCTCTACCTTGTGCCAGTCATTACACTGGTTACCCATCCACTCCAGAATCCAGTATAAACGTATTACCCTCACCCACTGTATTGCCACTGTGTTTGGACCTTGCTTCACGGCGTTACTCTGCATCTCTGCTTTAACCTTTTGCTCTTTTCCCACGAATGTGCTGGAAAGCTATTGTCAGTTATCTGTGTGGATGCTGCTCAGTGCCCGTCTCCGCTACATAACCATACATGTGTGCGTGGTTCCGCTGCGCTGCATGTCCACCCGTGTGTGCGGTCCCTGGCAGCCACCCATGGGTTAATAGGTCTGCTGCACTCTGCGTGACTTACCACGTGTGTTCAGGCTTCAGCTTTTGCCAGGTGTCCTTTGTATTGCTGATTATGTTTGGCTTTGCTTAGGGTGCGCGCGGCCACACCTGCCTTCCTTTTATCAGGAATGGGTGTGTGCTAAAATTTCTGCTCCAGCCTATGGCTGTGTGGTAGCTCCTATATAAAGGTCCCTCCCCCTTTGGGGCATTGCCAGAGCTTCGCATTAAGTTCCTGAACCTTGCCATGTGAGTCTGCTCCTGCTCTGATTCTGTTCAGTTCTGAGGCCATAATACCCAGATCGCCTTTCCTGGAGGCTGCATATCCAGGCCTGTCTGAAATGTGTCTTGTTTCTCCACCTGCTCTGGGGGCAGAAATACCCAGATCGCCCTTCCTGGAGGCTGCATATCCAGGCCCGTGTATGTTGTGTGTAGTTTCCTGGATCCTGGAACTGCTCCTTTACCTGACCCTGTCTGAACTATGTTTACTGTGTGATGTTCCGGAGGTCCTTCCATGTCTTGAACCCTGTACCCAGTGACTGTGACTCTTTGCTACCTGACTTTCCATGATCTAACCTGAGTTCATCTAGGAAGTAGGAGTCCAGTGTGTCCGCTGAGTTTCTGCTACTCTGTGCTCAGCTGGGGATTCGGTGCAATTCCCTGCCGGTTCCAGTCTAACCCGGCAGGGTTTGCACCAGACCGCTTGGGTTCCTTTCTAGGTCACTGCCAGATGTCCAGGGCCTGATAACCGTGGCCTTTCGTTCGGAGCCTGATGTCCATGGCCTGATGTCCAGTGTTTGACAACCTCTTCCGATGTGCGATGTCCTGATGTCCACCAGATGTCCTGATGTCCACCACATGTCCTGATGTCCACCACATGTCCTGATGTCCACAACATGTCCTGATGTCCACCAGATGTCCTGATGTCTACTAGATGTCCTGATGTCCACCTGATTTCCTGATGCCCAGTCCATGGTCCTGATGCCCAGTCCATGGTCCTGATGTCCAGTCCATGTTCCAGAGGTCCCCTCCATGTTCAAGAGGTCCACTCCATGTTCCTGATGACCACTCCGTGTTCCTGATGTCCAGTCCGTGTACCTGATGTCCAGTCCGAGTTCCTGATGTCCACTCCGTGTTCCTGATGTCCAGTCTTGTTCTGATGTCCTGCCAGTTCCTTGGGGCCTTACCCGTGATGGCTCCTGCCATAGTCTGGAGGCTCAAACACAAACAGAGAGCACAGAATGACAATTGTGCAGAAATATCCTGCAGTAAAACATATAACAGTAGCCAGCAAGTGCTGATAAAAAGATGATAAAAAATACAGGGTATTTAGTCGATACTTTTTTTGCAAAAAAAATGTATACCAAGCTGCTCCACCGCGTCAAGGTAACCCCTATTGAAGCATTCCCTATCTAATGTATTTAAAACCTGAACATGTGAGCAGTGTCTAAATGAACAGGATGAAGACAGGCGCTTCCCAGTATGGGCACGTGGTGCAAGCCAGCTCTTTATGTGCATGTCACACAAGATAGGGGTGGGGTCACTCAAATCATGCATAGGAACGGAAAAAACTGGATTAAAAACACATGTGACATGCACACATATGAACAAGTCGGTAGGACAATGTTCACATCACCCACTGACTCAAACACAAACAGAGGCTGCCTGAGGTTGGTGTCTGATGCTCTCCCGCTGTGTCGGTGCTACGCCTGAGGTCTGAGAGAGAGGCCATCCTAGTGTGCCCGAGCCAGTTAACCCTGGATTGCACTTACCCATGATGACCTCTGCCATCATCTGAAGTCCACTTGAGGACGGTGTCTGACGTTCTCCTGCTGCGCCTATGCTACACCCGTAGCCATACATGCGTGCGTGGTTCCACTGCGCTGCATGACCACCCGCATGTGCGGTCCCCCCTAGTAAGCCTGTGCCAGACAATCCGGGACTGCATCATCCCATGATGACCTCCTGCTTTGCCTGTCAACCTGAGATGGGTTTCCTTCATGATGTGCATATTCCAGAACCCGGTGTTTCTATGTTTTTGCTTTATTTCAGTAAACTTTATTTTTCTTCATACCTGAAGTTGTGCGGTGTCTGTTAGTCCTGCATATAGCCATCTTGTCCACAAACTCAGCTGCCTCAGACCCCGGTTGCTACCTTCCCTTGTCCGGGTAGGCGGGGTCCCCCCTGTGGTGCAATGGGTCCACATTCCACGATCACCTGGGACGCATACCCCGTTGTCGTTATAGTTCAACGACAGGGGAGCGTTGGCTGGGTAAGCCACGCTGCGCCTGCGATCGTAACACCCACAAAGCTCTCCATGGCTCAGCACCACCCTACATCTCCTCCCTTGTCTCAGCCTACCACCCTACCCATGCCCTCCGTTCTGCTGATGACCTGAGGTTAGCATCCTTAATAATCAGAACCTCCCACTCCCGTCTCCAAGACTTTTCACGTGCTGCACCAATTCTTTGAAATGGACTACCCAGGTTGATACGATTAATCCCCACAGTTTTAAGAGTGCCCTAAAAACGCATTTGTTCAGACTGGCCTACCCCCTCAACGCATTAACCTAAATATCCCTGTGTTGCCCAATCAAATTGTTACCATAATCAGGTTCCTCACATCATGTTCTCACATGCTTTATGCATTTAATAGCCCTCTGTGTCTGTACTGTTATGTACTTAGGCTGTTAACTGGTTCATGCAGCAACAGGAACACCTGATTCATTCACTCTGGCTGGTCCGAACAATGAAAGCAATTGTTACCACACACCTTTCGTGTCTCCTCTTTTTCCTCATAGACTGTCAGCTTACGAGCAAGGTCCTCATTTCTCTTGGTATCTGTTTTGATCTGTGTTTATTGTTATGCTGTAATGTCTGTAATCTGTAGAAGTCCCCTCTGTAATGTAAAGTGCTGCAGAATATGTTGGGCTATAGAAATAAAATTATTATTATTGGTACTTTTGGCAGTGTGGACACGGGCCAAGTCCCACTGGAGAATTACATTTCCATCTCCAAAAAGCTTGTCGGCAGAGGGAAGCATGACGAGCTCTAAAATGTCTTCGTAGACGGCTGCGCTGACTTTGGTCTTGATAAAACACAGTGGACCTACACCAGCAGATGACATGGCTCCCCAAACCATCACTGATGGTGGAGACTTCACACTAGACCTCCAGCAGCTTGGATTGTGGCCTTCACTCTTCCTCCAGACTCTGGGACCGCGATTTCCATATAAAATGCAAAATTTACCTTCATCTGAACACAACACCTTGGACCACTGACAACAGTTCGGTTCTTCCTGGGTCGCCCTCCCAGGGCTGTGGGGTACTCGGTACCGGGCCGGTCTCTCAGAGGGGAATGACACAGCAGCGGTGACCCGGTCCGTGGCCCTGGGCGCCCATGTAAAAGGGGTAGAGTGGTGGAATAAAGTTTGAGTGATTCTTGACGCCACCTGTGGTATTCGGCAATGAAGATGTTAAGCCGACGCTGCAGACAGATCCTCTGGGACAGATGGTGTGGTGCAGCCCTCCACAGGCAGGATTGTAGTCCCAGGGCAGTGTAGATCGGTGTTGGGGAAGAGGGTGCAGTGTCTGGCACAGAGATGTAGCAGTGCTGGAGAAGTTGCAGAAAGAAGGCAAGGACACAGTGGAATGTAGTTTCTTTACCTTTACTTGTAAGTGCAGTCCAGGGTCCAGATTACAGATGGCACAAGAGCTGATTAGCCTGGAAGCAACTCAGGAATCTCTCTATGCAGATGGGTTGTGTAGTCTCCTTCCTAGCGCTTACTTGAGGTACATGCAGTACAGTGTTAAACTGAAGTTCCTCCTTCTTGTCCTCCATCCTTACTGATAAGGTACACCTTGGTATTGTCGAAGTTTGATGGCAAGATTGTGTAGGGTTCAGCTTCCCATTGGTCATCCAATTTATGCAGACTTCTTTTCCTCTTTAGGACTTGTTCTCCTGGTGATAAGGGAACTGCAGGTGCATGCTGATTGTAGTGCCTTTCTTGTTTTTGTCTTGCCTGAGCTAGACTCTTTTCTACACACTCTTGTACTCTTCGATATTGCTGCTGCCTCTCTGTGTCCCAGTCAGCATCTGGTGATGTCACCTCAGGTGTAAGGACTCCCATATCCAAATCAATAGGCAGCTTACCAGGCCTCGCTCTCATTAGGTAGGCTGGAGTGCAGTTGGTGGAATTCAGAGGAATGTGATTGTAGAGGTCTACCAGATCTGGCAACTTTTCTGGCCACAGATTCCTCTCTTCCAAAGGCAAGGTCTTCAGTAGGTCGATCACCACCTGGGTCATCTTTTCACACATGCCATTGGTCTGTGGATGGTACGGTGTTGTCCTGATCTTCTTGCAACCGTACAAGTTACAGAATTCCTGGAACACTTCCGCCTCAAAAGCTGGACCTTGATCTGTAAGCACTCGCTCGGGGTATCCGTGTGGTCGACAAAAGTGCTGTTGGAAGGCTCTGGCTGCTGTCCTGGCTGTCTGATCCTTGACAGGCACAACTACGAAGAATCTAGAGTAGTGGTCAATGATGGTAAGAGCATAAATGTAGCCTGAACGGCTTGGGACCAACTTCACATGGTCCAGGGCGACCAACTCGCGTGGTTGTTTGGTTATTATTGACTGCAAAGGAGCTCGCTGGCTGTTACAGTCCTTCCTGCGCAGGTTACATTGTCCACACTCCCGACAAAAATTTTCAATGGCTTTCCTCATACCAGCCCAGTAGAATCTCTCTCGGAGCAAGACCTCCAACTTCTTCCATCCGAAGTGTCCAGCTCCATTGTGATAGGCTTCTAAGACCATTGATGCCTCCCTCTTTGGGACTACCACTTGCCAGACCAACTCATGAGTGCGGGCATTGATACTCCTCCGACACAGCTTTCCTTCATAGATGAACACCTGGCCTCTTTCCTTCCACAACTGCTGGGTTTCTTCAGGAGCATCCGACTCTGGGCATGAGTGAGCTTGTGACAGTAGCTCCTTCACCAGGCGGACTACGGGGTCGCTATCCTGGGTTTCTACCCAGTCATGATGGGGCAATGGATTTAGGGTGGCCTCTTTCATGATAGACCGTCTGTATCTCACTCCTTGAGCACGTTGGGCCGCAATTGGCCGGTGGAAGGCAGGTAACTCTATTTCTTCAAGTGCCTTAGAGTCTTCTCCTGCATCTGGCAGATTAGGCATTCTGGACAGTGCATCAGCATTGGCATTCTTGTGCCCCGCTCGGTACTTGATGGTAAATTCATAGTTAGACAGCCGAGCCATCTCATCCGACCAGGTGGAGGACAATGGCTCTGTAAAGCAGCTGGAAGAGAGGTGTCGGCAGCTGCATGTGGGAACTGACTCCACCCCTTCATACCAAAAGAATGGGATTTACCGAGTTACTCAGGAGTATGAGCGGGTATTCAGTAAACACCCTCTAGACTTTGGGAAGGCAAAAGGGGTTCAACACCATATCCCCACTGGAGATCATCCACCCATTAAACAAAGGTACCGGCCTATACCCATAACACAATATCAATGTGCCAAAAGTATGTTGCGGGAAATGAAGGAGGCTGGGGAGATCAGAGACAGTTGTAGCCCCTGGGCAGCCCCAATAGTCTTTGTGAAAAAGAAAGATGGTACCATGAGAATGTGTGTTGATTACAGAAAAATTAACAGCATTACACATAAGGATGCCTACCCATTACCTAGAATTGAAGAGTCATTAGCCGCACTTAAAACTGCTAACAATTTTTCCACCTTAGATCTCACTAGTGGGTATTGGCAGGTTCCCGTGGCAGAGGCAGACAAGGAGAAAACAGCATTTACCACACCAATGAGTCTCTGCGAGTTCAACTACATGCCGTTCGGGCTCTGCACCGCCCCTAGGACATTTCAATGGCTAATGGAGTGCTGTCTTGGACACAAGAACTTTGAGACAGTCCTGTTGTACCTTGATGATGTCATTGTTTTCTCCAAGACTTATGAAGACCATCTGGAACACCTGGCTGAGGTGTTTGAAGCCTTGTCCAACTTTGGCCTGAAAGTGAAGCCATCCAAATGCCACATCCTGAAGCCCAATGTACAGTACCTCGGTCATGTAGTGAGTGCAGAAGGTGTGACACCAGATCCTGACAAAGTCACTGTCATCCAGGACTGGCAGAAGCCCAGCAACCTCCATGAGGTACGTCAATTCCTCGGGTTGGTAGGCTACTACCGATGGTTCATCAAAGGCTTCACTGAGATAGCCACACCTATGCAAAATCTTCTGGTGGGCCAGCCCAAGAAAGCCAGAAAGAAGAGTCCTACATTTGAATGGAATGAGGAACTGGAGAGTTCCTTCACTCGACTGAAGATGGCTCTCACAGGAGATGAAGTTCTGGCCTACCCAGCTTATGACCAACCATTTGTTCTGTATACTGATGCCAGCAACGTGGGACTGGGAGCAGTACTGTCACAGGTACAGAATGGCAAAGAAAGAGTGATCTCCTACGCTAGCAGGAAGCTTCGTCCCACTGAAAGGAACCCTGACAACTACAGCTCCTTCAAACTGGAGTTCCTCGCCATAGTCTGGGCTGGGACTGAACGATTCAAGAATTACCTAGCTTCAGCCAAGTTTACCCTCTTCACGGACAACAACCCGTTGACTCACTTGGAAACTGCAAAACTAGGCGCACTGGAGCAGCGATGGATGGCTCGGCTGTCTAATTATGAGTTCACCATCAAGTACCGAGCGGGGCACAAGAATGTCAATGCTGATGCACTGTCCAGAATGCCTAATCTGCCAGATGCAGGAGAAGACCCTGAGGCACTCAAAGAAATAGTTACCTGCCTTCCACAGGCCAATTGCGGCCCAACGTGCCCAAGGAGTGAGAAACAGACGGTCTATCGTGAAAGAGGCCACCCTAAGGCTGAGTTCACACGTGGCGGTTTTTTTGCGTTTCCGCGGCGGTTTTAACCGCGCGATTTTGCCGTGAAAACGCTAAAAATAATCATCCAATGCATTCCTATGGGATTCCGCAATGTGCTAATGCTGAGTTTTTTACCGCAGCGGAATCACTTTGCGGTAAACGCAGCATGCTCATTAATTTTGCGGAATCGCGGCGATCCCGCACCCATAGGAATGCATTGTTCTGCTTACTTTCCATATGTGGCTGTGCACACCATGCGAAAAGTAAGCAGAACATTTGCGGATGGTACCCACGGCCCGGAGGAGAGGAGACTGTCCTCCCGGCTCTGGGTACCATATCCCTGTAAAAAATAGAATTTTTAAAATAAAAAATATTGTTATTCTCACCTTCCAATGTCCCGCGCAGCCTTCCCGCCTTTCTCCACGCTCCCGGCCCCAGTAAGCCTTTGCAAGCGATGACGTCCGTTCTTGCAGGATCGCGAAGTCTCGCGGTCATTCGCGCGACGTCATCGTGAATGACTGCGAGACGTCGCCATCCCACGAGAACGGACGTCATCGCGGTAATTGTCGCAAAGGATTACTGGGACCGGGAGCGTGGAGAGAGGCGGGAAGGCTGCGCGGGATGTTGGAAGGTGAGAATAACAATATTTTTTTAATTATTATTATTTTTTACATTCTATCTATACGCTATGTTTGACGAGTGTGACCAACCTGTCAATCAGTTCTCCAAGCGATGCTACAGATCGCTTCTAAAATGCTAGCAATTCTGCAAGCTAATTACGCTTGCAAAATGCTAGTTTTTCCGTGGGAAAATCGCGGGAATATAAAATGCGATTTTCCCGCGGAATGGAATTCCGGAATTCTCCCGGTAATTTCCGCGAGAGTTCCGCTACATGTGAACCCAGCCTAAATCCATTGCCTCATCACGACTGGGCAGAAACGCAGGATAGCGACCCCGCAGTCCGCCTGGTAAAGGAGCTACTGTCACAAGCTGACTCACGCCCAGGTCCAGATGCTCCTGAAGAAACCCAGCAGAAACCGGAGGAATAGGAAGCTGTAAATGCTATGTTCCCACATAAAACTCAGAGTCACCACAGCAACGTGTGAGCCAGAAGAAGGAGGCTACAGCTGTATGCCATACGATGGGGTTCTGAAAGAGAACAAGCAAATGGAACTTCAGTGTAACACAGAACTGCAAGTACCTCAAATAAGCGCTTGAAAGGAGACTACACAACCCTTCTGCACAGAGAGATTCCTAAGTTGCTTCCAGGCTAATCAGCTCCTGTTCCATCTGTAATCTGGACCCTGGACTGCATTTACAAAGCACAGTAAAGGTAACGGAAACTGCACACTGTTGTGTCATTGCCTTCTTCCTGCAAACCCTCCAGCACTGCTACATCTCTGTGCCAGACAACACCTATTACCACTTCCCTGGGACCAGAGCTCCACCTGTGGGGAGATATTACATCTTGCTGCCCTATACCATCTGTCCCAGAGGCCGGCAGCGTCGGCTTAGCCCCTTCATTGCCGATCACCACAGGTGGCGTCACGTATTATCCACTTATAAACTTTAATGAGCCACTCTCAACCCCTTTTACATGGATGCCCAGGGCCACGGACCGGGTCACCGCTACTATGACACTTCCCTCTGAGATACCGGCCCGGTACCGAGTACCCCACTGCCCTTGCGGGTGATCCAATTACACCTCAATGTAACAGGCTGAAATAGGCAGGTGTACGACCAGGCACAAGGTGTATATAGTATTGGGGAGAATTGGAAGCTCCCTAGAGATTTTAGGAGGCTGAACTATTATCTCAGGCCCAATATAGATTACACCTCAAGTTACCAGGCTGAAATAGGCAGGTGTATGACCAGGCACAAGGTGTAGATGTGGCGCCCCTGAGGGTTCAGTCGCCACAGAGGTACTTCACCTCCTCCTGAAGTGTGGTGCCCCACCATCCAGGTAAGGTGGAGACACCTGACCACACTCCAACACCTGCATCCCACACAACATAGTAGTGTAGCAAAACACCCTTTGGTGGCTCCCTGCTTGGAACACGTGTGGGAGAGAGGGTCCCCGTCGAGTGTCCGTGTTGGCGGTTGGTGCACTAGGGATGGAGATTGTCAGGGACAGGAGGGTAATAGCTGGGAAAGATAGACAAGATAATGCAGTACCTAGAAATAACCACAAGATGGCAGGGGGAGTAGTTCAGGACTGAACAGCAACTTAGAGATATGAACTCAGAAGGGGAATTCCCGGGACTGTGAGTCAGCAGACCGACACAGAGAGAGCAGGAGACAGTGGAAGCTGCTGAAAGAGAGAGCGACTCACCAGTGCCAGGGAGGACACTTACTGAGGACTCCAGGGGGACGGTGCCAAGGGGATCGTCCAAGACTAGCGACCCTGCTCAAGCCCGTGATCACTGCGGCCCCAGTCCAACCCACGGCCGCTGCCGCCTCCTCTCAGCCCGCGGCTGTGGCCTACCCGCGGTCACCCGCGGCTGCTGCCGCCTCTCCTCCTGCGGCTGCGGCCTGTTCCCCGGCACCCGCAGCCGCCCCGTGCTTGCCCGTGGTAGCAGCAAGTACCGTGCCAACAGTGGTCTCCTCCGTCTCGCTCAGGGCCGCAGCGGGGACCGGGCCTCTGCTGACCACGGATTCCCCGTTGCAGCCATTAGCTGCGCAGGTCGCCTGTCATCTGCCACCACGCATCACTGCCGCTTACCCCAGTCCGGGGACTGCGGCCCTCCCATCCAAGGACTCCGCTGGGGCCTGCGGGGCTCCAGTGCCACCAGCGCGCCAGAGGGCGCGAAGACTCCGCCAACGCCTCACCAACTGGGCCCAGCACCTATTACGCCGAAAGACCGCCAACCCGAACGGCGAGGGACATCTGGACGGCTAAGTAGACTCTATAATTAAGGACCCGTAGTCGGCCATACCGCGAACCTATAGTGTAGTCGTGTTCTATCGCTGTGTGTATAAGTAGTCGTGTTCTATCGCTGTGTGTTTGCCTGTTTTAGAGCCCCTGCGCGGGCAACCTGTGTTACCCCCTTTTTGTTGGTGATCAGGCCGTGACTGAGGCAAGTACCCTTGAGTCCCATAAACGTTATTACAAGAGCACTGAATTGTCTCGCGACTCGTCACTGCATCCTGCGTACCTGCTAGTACCACACACGAAAAGTGCTGGGAGGCGGTTGAAGTTTAGTTTGCATTAAAAGAGCGGGAAGAGGATAGGATTTAGTCAGTCAGTCAGTCTGACAGGGAAGTGAGAGAGAGAAGATCCCCAGAGTGGGATGGATGGAATTGCTGCAGCCGACCTCAGTGATCTGGGTTCGCTGGCACAGGAAAGGAACATTGATAGAAAGCCTGACTCTCGATAAGAAGGAAAGGATTTGTATGGAACGTAAGGAGAAAAGGAGAACAAGGACCAGGGTTGGGAGAGAGAACCCTTCCCAGGTTCACAGCGCAAGGCCGGGGTCCGGTCCCCGATTTTGTATGGATACTAATGGTCCTGCAGCAGACACTGGAGGAATAGAAGTAGTCACCACTTTATTCCCACACAAGATTTGAGGGCACAACAGCAACGATAGTGAGCTGGGACTTAGGAGCAAGGAGTCCCCGAAGCAGGCTACAGCTGTCTGCCGTACAAGTAGAGTTCATAGGAACATCTGACAGGAGGAACTCCAGTGTAACTCAGTACTGAGAGTAATTCACCAAAGGTGCTAAGAGGGAGACGTTCAGAAAAGGCACATATGTTGGCGGAGTGTTGGAAAGGAGTACTTCATCTTGCCTGGAAGTTGGCTGAGCCCCTGACCCAGGGGACAGGGCACGGATGTGGGCACCTGTACCTGCAATAGACTGTGAGTAAAGCTTTGGAACTACATGCCCCGGTGTCCTCCACTTATTCCTGCGCCAACCTGCCCAGCACTGCTACATCCCCTGCGCCTGACACTACACCATCTACGTGCCACTTCACCTACTCTGCCCCGGGACTACAGCCCTGCCTGTGGAGGGCTATAACATCATTGCTGCACCGCACCATCTGTCTCAGAGGATCTGTCTGCAGCGTCGGCTTATCATCTTCATTGCTGAACACCACAGGAGGTGTCACGACTCATTCATTCATAAACTCTAATCATCATAAGCACACTGAACATTCCCCTTTTACAATGGGCGCCCAGGGCCATGGGCCAGGTCCCAGCTGCCGTGACATCTCCCATTGAAGCTCATCGGGCCGGTACCAAGTATCCCGCCAGCCCTGGGAGGGCGACCCAACTTGGCGTCACGAACAGGATGATGAAGCCCGGTGCCACCGGGTTCTGTGTGCCTACGATTTATTGGACTTAAAAATTTGTGGAAATGTGCAAAAGACCCAACTTGATGGACTGTAAAATGAACGCTAAAAATGGCCGCCAGCGCGGAGAGGAAGGGCGTGACAATATGGGCGGTCCTAAGAAAAGACCGCGAACTGTCCTGGGCCTCCCCTGCCTGAACTTCTATGCAACCGCAACATGGCCCACCCCTCGAGGGGTTCGTATACTGGCTTGGTATGGAGGAGTAGGAAGAAGACGCCGCCCCTAGAAGGAGGAGCGAGAGCCGGTGGCGGGAGAAGAGTCCAGACAGGAAGAAGAGAGAAAACGCCATGATGGAAGGAGCGAGGAGGCCAGAAGAACGCGATGGGGAAAAACCATTTGCTCCCAGGCAGCCCCTGCGGGGCATAAGGCCATTGCGATACCATCTACAGCGCCCACCTCCACCTCCAAAACAGTTCCGCCACTGGATTCGACCTGCCCGGAGGAGGTACACGAGAGTCCCGGAGCAAGCGGTGGAGCAGGGGCTGAGGCCCCACCCGGACCTGGCGCGGCTGCGCATGTCCACCCCGGAGGCCTTGGCAGGAGCCAACCCTGCACCAGTACAGACCCAGCTGCCATTTATCTATCAGGCAGCCTCAGGAGTAAGGGCTGCCATTGTTCGCCACCCTGTACCCGCGCAGGAACCGGAGCTTCATCGAGAGGCACCAGATACGGTCCCTGCCCCGACTATGATCCTGGTGCTAGGGACGGCGCCCGTAGACAGAAATGGTCCAGTGATTGCTCAGGCATCAGGCGACAGTACCCAAATGGCACTATACCGGCAGCAACAGGTAGTGGTACCGTTAACTGCAGTACCGCCTGAAATGGAGGAACCACATCCATTGGTACTAATTGCAACTTCTGCAGAAGAGCAGGCAGCAGAGATATAACCAGCAGCAATTGATGTGTTACCTACACCAGTAGATGCCAACCTCACGCCAGGAGAAAAAGAGTACCTGCAATTTGTAAACAGTCAACAGGAAAAGGATGTCCAGAAGTTCTCCCCTGGAAGCAGCAGCCCAAATCAACAGCTTCCAGCACCCCAGGAGGGGAACATCAATACTAACACTAAAGAAGATAACTAACTCTGTTACCCACTATGGCATTTGCACCACTGTGCCTGTTTTTCTATTTTTTTTGGTTATCATGATGTTTCCAGTTTTGTTGCCCAGTTTTATTGGCAGCGTTTTTCATATTGAACTGCAGTGATCATGAACTTGGAGTGTATCACAAACTTTCTTGTATATAGTTGCACCTCTTTAGGTGCCCTTTCTTGGTTTTACATAAGTCTTTTAAGAATAAGGACTACCTCATTAAGAATAAGAACGTTTCAAGACATCTTGGCTGGATCATTGTCTATGTTGAACTTATTTGTAATGTCTAGCATTTTTGATAGAGAAAGTAAATAGTGAATGTTTTATAGAGAGTAGACCAATGCTATGATATTTGAATAAAGATTTGAAAAACTTGCAGGTGACGAACCCGGCATCAGCGGTTGTCACTTAAGGTTAATAATAGGAAGTGTTAGTGAGTTACTGCCAATAGCACTTTTGAATTAGGTACTGTATTAAAACATGGATAGCAAGTTAAAAATTGTTTTGCAATGTTCAAGAAACAGTGCCTCTCATATTGAGAAGATTAGATAAGAACTGTTTATTAGCATTATAAAAATTTTTGTATGTTCCTGTATTTGTCAACCTTTGTTTTCTTGCAGCCCGCGGACGTGTGGCGCCCCTGAGGGTTCAGTCACCACAGAGGTACTGCGCCTCCTCCTGAGGTGTGGTGCCCCACCATCCAGGTAAGGTGGAGACACCTGACCACACTCCATCACCTGCATCCCACACAACATAGTAGTGTAGCAAAGCACCTTTGGTGGCTCCCTGCTTGGAACACGAAGCGTGCTGGGAGGCGGGTGGAGTTTAGTTTGCATTAAAAGAGTGGGAAGAGGATAGGAATTAGTCAGTCAGTCAGTCAGTCAGTCCGACATGGAAGTGAGAGAGAGCAGATCCCCAGAGTGGGATGGATGGAAGGAAGTGCTGCAGCCGACCTCAGTGATCTGGGTCCGCTGGCACAGGAAAGGAACATTGATAGAAAGCCTGACTCTCGATAAGAAGGAAAGGATTTGTACGGAACGTAAGGAGAATAGGAGGACTAAGGATCAGGGTTGGGAGAGAGAACCCTTCCCAAGTTCACAGCGCAAGGCCGGGGTCCGGTCCCCGAGGTTGTATGGATACTAATGGTCCTGCAGCAGACACCGGAGGAACAGAAGTAGTGACCACTTTATTCCCACACCAGACTTGGGGCCACAACAACAACGATAGTGAGCCGGGACTTGGGAGCAAGGAGTCCCCGAAGCAGGCTACAGCTGTCTGCCGTACAAGTAGAGTTCATAGGAACATCTGACAGGAGGAACTCCAGTGTAACTCAGTACTGAGAGTACTTCACTAAAGGCGCTAAGAGGGAGACGTTCAGAAAAGGCACATATGTTGGCGGAGTCTTGGAATGGAGTACTTCATCTTGCCTGGAAGTTGGCTGAGCCCCTGACCAAGAGGACACGGCACGGAAGCAGGCACCTGTACCTGCAACTGACTGTGAGTAAAGCTTTGGAACTACATGCCCTGGTGTCCTCCACTTATTCCTGCGCCAACCCGCCCAGCACTGCTAAATCCCCAGAGGATCTGTCTGCAGCGTCGGCTTAACATCTTCATTGCCGAACACCACAGGTGGCGTCACGACTCATTCATTCATAATCTCTGATCATCTTAAGCACACTGAACATTTCCCTTTTACAATGGGCGCCCACGGCCATGGACCGGGTCCCAGCTGCCGTGACATCTCCCATTGAAGCTCATCGGGCCCAGTACCGAGTATCCCGCCAGCCCTGGGAGGGCGACCCATATATAGTATTGGAAGCTCCCTAGAGATTTTAGGAGGCTGAACTATTATCGGAGGCATTATAGATTATGTAACGCCGCTGTGTTTGGACCTTGATTCACAGCGATACTCTGCATCTCTGCTTTAACCCTTCGCTCTTTTTCCCTCTATTGTGCTGGAATGCTGTTGTCAGTTATCTGTGTGGATACTGCCCAGTGTCCGGCACCGCCGCATAGCCGTACATGCGTGCGTGGTTCCTCTGCGCTGCATGACCACCCGTGTGTGCTGTCCCTGGCAGCCACCCGTGGGTTAATAGGTCTGCTACACATTGCGTGTCTTACCACATGTGTTCAGGCTTCAGCTTCTGCCAGGTGTCCTTTGCATTGCTGATTATGTTCTGTCTTGCTTAGGGCACGCGCGGCCACACCTCCCTTCCTTTTATCAGGAAAGGGTGTGTGCTACAATTGCTGCTCCAGCCTATGGCTGTGTGGCAGCTCCTATATAAAGGTCCCTCCCCCTTTGGGGCATTGCCAGAGCTTCGCATTGAGTTCCTGAACCTTGCCATGTGAGTCTGCTCCTGCTCTGATTCTGTTCTGGGGGAGCTGTTGCTCTTTATCCCTCTGTGAACTGTGTCCTGTATCTTGGCCTGCTCTGGGGGCATAATACCCAGATCGCCTTTCCTGGAGGCTGCATATCCAGGCCTGTCTGAATTGTGTCTTGTTTCTCCGCCTGCTCTGGGGGCATAATACCCAGATCGCCCTTCCTGGAGGCTGCATATCCAGGCCCCGTGTGTTATGTGATGTTTCCTGAATCCTGGACCCTGGATCTGCTCCTTTACCTGACCCTGTCTGAACTGTGCTCACTGTGAGATGTTCCTGAGGTCCTTCCGTGCCTTGTACTCTATGCCCAGTGACTGAGACTCTTTGTTACCTGACTTTCCATGATCTAACCTGGGTTCATCTAGGAAGTAGGAGTCCAGTGTGTCTGCTGAGTTTCTGCTACTCAGTACTCAGCTGGGGATTTGGTGCAATTCCCTGCCGGCTCCTGTCCAACCTGGCAGGGTTTGCACCAGACCGCTTGGGTTCCTTTCTAGGTCACTTCCACATGTTCGGAGCCTGATGACCGTGGTCTCTCATCCAGAGCCTGGCATCCAGATGTCCACCTGGAGTCCTGATGTCCTCCTGATGTCCACCCGGCGTTCAGATGTCCTGATGTCTACCTGATGTCCACCAGATGTCCTGATGTCCCCCAGATGTCCTGATGTCTGATGTCTTCCTGATGTCCACCTGGTGCCCCGATGTCCGACCCGGTGTCCTGATGTCCGCCTGGTGCCCTGTTTTCCACTCCATGTTCCTGTTTTCCTCTCCATGTTCCTGATGTCCACTCCATGTTCCTGATGTCCACTCCGTGATCCTGACGTCCGACCTGAGTCCGGATGTCTCTCTGAGTTCTGATGTCCAGCCTGCGTCCAGATATCCAGTCCGTGGTTCTGGTGGTCCAAGTTGTGCTCTTAAGCTGGTCCCGTTCTCCTTCCTGGATGGAATCCTCCTCCATGGTTTCTGGGAGTTTCCAGCTCAGCTCCCTGGTGACGGTCCCACCTGTGAGTCCTGGATCTTACCAGCCTATGCCCGGTGCTGTAGTGCCACCACTCCTGGACCTGCGCTATCCGAGTTCTGTTCTGTTGTCCTGCCGGTTCCCTGGGGTCTTACCCGTGATGACCTCTGCCATCATCTGAAGTCCGCCTGTTGCCGGCGTCTGACCGTTCTCCTGCTGTGCCTGTGCTACGCCCGTTGCCGTTCATGCGTGCGTGGATCTGCAGCGCTGCATGACCACCCGCACGTGCGGTCCTCCCTGGTAAGCCCATGCCAGACAACCCTGGACCGCGTCAACCCATGATGACCTCCTGCTTCGCCTGTCAACCTGAGATGGGTTTCCTTCATGATGTGCATATTCCGGAACCTGGTGTTTCTATGTTTTGCCTTATTTCAGTAAACTTTATTTTTTCTTCATACCTGAAGTTGTGCGGTGTCTTTTAGTCCTACTTATGGCCATCTTGTCCACAAGCTCAGCTGCCACAGACCCCGGTCGCTACTCTTCCCTATTCCGGGTAGGTCCGGGTCCCCCCTGTTGTCCAGTGGGTCCACATTCCACGACCGCCTGGTCGTCGTTATAGCTCGACAACACAGGAGCGTTGGCTGTAAACCACGCTGCATCCGCGATCATAACAGTAAGCTCTGGCCATGGATTCCGCTGAGTCTTTAAGGACTGCAGGACATTTCCGAGCCCCGCCTGGTGAGCGGATTAGACAGCTCGGACTCCACATAGTAAGTAGACTAAACTGCTCTATTCCCTGCATGGTCTGCGAATGGAATTGGGTCGCCCTCCCAGGGCTGCGGGGTACTCGGTACCGGGCCGGTGTCAGCGGGATGTGTCACAGCAGTGGTGACCCGGTCCGTGGCCCTGGGCGCCCAATGTAAAATAAGGGGAGACTGAATGGTGGAATGTAGTTAATGGAATAGTTCGTGACGTCACCTGTGGTGTTCGGCAAGTGAGATGTTAGGCCGACGCTGCATGCAGATCCTCTGGGGCTGGTGGTGTGTTGCAGCCAAGATGGTGAAGCTCCCCACAGGTGTCGGGGTAGAGGAGAGGCGCAGGTGGTGTAGGAGCTGGTACCCAGATGTAGCGGTGCTGGGTGCGTTGGCACAAGAATGAATGGAGGACACCAGGGCTTGTAATTCCAAAGCTTTACTCACAGTCCGTAGTACACACAGGTGCCTGCCTCCGTGCTGTGTCCTCCGGGTCAGGGACTCCGTCAACCTCCAAGCCAGATGGAATGCTCCCTTCCAACACTCCGCCAATATGTGCCTTTCTGAACATCTCCTCTTATAGCGCCTTTAAGTGTGACGTGAGTTACACTGGAGTGCCTCCTGACAGATGTTCCCAAGAACACTACTTGAATGGCAGACAGCTGTAGCCTGCTTCAGGAACTCCTTACTCCTGAGTCCCGGCTCACTATCAATGTTGCTGTTGTGCCCCCAAGTCTTAGATGGGAGTAGTACATTTATAGCCTACTACTCCACCGGTGTCTGCTGTAGAACCATTAGTGTCCATACAACCTCGGGGACCGGGACCCGGCCTTGCGCTTAGAACTTCTAGGCAGGGTTCTTCCTCTAACCCACGTCCTCTGTTCCCTTTTACTCCTACATTCCGTACTAGTCTTTCCTTCTTATGGAAGATCAGGTTTCGGTTCAATGTCTTTCTCCTTCTTTCCTTTCCCGTGCCAGCAGACCCAGGTCACTGAGATCTGCTGCAGCACCTCCTTCCTCCATCCCTCTTCCAGGGATCTTCTTTCTACACTCCTCTCTGAGTGTCTCTCTCCGACTGACTTCGAACTAACTGAAATTCTAAACCATGGGTCCTCAAACTACGGCCCCTGGCCAGGCCGACATTAAACTGCACTGATTACAGGGCCGACGGGCCCTGTAATCGCGGGCGGGACGAGGCGCCGAGGAAAGGCGTTGCACAGCCCTCAGTATGCAGCAGAGACCACACAGGCGACGTGATTATCATGTGCCTGTGCTGGAAAAAGACGGAGATGAGCGGGCGCCTCTTCAGAGCAGCAGAGCAGCAGGGGACATAGGTGAGTACTGTTTTTTTTTTTTTTTAACTCCGGGTCCTTTTGGGGACCTGTGCTAAATATTGGGGACATGTTCCTGCCTATTTGGGACCTGTGCTACCGTTTGGGGACCTGTTACAGTACGTATTGGGGACATGTTCCTGCCTATTTGGGACCTGTGCTGCCTACTGGGGACCTGTGCTACCTTTTGGGGACCTGTGCTATGTATTGGGGACATGTTCCTGCCTATTTGGGACCTGTGCTACCTACTGGGGACATTTACCTGCCTATTAGGGACCTGTTCTACCTATTGGGGACCTGTACCTGCCTATTGGGGACCTGTGCTGCCTATTGGCGACCTGTGCTACCTTTTGGGGACTTGTGCTACGTATTGGGGACATGTTCCTGCCTATTAGGGACCTGTGCTACCTATTGGGGACATTTACCTGCCTATTAGGGACCTGTGCTACCTATTGGGGACCTGTACCTGCCTATTGGGGACCTGTGCTGCCTATTGGGGACCTGTATCTGCCTATTGGGGACCTGTGCTGCCTGTTGGGAACATTTACGTGCCTATTAGGGACCTGTGCTACCTATTGGGGACCTGTGCTGCCTATTGGGGACCTTTACCTGCCTATCGGGGACTGTGCTGCCTATTGGGGACCTGTTCTGCCTATTGGGGACATTTACCTGCCTATTGGGGACCTGTGCTACCTATTGGGGACCAGTGCTGCCTATTGGGGACATTTACCTGCCTATTGGGGACCTGTGCTGCTTATTGGGGACATTTACCTGCCTTTTAGGGACCAATGCTGCCTATTGGGGATTCTTGCACTAGTCTGAGCCTGTGGTAAAAGTGGAGTTCCACCAATATGGGCACTGGTGAGGCTGCATTGATGGGCACTGATCAGGCTGTGCTGATGTGCGCTGATCAGGCTGCATTGATGGGCACTGATCAGGCTGCATTGATGTGCGCTGATCAGGCTGCATTGATGGGCAGTGATCAGGCTGCATTGATGGGCGCTGATCAGGCTGCATTGATGGGCGCTGATCAGGCTGCGCTGATGGGCACTGATCAGGCTGCATTGATGGACACTGATCAGGCTGCATTGATGGGCACTGATCAGGCTGCATTGATGGGCACTGATCAGGCTGCATTGATGGGCACTGATCAGGCTGCATTGATGGGCACTGATCAGGCTGCATTGATGGGCACTGATCAGGCTGCATTGATGGGCGCTGATCAGGCTGCGCTGATGGGCACTGATCAGGCTGCATTGATGGACACTGATCAGGCTGCATTGATGGGCACTGATCAGGCTGCATTGATGGGCACTGATCAGGCTGCATTGATGGGCACTGATCAGGCTGCATTGATGGGCGCTGATCAGGCTGCATTGATGGGCACTGATCAGGCTGCATTGCTGGGCACTGATCAGGCTGCATTGATGGGCACTGATCAGGCTGCATTGCTGGGCACTGATCAGGCTGCATTGATGGGCACTGATCAGGCTGCATTGATGGGCACTGATCAGGCTGCATTGATGGGCACTGATCAGGCTGCATTGATGGGCGCTGATCAGGCTGCATTGATGGGCACTGATCAGGCTGCATTGCTGGGCACTGATCAGGCTGCATTGATGGGCGCTGATCAGGCTGCATTGATGGGCACTGATCAGGCTGCATTGATGGGCACTGATCAGGCTGCATTGATGGGCACTGATCAGGCTGCATTGATGGGCGCTGATCAGGCTGCGCTGATGGGCACTGATCAGGCTGCATTGATGGACACTGATCAGGCTGCATTGATGGGCACTGATCAGGCTGCATTGATGGGCACTGATCAGGCTGCATTGATGGGCACTGATCAGGCTGCATTGATGGGCGCTGATCAGGCTGCATTGATGGGCACTGATCAGGCTGCATTGCTGGGCACTGATCAGGCTGCATTGATGGGCACTGATCAGGCTGCATTGCTGGGCACTGATCAGGCTGCATTGCTGGGCAGTGCAGTCTGTATGCCTCTGTGTGGGAAATTTTATTGCTGGTATATTGTTTTTGTAGCGCTGTATATATGTTAGTATTTTACTAATAGCAGTTTTGAATCCCTAGGAAACAATGATATCAAGAAAGAGAAAAAATTGACTCGAAGTGTAGGATATTCGAAGAACCCAAAAAAAATCGGTAAGTTTGATGATTTAACTACTTCTTCATTTTTAATTTTGTATTTGTTCCTATTTTGTTTTATTATTTCTAAATAAGATATGTGCAGTGTGCATATGAATTTGGTCCTAATTTTTTTTAAACTATATTCCGGCCCGCCAGTGGTCCGAGGGACCGTGATCTGGCCCCCTGTTTAAAAAGTTTGAGGACCCCTGGGCTGGAGCAGCAATTGTAGCACACACCCTTTCCTGATAAAAGGAAGGGAGGTGTGGCCGCGCGTGCCCTAAGCAAGACAGAACATAATCGGCAATGCAAAGGACACCTTGCAGAAGCTGAAGCCTGAACACATGTGGTAAGACACGCAATGTGTAGCAGACCTATTAACCCACGGGTGGCTGCCAGAGACCGCATACACGGGTGGTCATGCAGCGCAGAGGAACCACGCACGCATGTACGGCTATGCGGCGGTGCCGGACACTGGGCAGCATCCACACAGATAACTGACAACAGCATTCCAGCACATTAGAGGGAAAAAGAGCGAAGGGTTAAAGCAGAGTTGCAGAGTATCGCTGTGAATCAAGGTCCAAACACAGAGGCATTACAGTATCCCCTCCTCAGGCCCTCTCTTCTGAAGACCCAAGGTAAAAAAATTCCAGAAAATTCACTTGGGCTTGGCGGACAAACCATAGTTCACACAGTAGCAGCAGAGTCCAATGCTTAAAAATATTCTGTGGCGCCCCTGAGGCTCAGTCGCCACAGAGGTACTGCCCCACCATCCAGGTAAGTTGGAGGCTCCTGACCACACTCCAACACTCACATCCCACACAACATGGTAGTTCAGCAAAGCCACATTGCGACTCCCTGCTTGGAACACGAAACGTGCTGGGAGGCGGGTGGAGTTAGAATACATAAAAGAGTGGGAAGGTTTAGCCTGTACACTGTCGTGCCCTCTAGCACGTACAGGCCCTAGCCTGAACCCTGGCGTGCCTCCAAGCACGCGCTCTGCCTTGGACCCGGGTGTGTCCCCTGGCACACACCCTACCTTGCACTTTGCCTTGGACCCTGGTGTGCCCCCTAGCACGCACCCTTCCTTGAACCCTGCCCTGGACCCTGGTGTGTCTCCTAGCACGCATCCTACCTGGAACCCTGCCTTGGACCTTGGTGTGTCTCCTAACATGCACCATGTCTTGAACTCTGGCGTGCCTTCTTGCCTGAACCCTGGCTTGCCTGCCAGATGTCCGGAGCCTGCCGATCGCTGCCGGAGGTCCGGAGCCTGATGTCCGCAGCCTGATGTCCGGATCCTGTCGATCGTTGCCAGATGTCTGGAGTCCGATGCCATCTAGCCCTTGCTGAAACTCTGGCGTGCCACCTTGCACGTATCATGCCTTGGACCTTGGCGTGCCCTCGCACGCACCTTGTTATGTATCACTTTGTCCTTGTAACTATATCTTGCTCCTGATTAGACCCTGAGACCACGCTTTATTGAAGAAACCCTGTGACCACGCTTTGTTATGTCTTGTACTCTGCATGTTCCCTGTTGCCAGACACTCTCGTATCTTCCTTGAGCCGGCCGTCTGGTTCCAGCAGTCATGGTGACTCACCCCCTTGGTCTTGCCCCTGACACTCCCTGTATAGGGGGTGTCTCCTCACAAGGTCAGCTCACCCTAGGTGGGTGGGTGCCAGGCCCGGATTGGTAATATAACCAACCGGGCATTTTCGCACTGTACCGCTGTCATCTGGCCGCTTGCCAGCTGAAGCTTCCTGCCGCCAGCCTTCTGCGGGCACGGCGGTTATAGTTTCCAACCCTCCCGGGATTTTTCTATCCCGCATTGCAGGGAGGTAAGCCGCCCCCCCCGACTCACAGCGTCGCTTGCCTGCTCTCTTCTCTGTACACAGGACCTGTGATGAGGTCACAGGAGGGGAGGTGTCAGGGGTCACATGATCGGGAGCCTTTGTCCAGACCCCTGATCATGTGACCCCTGACTCCACCCCTCCTGTGACCTCATCACAGGTCCTGTGCGCTCAGCCTTGCCTCTTGCTGTCTGCCGTACTCTGCTGTGCTGGTTGTCATGGTGCTGGATGAGGTAAGTATGTGTGGGGTAAGGAGGGGTTTACAGGGTAGATATCAAGGGAGTTTCAGTCTTCCAATTAGAAATCATCCAGACCTGAATAAGTAAGATGCTTCTTTATTGGACATGCCGGCATGGAGAGAGAATGACGGCCACACCAGGTGTGGGCCGTCCTCTGTCTAACTCAATACATATTCTTAAGAGTTTAAATAGCAGAAAAGAAGGCGTTGAAAACACTACATGTGCAAAAAGAGTACATGGAATATGCTTAGCTTGTTAGCAATCCTTCTTATCTACGTTACCAGAGAAGCAAAGGTATGACTTTTATTTTGTACGTTAGATTTTTAGTTTTGCAACCTAAGCATTACACCCATGTATTACATCAGCTGAAAAGAGTTTCAAAGTCTAGGCAAATTAAATGGCTTATGCAATCATGTGTATATACCGTATATACTCACACACATATGTATATAGATACACACATATATATACAGTGGGGAAAAAAAGTATTTAGTCAGTCAGCTATAGTGCAAGTTCCACCACTTAAAAAGATGAGAGGCGTCTGTAATTTACATAATAGGTAGACCTCAACTATGGGAGACAAACTGAGAAAAAAAAAACAAGAAAATCACATTGTCTGTTTTTTTTTCATTTTATTTGCATATTATGGTGGAAAATAAGTATTTGGTCAGAAACAAGCAATCAAGATTTCTGGCTCTCACAGACCTGTAACTTCTTCTTTAAGAGTCTCCTCTTTCCTCCACTCATTACCTGTAGTAATGGCACCTGTTTAAACTTGTTATCAGTATAAAAAGACACCTGTGCACACCCTCAAACAGTCTGACTCCAAACTCCACTATGGTGAAGACCAAAGAGCTGTCAAAGGACACCAGAAACAAAATTGTAGCCCTGCACCAGGCTGGGAAGACTGAATCTGCAATAGCCAACCAGCTTGGAGTGAAGAAATCAACTGTGGGAGCAATAATTAGAAAATGGAAGACATACAAGACCACTGATAATCTCCCTCGATCTGGTGCTCCACGCAAAATCCCACCCCGTGGGGTCAGAATGATCACAAGAACGGTGAGCAAAAATCCCAGAACCACGCTGGGGGACCTAGTGAATGAACAGCAGAGAGCTGGGACCAATGTAACAAGGCCTACCATAAGTAACACACTACGCCACCATGGACTCAGATCCTGCAGTGCCAGACGTGTCCCACTGCTTAAGCCTGTACATGTCCGGGCCCGTCTGAAGTTTGCTAGAGAGCATTTGGATGATCCAGAGGAGTTTTGGGAGAATGTCCTATGGTCTGATGAAACCAAACTGGAACTGTTTGGTAGAAACACAACTTGTCGTGTTTGGAGGAAAAAGAATACTGAGTTGCATCCATCAAACACCATACCTACTGTAAAGCATGGTGGTGGAAACATCATGCTTTGGGGCTGTTTCTCTGCAAAGGGGCCAGGACGACTGATCCGGGTACATGAAAGAATGAATGAGCCATGTATCGTGGGATTTTGAGTGCAAACCTCCTTCCATCAGCAAGGGCATTGAAGATGAAACGTGGCTGGGTCTTTCAACATGACAATGATCCAAAGCACACCGCCAGGGCAACGAAGGAGTGGCTTCGTAAGAAGCATTTCAAGGTCCTGGAGTGGCCTAGCCAGTCTCCAGATCTCAACCCTATAGAAAACCTTTGGAGGGAGTTGAAAGTCCGTGTTGCCAAGCGAAAAGCCAAAAACATCACTGCTCTAGAGGAGATCTGCATGGAGGAATGGGCCAACATACCAACAACAGTGTGTGGCAACCTTGTGAAGACTTACAGAAAACGTTTGACCTCTGTCATTGCCAACAAAGGATATATCACAAAGTATTGAGATGAAATTTTGTTTCTGACCAAATACTTATTTTCCACCATAATATGCAAATAAAATGAAACAAAAACAGACAATGTGATTTTCTGGATTTTTTTTTCTCAGTTTGTCTCCCATAGTTGAGGTCTACCTATGATGTAAATTACAGACGCCTCTCATCTTTTTAAGTGGTGGAACTTGCACTATTGCTGACTGACTAAATACTTTTTTTCCCCACTGTATATATATATATATATATATATATACACATATATACATGCACATAAAAGGACTTTATTACAATTATTATAACATTCCCTCATCTTGTAATAAAATCATCTATCTGTACACATTGGGGACAGATTTCTTTTTGTCAGATTTCACAGAAGATCTTCATATAATCTAGAGGGAGAGTAATATGTTCTGTATATTTATCATTAAGTCCCACAATTTTCATTCTTTCATTGGATTTCAAGGTCTCCATTCCTTGATGCATAGTTTTTGCTATGGCAGAGTCAGTCTTTGAACAAGTCCTCTAAGGCCTCTTTCACACATCAGGTTTTCGCCGTCAGGCGCGATCCGGCGCTTTTGACAGAAACCGGATCCGGCGAAATGCAATGCTGGATCCGGTTTCCCCCCCAATTGACTTGCATTTGCGCCGGATCGAGCCGGATGGCCATGCGTTTCATCCGGTTTTCGCCGGATCCGGCAATGTGTCGCGATCCGGCGTCTGGAAAAAACAGCTACTGTAACGTTTTTTGTCTCCGGCGAAAAAGCCGGACACGCCGGATCCGGCGCGTCCGGCTTTTTCACACAATGAAAGCCTATGAGCGCCGCAATGCGCCGGATCCGGCGAAAGCCGGATCCGGCAGCCGGATCCGGTTTTTTGGTCTGAGCATGCTCAGTAGCTCTGCCCACAGGAGATATATAAAAGCAAGACAATGGGACCCTCAGCCACACCCAACATGCCACCCAAGCCAAGAACCAGGAGCAGGAGAAGGCAGCAGACATCTGCAGCAGCAGCACCATCAGCACCACCACAAATGGAGCAGCAAATGGAACATGCTGAGGAGGGGAGTCCAGCAGCAGATGAGAGACGGTAATTATCAAATCCCCCATTCCTCCAAACTAGGGCCATGGAATATCAAGATATTCATTGGCCCTTTGTTTCTCTTTATTCAACAGCCGCCAAAGAGATGCAGCAGCAGCAGCAGCAATGGCAGCAGCCATGGAGTCTGGCCATCAACAGGACAGCACATCTTCTTCTGGGAGCCCTCCCTCGCATCGTCAGCGTTTGACTGTAAGTTTTTATTTCCAAAATCCATCATCTCTGTAATATATGTCTATTCATTGCCTTTTATTTCAAAACAGGAATCACAAGATGAAGAGGAGCTCCCAGAAGAAGAAGGAAGGGGTGGACAGACACCTGGAGTGGGCTCACAATTGGTAAGTTTTTTGCATCAAACGCAGAAACACAACATCACACTACACACAACACATAGAAAACAATGTTCTGCAGACCACACACAGCAAACAAATGCCTACATCCAAAGACAGAACATTTTTTGTTTTCTTCTCTAGTCTTCCCAATCTGGTGCTCGGCCAAGAGGTCCTCGCAGTGCCTCCCAGGGTCGTCGGCGACAGCAACGCGGCGGTCACCAGCGTGTAAGTATAAATATTTTTGCTTTGTTTTTTTGCACTTTTTATTTCATTTCTTTTGTGGAGGCTAATTATGTTATTTTTGTCTTTTTCTTTAACAGCCTTCACAGCGTGCTCCCGACTCTGACGGTGAGGATGGAGGGATTGATGTGGACCGCCTCATCGATCTCGTCAGAGAAAGGGAGCCGCTCTGGAATATGGCTGACCGCCGCCACGCTGACCTGATCATTACCCGACGACTCTGGGAGGAAATCTGTTCGCTCCTTGTGGGCCGCTGGGAGGACCTCGATGCTCGGGCCCAGATTACAGAGCGTAAGTATATACAGTACCGGTTGCTTGATGTAAACCAGTGTTTCCCGAACTCCAGTCCTCGTGGTCCCCACGGATCATGTGTTCAGGATTTCTATTTACTATGGAAATCCTGAAAGCATGACCCCTGGGGACCATGAGGACTGGAGTTTGGGAAACACTGATGTTGTATACTAACCACTCCTTTCTCGTTTCAGGGAACAGAATTGTGAATCGGTGGCGGTCTGTGAGGGATCGTTTCAAGAAGGAGTTCAATAAAGAGATGCGGGCCCCGAGTGGATCTGGAGGACGCAGGAGCAAGTACAAGTACGCACGAGCCCTGTCGTTCCTCCGGGAGACAATGCTCACCAGAAGGTAAATATTACACACCACATGTGAAAAAAAATGTTAGATGTAACTTTTTTTTTTCAGCCAGGGCCATACCATGTCAGTATTTTAATTGTTTTTTTTTCTCTTTATTCCACAGCACGGTGAGCAGCACTCGGGAGCCGGCACGATTGGACCCTTCTGAGGCGATCCCTGAGGAGACCGGCACCGAGGGACACTTCGACCGCCCCGGTACATCTGCACCTTCCCAGCCTTCCCACACATTCGACCCATCTGTCCCATCCACCAGCACAGGAGCATCGTGGCCGCCTACATTACATGAAGCTGCTGGTGAGGAGATCGCTTTCCCTTTACCCCACCCTTCTGCCCCTGCCACCTCTAGTACACCTGCGGGTACTGGGCGGCAGCGGCAGAGGGGTCAGGAAAAGAGTTATGAGCCAGAGTTCTTGCATCTGAATGCATCTTTCCAGAACTGTCTAAAAGTCTTGTCAGAGCAAATCTCCGCAGGCTTTCAGCAGATCAACTCCAGCATTCTGGAGGTGAAGACACATCTGCAAACCATGCATTCAGAAGCAAGATCTTCGCCAAACCACACCTTTTTCAGGTCTGTTGTGGAGCGCATGGCAACACTATCTCCTACCCAGCAGATGCATGTAATGCATTCGTGCCACGGTGCTCTACAGCACGTTACCTCCCAACCTCCACCTCCCACCACTGTAGTTCCTCCACCTGCACCCCCTCCAGCCACTTTCCATCCTCCCCCTCCTATTACATCTGCACCCCCTCCAGCCACTTTCCATCCTCCCCCTCCTATTACATCTGCACCCCCTCCAGCCACTTTCCATCCTCCCCCTCCTATTACATACCAGCAACCTCACCAGTACCAGCAACCTTCCCAGTACCAGACATCTCCCCACTTCCAGCAACCTGCCCCGTACCAAACTCCTTCCCCGTACCAAACTCCTTCCCCGTACCAAACTCCTTCCCCATACAACTTTCCATCAACATCATCTGCTCCTACAGTCCCTGCCCAACCCTCCACTCCACCGCCCACCACCTCTTCTGCCTCCCACATGTCCACCCATTCTGTAGCTTTTTCCACACCTTCACCTCTAACTGTTCCTTCCCCACCACGATCCCAGTCCTCTCTCCACACACCCAGTGTCGAAGTGTCCCGCAGCCCCTCCAGCAGTATTTCCACCCCACACTACACAGATTTATAATGTGTGTTTTGTAATAAAAATGCCCATTGGGTTTAAAACCTTTATTAAAAAAGTTTTTTGCACTTTAAAAACATTTTACAAAAAAAAAAAAATTTTAAATAAAAGTTAAATTATCGTTTCACAATGGTTGTCTGTCATTTCTTTCTGCGGCGAACTATGTTTAAAAAAAAGGTTAAATACAGGGTATTTCAAAGGTGAAATGGTATTCAAAACCAGGTATATAACTGTGGGTAAATTTTAGCTTTTTGCCACAGTTGTGTTCCTGGTTGTGTTTGAAGCAAAGTATTTCACCTGAAAAGTTGTGTTTATTGTTGGTGATTTCCTAACAATGTACACAACTTTTGTTACAAGGTGAAATACTTTGCATAAAACACAACCAGGTACACACCTGTGGCCTAAAGCTAAAAATAGAGACCATGACAAGATAGCCAACTTTGGTTGGCAAAGGTATATACTGTTGGTCCAGAAGGTACACAAGTTTTAGGGCACAAATCTCTCACACTCTGTCATCCTGCCAGTGTACTCTGCCTTGAGGGTCAATTTTAAAAACCAGATCCGGCGTAATCCGTCGAAAAACGGATAGAAAAACGGATGAACTGGATGAGACGTATCCGGTTTTGTCTGTCAAGAACAAGACGGATCCGGCAGAAAACCGGATCCGGCACATCAGGTTTTACAAAACATTTGCCGGATCCGGCATTCCGGCACGACGCCGGATCGCGCCTGACGCCGAAAACCTGATGTGTGAAAGTAGCCTAATGCATAGAATAGCACAGCATCACAAACAATCAGCACTCCGGCCACGATGGTAAGAGATGTCAACGCAGAAGTGAATACTCCGGACCATTCCCAAAACCATCCTTCAGTCCAGGAATATGTCGTCATATCCAGAGTTCTCTGCTAATTCATTAGACAGGGCAGTCAGTCCATCAAGAGCTTTGGAGATACTTCCATCAGGATCTGTATTAGGGATAAAGGGTGCAACAAAAATCCTCCAAACATTTTATATCCACCTCCCTTTTCTGCTAAGAACTTGTCTAATGCCGTCCTATTCTACCAAGCCATGAGAGAAGTTGGTCCTAATTCCTCAGCTGTCCCTTTAACTGCATCTCGGGTATAATTAACAAATCTCTGCTGGTTATAATATAAGTAGTTTATCCAATCTACATTCATTTTTTATAATCACCCACCAAATTATGGATTCCCACCCGGCTGCTACCTGGATCCTAGCCTTGTACTCGTCGGTCACTCCCCTGGGAACTCCAGTGTCATCTCTGTAGATACTAGAATGGAAGGATCCTTGCGGAGTTTCACGCTTCTGTCTCTTCCACTACGTACCTTTGGCCATATCCCTGTTGACAACAGGTGGAACGGCATGATTGGCTGGACCACCGCACAATCCCCTCAGGAACCATGTGGTAGTCAGGCTCTTATGCTTTTATCACCGCATAGCCACCATACATCCGCTCTCAGGGTAGTGTGGTCTGACCATATGGCTGAGTACTTGGCCCTGTGGGAGACAATGATCCGTTCTCTACAAGAGTCGCCTTGGAGCTCTCCGAAGTCGTGCCCATGCCCTGGAAGACTAAAACAAGTATAGTTACCAGGATTAGCAATCACCTGCGGTGGGATATCCGGTTTCTCAAGTGGAGGATATAAAAATGATAACATTTTATATTTTCCTTCACTTTCTGAGGAGACATAAGTTTTACTATATAACTTAATTTTTTAAGCTTTTTGCAATGTAGTTAAGCCATTCTAACCATTCATGCTTCTCCTCACAGCCTCTCTCTAGAGCTAGTTTATCTTCATAAGTTAGACAATCTAACTATGAACCCTATGGACTCTGTTATGGTTCTCTCTGGCATACCTTCCTTGGGTCTATGTATGCTATTATTCTGAACTTCTATGTAGAAATGTCCTATTGGGCCTGATCATGACATATCAGCTCCTATAACCTTTGATCCCTCATCTTAGGGTTTCTTTACAGTTCTCAGTAGCTGATTACAATTATTCTTATTTGTGTAAGGGGATCTCCTTTTTCCTAATGGAGAATCAGGCTTTAAATCTATGTAGCCATAAGACTCATACCTATAGTCTCGGGCTACAATTGTCCATGCTGCGTTACGCCAGTCACACATATCCATCCCCTCTGCTATTAGAGCTCATAACACAGACATACTTATCAGACTCGGCTAGTTTCACAGCTTGTTCCCTGTCTCTGCATCATTTATACAACAGACAGAAATCCACTAACATGGCGGCCTCCTGCCCGATTTCAAAAGTAAGATTCAAAGTCCTAAATCCGAAACCATTCTACCACCCTGGACTTCCCTCTCCTGCTGGGTCTATTACTCTCCAATCTCCCATCACTATGGTCACGAAGAATATACCTGTGACTAGCCCTGATGTACACATCCTAGATCTGACCGTCTTGTCCGGGTAGGGGGATGAATGGGAGACTTCACCAGTTTGAGACAAGCTTTCCCTTGTGGAAAACCTCCCTTTGTAGCTGGACTTTGACAAGCAAGTCAGATTCTACTCTGTCCCTATCTGTCTGACAAGTTTACAGTATGAGAGATGGATCCAGGAATCTTGACCGCAGTAGGAGAAGTCCACAGGACTTGGTAAGGACCTTCCCACTTAGGATGGTGCTGGTGTTTCTTCTTTATCACCTTCACAAGGACCCAGTCTGCAGGTTTCACGATCTCAGATTTTGTTAGTGGGTTTCCTGGAACAAAACTACGAGTAGAAACTTCTTTGTGAGTTAATATCTTAGCCATATATTCTGCTAATGTACAATCACCTTCCTCATCTATCCTTCTAAAGAGCTTTAGCTGAGGTAACAGAAAAGGTCTCCCGTATATGACTTCAAAGCCTGTCAGCACTACCGATGTCCGCGTGACATACATATTTAGTACAACCAATAGGAGACAGTGCAACCAATCTTTCCTGTTTCCTACATGGTATTTGTCAACCTATTTTTCAAGATCCCACTGTGTCCTTCAACCAGTCCGGCTGTCACGGCCCCTGGCCCTGCCGTTTCGGCCCCCGGGCCCCCTGCCACGCTCCCCGTCAGGTCTCCCAGCGCGCGCAGCCATACTTACCGCGTCCGGCAGCCGCGCTCCTCCCAGCCCCGACGCCGGCTTCCTTCTCTGTGCGGCCGCAGCTGGTGACGTCACCGCGGGTCTCGCGCATGCGCCGTAGGCCGCGGTCAGCTCTCCCCATCTGACCCGGCCTCCGGCGGCGCCCTGCCCTGAAGGCGCCGCAGGGCCAATGGGAGCAGAGCGGCTGCTATATCAGGTCGTCCTCCCTTAATTGAGGCGCCTGACCGCTGTTGTTCATTCAGCACCTTTGGGTCCGCACGCTCGCCTGTCATCAGGTTCCTTGTGCTAATCTATCTTGTCCGTTCCAGTTCCAGTCCTGTGTCCGTTCCAGTTCCAGTCCTGCGTCCGTTCCAGTTCCAGTCCTGCGTCCGTTCCTGTTCCAGTCCTGTGTCCGTTCCTGTTCCAGTCCTGTGTCCGTTCCTGTTCCAGCCCTGTGTCCGTTCCTGTTCCAGTCCTGTGTCCGCACCTGTTCCAGTCCTGTGTCCGCACCTGTTCCAGTCCTGTGTCCGTTCCAGTTCCAGTCCTGTCTCCGTTCCTGTTCTAGTCCTGTGTCCGCACCTGTTCCAGTCCTGTGTCCGTTCCTGTTCCAGCCCTGTGTCCGCACCTGCTCCAGTCCTGTGGTCGTACCGGTTCCAGTCCTAAGTCCACACCTGCTCCAGTTCCGGGATCGTACCTGTCCCAGTCCTGGGTCAGTACCAGCTCCAGTCCTGGGTCTGTACCTGTTCCGGCCCAGTTTCCGTACCTGCTCCAGCACTGCCTACCCGACTCCGTACCTGCTGTCATCACAAGCCGCACCAACCCGGGTTCCAGCTCGCGGTCCAGCTCCAGTCCAGTCTACCGGATCTATTCCGAGCCGCCCCTCTTTGTTCCGGCTACCGTGGCATTCAAACCCCCGGACCTGCGCCTAACGGTCCCTGTATAGGGGTCGGCCACACCTGGTCGCTCGTTCGGGGTCCCTCGGTGCCACGGTCCAGAGGGTCCACTCCGGAGAACTTCGCTCTGCCTAGTACGGTGTCCCGAGTAACAGTGAGTAACACCAGCTGACCGAGGATGACAGGCACAGCGGTTTCCCAACTCAATTGACAATGTTTTAGGTAATAATAACATTACTTAGTTTACTATATATTTTCTGGAACCCCAAATCTGGGTATGATTCCCTTTAGAAGGGCCTTCGGTACCATTAATGCATCAGGGCGGACAGCTTCAATCCACCTGCTGAAAGCATCCATAATAACAAGGCAGCACTTTTTCCCTCACACTTTTTCAATAAAATCCATACAAATGTGTTGGAATAAGTATTCAGGGTGAGGACATTGTCCTCCCTCTGGTCTCAGATTCCCTTAGGAATTATTTTTGCACAAGTAATGCAGATTATGCAAAAAATTTTAATAGTTAGTAAAACCATACATCATAAATACGTAAGATATGACCTCTACCATCCCTCCTGTTGAGACATAGCTTATGCCATGGCTCAATACTGTGACATATCTTAGGAGGTCTCTGGGCAGTTCATACATATAGGGCATCTTTAAAGATCACCCCTTTGGTTACCAATTTTTTTTTTCTTTTAATGCCAATAGCATGTCATCCACATATAAGAGCATCTGGCTCCTTCTGGTGACTCACACTGAGCTAGGTTAGCCGATTTTACCTGGAAACAATAGTAGGTGATTCACAGTACCCTTGTGGGATTCCGGTGAATGTATACCTGCTCCCCTTATATGTGAATACAAACCAAACCTGGCTCTCTGGATGTACCAGGATGCTGAAGAAGACATTACTGAGATCACTGTAAAGACCTTATGTTCCGGCCTCCAGTCATTCAGCAGAGTATGGGGGTCCGGCACTGTGGGGGCTCTTGGAATCACGGCCTCGTTTACAGATGGGGGCGCCCTCCCTACTGGAAACAAGGATGTGTTACAAGGTGAGCTGGACAGGGTATAATCACCTCTATTATCAATCCCACATCTGCAGGTCATGAGGACCACAAAGATTCATGGTATGTGGTCAATTCTTCCTCTAATTCTAGGAAAGGATCAGCATTTCTCACTCGTTCCCCCGCCTCACTGCAGGTGGACACTGGGTTTAGAAATGGTGTTCCACTTCAGTACTTGTGAACATGCCTGCAGTCTGGCATTGTAAAATGAGCCATCACCCAAATTCTCCCATCGTTACTTTCCTTACACTCCAACAAAATCACCAAGGAATTTCCATGTTCTACCTTCACATCTGGAGAGGGAGACATGTGGCTCGGTGCCTCTAAAAAGAAAAAACAATAATTTAATTTGTTCTGACAGTTTACACCTGACGGCACAGTTCCCTTTATAATTCCAGTATATGGTGTGCAAAGAACAATCTAGAGCATGGAAATTCCCATATTTTACATCAGGACCCCTGAAATACCTGTAGTACATGGAGCAGTGTAGTTCTTCAGGTGTAAGAACATCTACATTTGTATACCTTTATCTATTGCTTCCTTGATGAAGGACTCAGTAATAAAGGATGGTCCTGCAGTTATTAGATCTAGACTGTAATAATATCTAGATTCTCCATACCCCTGGAGCACCATTGTCTCAGCCATGGTTTCCACCTATAGTACGGCAGCAGTAGGAATTATTCCCGGGCTCAGGACTGCATCATATCCCTCCCACAAAGATGATAATATAATTTGTGTAATTGCACTTTTACCTGTGCTGAGGGCCCGGTGTCTCCACAGGCGTAGACAATGGTTCTCTGTGTCTTACCACTTGCTCCTTTTACCCCTATGCAGGCAGCAGACAGTCCAATAGTCGGTATCTCTTCTGGATGTACTAAGGTTCTAGTGGCTCCTGAATCAACAAGAAAAGTGACCTCATGGCTTCCCACAAGGAGAGTTACTTCTGGAAATACAGTGTTTTTTATAAATGTATTTCTACTTTAGCCAAATTAAATATTTCCTCTCATAACACATTTCTTGTACCAAATTTTCACATTTTATGAAACTAAGTTTATCATAAAATACAACCCATCTGTCAAAAGACACATTCAGGGTCTCCTAGTGGCCCCTTCTTATCTCAAAACCACAACCACATTCCACAACAATCCTCCTGCTCACAGCTTATCTCCCCACCTCAGGACTGTGTGCTCTGGGTGGTGCCTTCTCCTAGTTTTTCAAGACTAAAAAGACAATGTCAGCGATCTACAATTTTTACTTTCTATTTGTTATACTATATAAGAGTTAGGCCTATAAGTTACCAATAAGGACACATTGCACATCTGATCTGAAGACTGTTCTCTCTGGGTACCTGATGAGAAAGGACCAAATCCAGTCTCATTCCAAAGATACCTTCTTGGTACAATCTTAATAACTTTCCAGCCATCAGATGAAATGGTCAATAGCAATCCTGCCTTACAATGAGGACAAGGTCTTAAAATATATATCTATGGGATAAAGTCCCATAATGATGTTACATAAAATTCTTAAACACAAAAAGACAAACAAGATGAGGACTATACACAATATAAACCCTGGAGCACAATGGATTTTTACCACTTATAAGAAGTCTGACAAATATCAGTGAAATTCATATATCAACAAGAAGATAAAAAAACAATAGCAACAATTCAATTACTGCTCCTAATATCCAGGATCTAAATAATCCTCACTGATTACACTATGTCCCAGATATTTACCAGCTTCTATCTCTATATCTTGCAACCTCCGTCCAATGAAGGCCTGTGAGGACGAGTGTGACAACACAGTGTAACAAACGTGAACGGTCCCCAAGGAATGGGGTCACGATGATAAATGTGGTCACTGATATGAACGAGATAAATATGCTCACAGGGACTTCTAACTAACGTCACAGTGCAAACACACAACATACAATAATCTTCACAGTTAGGGACTGGACAGACACACGTACACAGAGACATAAGACAAGAGATTAAAGTTCCCTCGTACTTCTATTCCTGAAGTGCTGAGATAAAGTCCAATGACACTGCCTCTTTATATCCAGAGATGTTCCCGTTCTTAATATCAGGTATTCAGAGCAGCACAGGCGCAGACTCTCCTCAGTGAAACGAGGAGGGTTCAGTCACTCTGTGTTATTAAAAGAAAAACATAACAAAACAACACAGAATATTCTCTATGGGGATCAGGTGACGTGTACCTAGGTGATTTATACCACTATAATAACCTATGATTTGTCTCCAGTCCACACATGACTGTTGACCACGCCTACTGGACTCCCTAATACAGTCAGGATTTTATATTGCAATCCTCATACATTCACTCAAGATAACATTCAAGGAGTCTCATGTGTAACATAAAACATATATTTATGGCGTTTTAGTTCTATGTAATTTTAAAAGACAGACAAAACAGCACACTTAACAGGAAACAACATTCAACAAAGTACAGAAGACAAAACAGAATACCGGCAAAAATTCATCTTATACTGGGTTCTATTTTAGGTTAATCCAGCGGATTCCTTAATCCGACGAGAATCTCCCTCGATTCTCCCATCTAGATCAATTTAACATGCACACGGAGTTTTTTATTCCACAGTAGCCTTCTCACACTGGCTTTGTACCCATTCAAAAATAAAAATAATAAAAAAAAAAAATTACTATTATTCTTCGGAATATTTCACAAGAACAACAAACCCCATTCCTATGGAGCTTCGCAACTTACAGGAGTTCTTATAACTCCAATTGCATGTAAACCTCCAACATACAGGAGCCTCTCACAAACCCCAATTGGAAAAGTCTACAATCGCAGTTCCCATTCAATTCCTAGAATAACATTCATACTGGATTAACAAGGTTACCGAATATAATGAAAATTATTAAATGTTCTTACCTGTATTCAGATACAGACGATTCCCAGAGATCCTTAGACTACACGAAATCCGTCACTTTCCCTCAGACCGGGATAACTGGTAATGCCCCTGGTGATGCCTAATGTCAAGGCGGAGGACTTACTTAAGGAGTCCCAGACTCCCCCATGCACGGTTTACAGTACTCACCGGTGAGGGAAAGGTGTTGGATTCCCGGCCAACGCACCAAAATGTCAAGGGAGTTTCAGTCTTCCAATTAGAAATCATCCAGACCTGAATAAGTAAGATGCTTCTTTATTGGACATGCCGGCATGGAGAGAGAATGACGGCTGCACCAGGTGTGGGCCGTCCTCTGTCTAACTCAATACATATTCTTAAGAGTTTAAATAGAAAAGAAGGCGTTGAAAACACTACATGTGCAAAAAGAGTACATGGAATATGCTTAGCTTGTTAGCAATCCTTCTTATCTACGTTACCAGAGAAGCAAAGGTATGACTTTTATTTTGTACGTTAGATTTTTAGTTTTGCAACCTAAGCATTACACCCATGTATTACATCAGCTGAAAAGAGTTTCAAAGTCTAGGCAAATTAAATGGCTTATGCAATCATGTGTATATACCGTATATACTCACACACATATGTATATAGATACACATATATATATATATATATATACATGCACATAAAAGGACTTTATTACAATTATTATAACAGTAGATGTAGCAGAGCTGTGTGTGTATGAGGTGTAAGGAGCGGGGCCGAGTGTGTATGAGGTTACGGAGCGGAGCCGTGTGTGTACGAGGTGTACGGAACGGAGCCACATGTGAGAACTGTACGGAGAGGAGCCACGCGTGGTATGAGGTGTACGGAGAGGAGCCATGTGTGCGAGGTGTGCGGAGCGGAGCCGTGTGTGTATGAGGTGTACGGAATGGAGCCGCGTGTACGGAGAGGAGCCGTATGTGTATGAGGTGTACGGAATGGAGCCGCGTGTACAAGGTGTACGGAGAAGAGCCGTGTGTACGAGGTGTATGGAGAGGAGCCGTGTGTGTACGAGGTGTACGGAGAGGAGTCCTATGTGTACGAGGTGTACGGAGCGGAGGCGCGTGTGTACGAGGTGTACGGAGCGGAGCCATGTGTATGAGGTGTACAGAGCAGAGCGGTGTGTACGAGGTGTACGGAGTGGAGCCGCGTGTGTACGGAGAGGAGCCGTGTGTGTACGAGGTGTACGGAGAGGAGCAGCACGTGTATGAGGTGTACGTAGAGGAGCCGTATGTGTATGAGGTGTACAGAGCAGAGCTGTGTGTACGAGGTGTACGGAGCAGAGCTGTGTGTGTACTTGGTGTACGGAGCGGAGCCGTGTGTGTACGGAGTGGAGTCATATGTGTACGGGATGTACGGAGAGGAGCCGGATGTGTACGAGGTGTGCGGAGCGGAACTTGGTGTACGGAGCGGAGCCGTGTGTGTACGGACTGGAGTCATATGTGTACCGTATGTACAGAGCAGAGCAAAGTGTGTGTACGAAGCATACAAAGCGGGCTTTTCCCACAGACACAGGAGTACACGGCAGAGCCCAGAGGATCATTTTAAAACTTACACATGACGTTCCATCGGAAGTGATGTGCTGGAAGCTGACTGGAAATGAGATAATTTCATGAGGAGATTGTGACGGAACTAGGAATGCTTCAGATCCATCACATGTCCTCCTCCGACAGCGCAGACAGCAGGATCACCTTGGACTCGAGGGTGCCGGCCATGTGAGCGGATCATGATATGTCCTGCATCGGGAGGCTCAGGTGGGCACTACAATGGGAGCCGGGCTGCTATAGTATCTTTATAGAATCTTTCTTTATTTCTTTCTCTCTTTTTCTTTCTTTCTCTGTTTTTTCTTTCTCATTCTCTGTTCTCTTTCCCTCATTTTCTTTCTCTCTCTCTGTTCTTTCTTTCTCTCTCTGTTCTTTCTTTCTTTCCCCTCTTTCTTTCTCTCTCTGTTGTCACTCTCTTCCTTAGTGCCAGTCAGTGTGCCCATAATGCCAGCCACTGTGCCCTCAGTACCAGTCAGTGTGATCAGCAGTGCTAAATGGGTGCGGTTGGACGTGGACATGAGTGTGACTAGTTGTGAAATGGATGTGGCCGGGGCGTGGCCTGAAATTTGCAGCGGCTATGACCAAGGGGTCTGGTTGCCCAATGGATAGCAGTTCTGCCAGGAATTCTGTCACCATGCGTACAAAAGGGGAAAGAGCTTTGGGAGGAGTACTGTACTACTGTACCTAAAAGCAATAAATAGGACTGAGCTGAAATACTGGGCACAGCTCTGACTACATGTTATATAGTCGTGTTAATCTCCTCTCACTTCTTGTAAACTACAAGTGTACAAAGATATTATATAGTCACCATGTGACTAGTGGCCTGTGTAACTTCAAATGCCAGGGCTGAATTTTAGTCCCAGTCCGGCCCTGGTGGGTGCCATGACCCAGAGGGTCCACTCTAGAAATCGACTCAGCAGAAGCTGACTCCGTCACAACCGGATTCAACTAAAGAAGAACTGGAGAGTGATCCTGTGGACCCCAAGATGGCAACTGCCAAGAAGGAGAGCTGTGGTGCCAAAATGGACTGTCCCTGTCAACAAGGTGCGCTTCCTGGGTGTGACAGCATCTGGACGGCGCCAAACGTGAGCTGTCAACAATGTCGGGTCCGCCCGTGGAAGGAGTGGTATGTGCAGATGAATGTTCGCCCTTTCCCACCTAATGCCTGAAAGTGGGTGGAGAGGCCGGCGAGGGCCTCCCCCTGGGATGGGAGTGGCCCTGCAGAAAGTGCTGAGTGCAGCTGTCTGATGTCAGTAAGATACGGGACGTTGGACACGATGTATTGGTGCGGCTGCAGAGGCATTGGGCAAACGGAGTGGCGGTGGTGACGTGAAGAAGAGGCCAGACATCTTACCCGCAATTGGGAACAGATGATGGAGTACCAGGCACTCATTCGGGGTGAAGACCCGCAGCAGGAGATGGAACCCTTGACAGCTGGGCCTGCTGAACCGGAGCCAGATGACAGACCGGAGAGGCGTCTGCCCGCAGCACAGGCCATGCCAGATCCGCGGAGGGAACCTCAACGCACCCCAGAAGCCAGTTCCGGTAGTGCCGGCGAGATGATGGAACCCGCCTGGCAGGAGGAGGCAACCGAGCCGGTGGAGACCCCGGCCTCCCGCATGTACCAATACCTAAGGGAGCTGAGAGCCAGCCTGAGCGGGGCAGCCAAAGCAATGGAGTTAAGTGAACCTCAACCCCAGCCGGCGGCGGACCATTTAACCCCTGCGCTGTCACCCTGTACTGACGCCAGGCCCAAAGTCCACATCACCGCGCCCTCGCACTCCCACCAGGTGTCCCCAGAAAATACTGGCCCCCATCATCCGTTTACCCGTCTGTGTGGATCTCAGACATTATTGCTCAGAAAAAGGCCAAGGAGCGTGAAATATGGGCACTCCTCCATCAGAAGGGGGAAGCCACAATGCCTGCCCGTCACACCTATGGCCAGCTGGTGTACTCCAACGTTGAGCGTGGCTACAGCTTCATTGAGGAGGCCGACACATGCAACAAAATCTACATTAATACCGCTTCTGTCAAACATGGAAGGGCCCTGCAAGTGGGGGATTGGGTCTCCTTCTATAAAGAATACTGCCCACGAGGCTACCATGCCATGGCAGTCATCCTGTGCCCAGGGGGAAGCGAACCCTCCGGAGAATATGCGGACCCACGTGCAGAGGCAACTGATGATGCCTCTGCCCCTGACCCTTCTCCTCAATTTGGAGACTTTGCTGCTGCAGAGTCCTCTTCGGCCCGTGCCAGGGCCCGGGCTTCAAGCGAAGACATGGCGCAGAATGCGCACCGTTGAACTCTCTTTATCCCTTTTCCATTCAGTGCATGTTGCACCTCTCATGGACTGTTCCGCGTCCCCCAGGATTGGGAACCCTGCAACGATTCAACGGAGAGCTGAAGACAGTCCATGGGACCAGCTGAAAATTTATTTTTTTTTTGCCTTTGTGGCACCTGTTGTGCCCCTATAGCAGAACTACTCGTGGAAAAGTGGACTCTGCCGTTATCTCGAAGTGAAGTGTGGACATACGCTCTCCTCCCCTCAAAGGAAGGGGGGAGGGCACCTATTTCTTTTGAAAAGAAGCTTTTTTTATATGTGTGGACATTGTTTTTTTGCAAGTTTCTACCTCCTATTAAGAGAATAAAATGCACTTTATTGTTTTTCTTATGTGAAGTATCTATGTAAAGTAAACGGGGTTTTCGATATAGTAAAAAAAAAAATCTGTACGGTATATTTATGTTTTGTAGGAGAAAGGTTAATACTGCTTTTACATTGCTGGGGACGACAATTAATTTAGGAAGGAGTATGTAAGAGGGTCAGGGCCTAGCCCTATAAATGTTATTGCTACTTGTTACCTGTATATGATTGCCATATTTGAATGTGTCGTATTTATGATGTGTAAGCTGTATAGATGTGTTTAATGCAATATTGTATGATACAGTGCCTTGTGAAAGTATTCGGCCCCCTGGAACTTTTCAACCTTTTCCCACATATCATGCTTCAAACATAAAGATACCAAATGTAAATTTTTGGTGAAAAATCAACAAGTGGGACACAATTGTGAACTTGAATGAAATTTCAATTTTTCGCTTTATAAGTCGCACCCGATTATAAGATGCACCCCCAAATTTGGTGAAGAAAAAGAGAAAAAAATATTTTTTTGTTAAATGGAGGTGTGTCTTGTAATGCCAGTGTCAGTCTTTCAAATCATATATATATGTCCCTCATCCTGGTATCTATATAACCCCCATCCTGGCACATTGCCTCCTTGTGCTGGCACATAGCCCCCCCATCCAATCCTGGATATGGCCCCCCGCAGTCACTATATGCCCCCTGCTGGCACTCACATGGCCCCCCACTCTCTATATGCCCCCCTGCTGGCACACACATGTCCCCCCTCTCTCTATATGCCCCCCTACTGGCATGCACACAGCTCCCTGTCCCTATATTCCCCCTTGCTGGCATTCACACATCCCCCCGACCCTATATTCCCCCCTGCTGGCATGCACACGGCCCCCTCATCCCTATATTCCCTCTTGCTGGCATTCACATGGGCCCCCATCCCTATATTCCCCCCTGCTGGCATGCACACGGGCCCCCGTCCCTATATTCCCCCCTGCTGGTATGCATATGGGACCTCGTCCCTATATTCCCCCCTGCTGGCATGTACACAGGCCCTCGTCCCTATATTCCCCCTGCTGGCATGCACACGGGCCCCCCGTCCCTATATTCCCCCCTGCTGGCATGCACACGGGCCCTCATCCCTATATTCCCCCTGCTGGCATGCACACGGGCCCCCGTCCCTATATTCCTCCCTGCTGGCATGCACACGGGCCCTCATCCCTATATTCCCCTCTGCTGGCATGCACACGGGCCCCCTGTCCCTATATTCCCCCCTGCTGGCATGCACACAGGCCCTCATCCCTATATTCCCCCTGCTGGCATGCACACGGGCCCCCGTCCCTATATTCCTCCCTGCTGGCATGCACAAGGGCCCTCATCCCTATATTCCCCTCTGCTGGCATGCACACGGCCCCCTGTCCCTATATTCCCCCCTGCTGGCAAGGACATGATAAAATAACAAACACTTAACTCACCTTCCGATGATAGCTCCGTGCTCCCAGCTCCCCAGAGGCTCTTCCTGTGTCTGTGCTGACATCCTCCTCCTGCGAGGGCTCACGGCAGCAGATGCTCATTCGGGCAGTTCATTGTGGCTTCAGGACCTTCATTCACGTGACCAATAGGACCTGCGGTCATGTGACTCACAGAGCAAACTGGGAGTCACATGACCGCAGGTCCTATTGGTCACCTGAAGCTACAATGAACTGCCCGAATGAGCAGCTGCTGCCGCACGCCCTCGCAGCAGGAGGATGTCAGCACAGACACAGGAAGAGCCACTGGGGAGCTGGGTGCATGGAGCCATCATCAGAAGGTGAATATAGTGACGGGGCGGGGGGGAGAGTGAAGGCTCATGTAATATGCGCCGCTCCCCTGTCTACCAACTCGACGCGGCTTCAGCACCGAGGTGATGGACAGCGGGTGAAGTGAATATTACATGAGCCTAATGAGCGGGAACACGTGACCACCCGCTGTCTCTGCAGCCTGCAGCAGCCCACCCCAGCCCCCTGACACCATGCCAGAGCCACCCCCCCTCCTCTATAGCACAGCAGCACACAGATTCGGATTATAAAACGCATCCCCCACTTTCCCCCAAAATTTGGGGGAACAAAAGTGCGTCTTATATTCCGAAAAATACCGTATTTTAAATTTTTGTGGAAATTCAAAAGCTGAAAAGTGGGGCGTGCAATATTATTCGGCCCCTTTAACTTAATACTTTGTTGCGCCACCTTTTGCTGCGATTACAGCTGCAGTCTCTTGGGATATGTCTCTATCAGTTTTGTACATCGAGAGACTGAAATTCTCGCCCATTCTTCCTTGGCAAACAGCTCGAGCACAGTGAGGTTGGATGGAGATCGTTTGTGATCAGCAGTTTTCAGCTCTTTCCACAGATTCTCGATTGGATTCAGGTCTGGACTGTGACTTGGCCATTCTATCACCTGGATACGTTTATTTGTGAACCATTCCATTGTAGATTTTACTTTATATTTGGGATCATTGTCTTGTTGGAAGACAAATCTCATTCCCAGTCTCAGGTCTTTTGCAGACTCCAACAGGTTTTCTTCAAGAATCGTCCTGTATTTGGCTCCATCCATCTTCCCATCAATTTTAACCATCTTCCCTGTCCCTGCTGAAGAAAAGCAGGCCCAAACCATGATGCTGCCACCACCATGTTTCACAGTGGGGATGGTGTGTTCAGGGTGATGAGCTGTGTTGCCTTTACGCCAAACATATCATTTGGCATTGTTGTTAAAAAGTTCGATTTTAGTTTCATCTGACCGGAGCACCTTCTTCCACATGTTTGGTGTGTCTCCCAGGTGGCTTGCTGAAAACTTTAAACGACACTTGTTATAGATATCTTTGAGCCATTCTACAGGTTGTTCAGACCTGGGGGGAGACAGCATATATCATCCATGCTAGGGCCTTAATCTTGGCGTTTGGGAACCCCTCCCCCATCTCCACATGGCGTGCCACTGGCTGATCACTGTAAGTTCATACCTTATTCCATTTTTATTTTCTAATTGTTGTATATACTGTATCTGTCTCTCTTTGTAACATCTTTTGTGCTTTTGTAAACACTGCCTATGTTTTTTGGAGTAAAATCTATAAAACTTTACAAGTTTTGTTCTCCTTGCTCTAAAGGTACCCCCCACATCCACCGTGCTAAAATTATGCTACTGGTGGGTTGGCTCCTGACGCGATATTGATGTTAATATCAGAACCAGGAGCTGGTGGCAGCAAAGTGCGTTCTGGGGTATTTGGTAGATTCTGGCAGGGACGGAACGGAGGTTTTACATGTGTATTTCCTTGCTGGGACTGGGAATATACATACCGTCCTCACTGCAGAGTGCCAATAGCCAGCGCACAGCAAGGCAGCTCATCTGGTGACCATTTATCCCAGGTGTAGTTCCCTGACTGACCTGAGGGTAAGGAGGGCGCTAGAGAGCTGCAAGTTCCAAAACAGGAATTGGAAGGTGGGATATAATAAAGCCCTGACGAACTGGGGGCAACCAAACACCCTCGGTTCATGACAATGCTAATAGACAATGTAGTCAAAAATTTAAAATACACAAATAAGTACCAACATAAATGAAACTGCATCCAAAGGCTGGAAAAAATCATATAGTATATTGGCTATATTCGTATACCCCTCAAAACCCCCATAACCCACAAAATACCCAAAGGGGAAGCAGCACGATCACATGGTGAGGTAAGATATGTTTATTAAATTCATTACATCAATGTAGGATACTATGGTCTTCACATCTATGCTCCAGCGTTCTATCCAATGTGTATTGCAGGCACTTTTGCCGCAATTTTGAGGGTTATGAGAATATTGTCAATACACTATATGATTTTTTTCCAGCCTCTGGATGCAAGTTTCATTTATGTTGGTACTTATTTGTGTATTTTCAATTTTTCTTTACATTGTTGTGGAGAAATGGGGTCAGTGGGTGCTCTCATCCGCTAGCCCGGCTGCCTTTAGCAAAACTGCATGGACCAGACCTCATTACACTGAACACCGACTCTATCTCCTGGTGGTGGGCAATACACTACACAGACAACACAGGGTTAGTGTCAGGAACACCGTACTGCACTTGCTCACTGAGCCAGTGCGCGTGTCCTGAGTAAAACAAACTGTGCTCAAAGACACCTGTGAAGCGGGCATCAGCGGTGAAGATGTGTGCTTCAGACAAACAGGACCTGAAGCACGTGACTGCGGGGTGTGTGGCCTAAGCTCCAGAGAGCTAGTAACTGAGGAAAACTCCTAGTAGGGTAACTACAGGACAAAGTTACCAAGGGGCATAGACAGGGACTTAAACCAGATAAGGCCGGGGTCAAAGCAAGAAAGAGAACGACAGTATCAAAGGATTACACAGAGCGGATAGTCAGGACGTAGCAATAGGTCAGTAAACCAGAACGGGCAATAGACTGTACAATAGGGACAAACGGTAACGGAGTAACGATAGCCAAGCCAGGAGGTCAGAACCGGAGGAGACCATAGTACCAAAACGTGAGACAGAGAACAGAGTGAGCGGACAGACCGGGTCATACATGGGACGCAAACAAGCAATGCAGTATACACGCACACCAGGAGGTCAGACACACAGCCAGAATAACAGTATAGCTGACAGGGAATCCTAGTCTGGAGTGAGTATAAATACCCCTCCAAGTTCCAAAGGGAGGCCAGCAAAAGTTAACCCTGCAAGAGTAGGACATTAACCATGTCCTATATCATGACAGGGTAAAACAGTGTGTCAATATTTTATTGAACCCCAACACCAAATAGCAAACAGAACAATCCCAGCAATTACCCCAAGATGGTGCACATTACAGGGTCTCACCCTTCCCTTCCGCTGACTCGCCGGGATAATGGTAGATGTTATGTCCGAGCTCCCAGGGTCACTACTCCACCTGTGATACACACGCAGAGAGAAAGTAACGACAAGTGTAGGGAAATAACTGAGAACAGTCCTGTGTTCTTTCAGCCGAGTCCGAAGTACCCTGAGCTGAGATCCTGAAGAGTGACACCAGCCAGAAGAAAAGAAGTCTCTTTTATACCCGAGGCAGGTGATCTATTTTTTAGATTTACCCAGTGTACTTCAGTCCACCCTCACAGCCTTTCCCTATCTAACTTCGAAGTCAACAAACTGATTATAGAATAAAATACGCAATTAGCATATCAGCACACAATAAACAAAGATAAACATACACTATGTACAATTACAGACTAACACAGTATGTTAAATGGTATGCAAGTCTGTTTTCTTGAAATATAAAAAGTCAATTCTTCTTGGCTTGCAAAAACATAGTCGTCTGGGAAATTAAAATACAACTGGTTTCTTCACAATTTTCTATTATCATTACATCTTGATCTTGCCTGCCATCTGGTGGTGCCACTTACTTTCTTTGGCTCATCACCTTGCACTATATTGGCACTTGTTAGGGCTGGTGGAATGCACCAAATAAAGTATAATAGTGAGGTGCGTTCGCAACCTGGAGTCCACCGTGCAGAGATGGTATACTGCTGCTCGATAATGGTGAACACTGACTGAACACCGGCAGGGTAATCGCTGACCCGGTGTGTACAGGAGCGAACTCTGTTACTGCACGGAGCCGCACAACACAAGTTCCGGAGCCTGTTAACCTCACAGGGCTCGGCAAGGTGAACACTAGTTAAGAGACACAGGACTCTGCCCCAAGGACGCAGGGTTCGAGTCCCTCTAGTCCCACTAGCGTTTAAAACCACAACTGCGGTGCCTAAACTAAATGATATAATCGCACCACATGCACACAGCAGGTTCAGCAGATGCCACTAACCACCCAGAGTGGGGAGATAAGTGCTTGACTTACGCACAGCGCCGCTGTGAGGGACGCTGCTGCGCATGCAGTCCAGAGGTGCCTTGTGCTGACTGGCGCTATCTGGTGCTAATACTCGTGTGGATGATCTGTGGCTAGTGTTGAGCATTCCGATACCGCAAATATCGGGTATCGGCCTTTATTCTCGGTATCGGAATTCCGATACTGAGTTCCGATACTTTTAGCATATCGAATGCCGGAATCGGAAGTTCGCATAATGCTATCAGCCAGTTTGATTTGATTCAGCCAATGAGGAATCCTCAGAAGTGTGGGCACATCCTGTTAGGCATGTAGGCATGTTAACTAATGGCATGGCTGTGATTGGCTGCTGAAATGATGTCATGATGTACTATAAAAGCCGCCGTCGCCGCCATTTAGGGTTCACTCTGCTGTGAATTCAGTTAGGGACAGGCTGCTGTTCAAGACTCTGAGGGACAGTTAGCGATAGCGATTTTCCAAATAATATTGTGCTTTACCCAGGCTATATAATAAACCACTGTAGCTTTCTTTTGCCTTGCAGCACTGTTCACAGCTGTCTGCAAGGTCTTTGTGAGTGCAGCTCACGCTGAGTAGTGTGTCCTGCAGCCACCTCTGGTTGTAGGCCGCTCAGCGTGCATCACTGCCTCATACATATTTTTCTTTTATTGCTGCTCATTTTTCATTAATTCTCCTATTAGTGTGCATCCATCCGTATCCATCTACATTGGTTGCAAACACTGTAGGAGTAGACAGCGGAGCCTTTCTGCAGCCTTTCAGTGCTAGTGCCCAGTTCTCTGCACTGTTCACGGCTGTCTGTGACGTCTCTGTGTACGAGTGTAGCTCACGTTGTAGTGTGTCCTGCAGCCACGTCTGGTTGTAGGCCGCTCAGCATGCGTCACTGCCTCATACATAGTCCTTTTTTTGTTTTATTACAGCTCAATTTTCCTGATTTTTTGCTCCTATTAGTGTGCTTCCATCCGTATCCATCTACATTGGTTGGTTGCAAACACTATATAGGAGTAATAGAAAAACTGACGGCACATCTAGAACTAGTCTGAATAGGTGCATACCAAAAGGCACTGCCTTTTGGTATGCACCTATTCAGACTAGTTCTAGATGTGCCGTCAGTTTTTCTATTACTTGTATACTGTTTTTCTGACTGAGCACTCCGCCCTTCATCAAGTGGTGATTTTAATCGCCTTCAATCACATGTTTTGGTTCCTATCGTCCTATATATACAGGCTTTATCATGTTACTAGCCAGAGGTCAGTTCATACCAGGCAGTCAGTATAGGGACCCATTCAATCTGAGATCACCTTGTCGTTGGTGAATGGGCTCACATCTTTTGGCCAAATTTTGTGCTAAGTATCTCATATGTTTTTCTAGATTACAAAAGCCATTATGCTATTCATGTTTCACTTATTTCATATTTGATATGCCTTATAAGAGCCATTATGATATGTATTAGTAAAGCCATTTTGCTATTCGTATTTCATATTTGGTCTGCTACCATTTTCTATTTACTATATAGGAGTAGATAGAGGAGCCTTTTTTCTGGCTTGTGCCCTGGAGCTGCAGCCAGATTAGTATTAGCCTATTTTTTGGAGCATCATCTATTGCATTGTAGGTTACCTTCCTGCATTGTAATAGCTCCAAATAGTTTGTGATACTATCGCTATCACATCTTTGGTCACATCCTTTTTTTTTTTTTTTTGAAAAAAAAAACCACGTAAATAAAGTTCACCAAACACTCCACTTGACAGTTGTGTAGGCCACATTAGCTCATATTAAAGTGTAGTCCACACACTTTATAAAATTTGTGTTTCTTATACCTGTTAGCAGCTGTTCAGGAATAAGCACACTAAGCCCCCCCCTTTGTACTTTTCTGCCTATCTTTATCAGTCTACCAAGATGAAGAAGGCAGGGAGTAAAGGGGGTTTTACACTAAGCGATATCGCTAGCAATATCGCTAAAACGTCACTGGTTTTGTGACGTTATAGCGATATTGCTCGTGATATCGCTATGTGTGATACTTACCAACGACCGGCTCCCCCGCTGTCCATCGCTGATCGCGCGAGAATGTCCGGCTCCATTTCTCATCGGGCGCTTCCTGCTGGGCTTCCTGCTGTGACGTCCAGCGACGCGTGGAGGCGGGCGGGAAGACGCAGGATCGCTGTGTGTGAATGGTAAGTATCGTGCGCTGCATCGCTGCTGCATCGCTGTGAGATCTTTCTGTATGAAAGCTCACTAGCGATCATTTAGCGATGCACCAGCGATCCTGACCGGGTCGGATCGCTGGTTGGATCGCTGGTGCATCGCTAAATGTAAAAGGGCCTTAAGGCACGTGGCTGTGGGCGTGGAGTTGCAGCAGGGAGTGGACGTGGGGATTCAGCAAGGAGAGGACGTGGGGATTCTGTGCCTGCTGCGGCACCAGTGACTCAGCATCCCCCAGTTTTACCAGGCAACAGTCCTTTATGCGCAGCTTTGTAGGACCTCGCCGTACCCCACTGCTGCAGGACGAACAAATTGAAGCCGTTGTCGGATGGATGGCAGCTAACGCATCGACTTCAATGACGTCCACATCCTCTCAGGGCCAGAGCACCATTTGTCTCTTCACCATATGCCAAATTGCCCAGGCAGTCAGAGAGCCCTGTACAGGAGCCTTCTCATTCTCTACTTCTGTTCTTTGAATCTGTTGGCTTGGAAAGAGGGGGCCAGCCAAGCAGCATTCTAGAATGTGAAGAAGAGGGAGTATGCAGTGATGTGCAACTGCTTTGTCCCTCTGAATCTGAAGTGGCGGGTGGGCCAGTGCCTATGGTCAGCACACCTCAGTACGCATCAGATGATGAGACTCAGGTGCCACTTTCTGGTGAGACTACCCAGGAGAAGCAGGTGTTTGAAGAGGGGAGTGTAGATGATGAGGTCCTTGACCCATCATGGCATGAGGAACAGGAAGGTGGTGGGAGCAGCTCTGAGGAAGAGATTCCCCGAACAGCCAAAACAGGAGGGAGGGGGCAAACATGGTTGCCTGTAGCCTCCACTTTGGCACCCGTTAGGAGCATTCCTCTTCCAAAAGCCAAAACGGGCGCTCCCAGGGCTTGCAGTGCGTGGTCCTTTTTTGACACAGTTGCAGATGACATTTGCTTTATCAAATGCAAGCTGAGTCATAAGAAAGTCAAAAGAGGGAAAAGTGCCAGCAACCTCAATACCACAAATATGTGGAAACATGTGCGGACCAAGCATGTGGTGGAGTTACAAAGACACACTGAAGACGTAGACCAACCTACAGCACCACCTACCACCTCTTCAGCTCGTGTTGTAGCCTCTTCCTCCAGCTCATAGACAGCTGGTTCGGCTTCCTCACAGGATTGCCATGGAAGAACCTCTGGCACTGTTGTCCAGAGACCCAGTGACATTCCACTCACAGCACCACGTTCCCGTTCATCCTCACAATCCCAGGCCACGCTACAGCCATCGGTAGCACAGGCATGGGAGAAAAGGCGGCCATACTCGGCAAACCATCCCCGAGCACAGACTCTGAATGCTGGCATTGCCAAACTACTGGCACTTGAAATGCTCTCATTCAGGCTGGTGGAGACTGACACCTTCCGGGACTTAATGGCATTGGCAGTCCCACAATACACCATGCCCAGCCGCTTCTATTTCAGCAGACAAGCCGTCCCTGCCCTGCAAAAGCATGTGGAGGGAAAAATTAAACATGCGCTACTAAACTCCGTCAGTAGCAAGGTCCACCTGACCACCGATGCGTGTACCAGTAACCATGGACAGGGACGATACCTTTCCCTCACTGCTAGTGTTGAGTGATACCATCCGATACCCTAAAATATCGGATCGGATGGTATCGGCCCAATACGAAAAAAGTATCGGGTATCGCCGATTCCGATACCGGAAGTCCCATTCAAGTCTATGGGACTTCCGGTATCGGAATAAGAAAAACCCTTGTCTGTCCATGTACAGCCTCTCGGGGGGGTGTACGGACCTTCCGGGGGTCGGTGCCGACTGCCCGGGGGTCTGTGCGGACTGCCGGGGGTCTGTACCGACTGTCCGGGGGTCTGTGCAGGCTGCGGGGGGCTGTGCCGGCCTGCCGGTGGTCTGTACCGACTGTCCGGGGGTTTGTGCAGGCTGCGGAGGTCTGTGCCGGCCTGCTGGTGGTCCATACCGACTGTCCGGGGGTCTGTGCAGGCTGCGGGGGTCTGTGCAGGATCGTCCGATGGGACTACAAGTCCCATCGGGCGATGCATGCTACCATGACGGTGATTGACACATTAGCCAATGATGGGACAGTAGTAGGCCCATCATCCGGCTAATGTGTTGAATGTACGAAAAAAAAAAAAAATACATGCAACATACATACTACATATATACTACATGCATGCAACATACATAGATACTACATATATACTACATGCAACATACATACTACATATATACTACATGCATGCAACATACATATATACTACATGCAACATACATACTACATATATACAACATATATACTACATGCATGCAACATACATACTACAGTACATATTTACTACATAGTGTTGAGCATTCCGATACTGCAAATATCGGGTATCGGAATCGGAAGTTCCCATAATGCAAAGAGTGGCTCTGAATGGCTGCCGAAATGACGTCATAATGATGCGCGGTCAGTTCGGGTCTTCCGGGGGGTCTGTGCCAACTGCCCGGGGGTCTGTACCGGCCTGCCGGGGGTCTGTGCCGACTGCCCGGGGGTCTGTGCCGACTGCCCGGGGGTCTGTACCGGCCTGCCGGGGGGCTGTGCCGGGTTGCCGGTCGTCTGTACCGACTGTCCGGGGGTCTGTGCAGGCTGCGGGGGTCTGTACCAGCCTGCCGGGGGGCTGTGCCGGCCTGCTGGTGGTCTGTACCGACTGTCCGGGGGTCTGAGCGGACTGCCGGGGGTCTGTACCGGCCTGCCGGGGGGCTGTGCCGGCCTGCCGGTGGTCTGTACCGACTGTCCGGGGGTCTGTGCAGGCTGCGGGGGTCTGTACCGGCCTGCCGGGGGGCTGTGCCGGCCTGCCGGTGGTCTGTACTGACTGTCCGGGGGTCTGAGCGGACTGCCAGGGGTCTGTACCGGCCTGCCGGGGGGCTGTGCCGGCCTGCCGGTGGTCTGTACCGACTGTCCGGGGGTCTGTACCGGCCTGCCGGGGGGCTGTGCCGGCCTGACGGTGGTCTGTACCGACTGTCCGGGGGTCTGTGCAGGCTGCGGGGGTCTGTACCGGCCAGCTGGGGGGCTGTGCCGGCCTGCCGGTGGTCTGTACCGACTGTCCGGGGGTCTGAGCGGACAAGTCCCATGGGGCGATGCCTGCTACCATGACGGTGATTGACACATTATCCAATGATGGGACAGTAGTAGTCCCATCATCCGGCCTATGTGTTGAATGTAAAAAAAAAAAATAGAAAAAATACATACTACATACATACTACATATATGCCACATATATACTACATGCATGCAACATACATATATACTACATGCATGCAACATGCATACTACATATATACCACATATATACTACATACATACAACATATATACTACATGCATGCAACATGCATACAACATATATACTACATGCATGCAACATACATACTACATATATACTACATATATACTACATGGAACATACATACCACATATATACTACATGCATACTACATATATACCACTTGCATGCAACATGTAACATACATATATACAAATATATACTACATGGAACATACATACTACATATATACTACAGGCATACTACATATATACCACATGCAACATGCATACTACATATATACTACATGCATGCAACATACATACTACATATATACCACATGCATGCAACATACATATATACAACATATATACTACATGCAACATACATACACCATATATACTACATGCATGCAACATGCATACTACATATATACCACATATATACTACATGCATACAACATACATATATACTCAATGCATGCAACATACATACAGTGGGGAAAAAAAGTATTTAGTCAGTCATCAATAGTGCAAGTTCCACCACTTAAAAAGATGAGAGGCGTCTGTAATTTACATCATAGGTAGACCTCAACTATGGGAGACAAACTGAGAAAAAAAATCCAGAAAATCACATTGTCTGTTTTTTTTTCATTTTATTTGCATATTATGGTGGAAAATAAGTATTTGGTCAGAAACAAGCAATCAAGATTTCTTGCTCTCACAGACCTGTAACTTCTTCTTTAAGAGTCTCCTCTTTCCTCCACTCATTACCTGTAGTAATGGCACCTGTTTAAACTTGTTATCAGTATAAAAAGACACCTGTGCACACCCTCAAACAGTCTGACTCCAAACTCCACTATGGTGAAGACCAAAGAGCTGTCAAAGGACACCAGAAACAAAACTGTAGCCCTGCACCAGGCTGGGAAGACTGAAACTGCAATAGCCAACCAGCTTGGAGTGAAGAAATCAACTGTGGGAGCAATAATTAGAAAATGGAAGACATACAAGACCACTGATAATCTCCCTCGATCTGGTGCTCCACGCAAAATCCCACCCCGTGGGGTCAGAATGATCACAAGAACGGTGAGCAAAAATCCCAGAACCACGCGGGGGGACCTAGTGAATGAACTGCAGAGAGCTGGGACCAATGTAACAAGGCCTACCATAAGTAACACACTACACCACCATGGACTCAGATCCTGCAGTGCCAGACGTGTCCCACTGCTTAAGCCTGTACATGTCCGGGCCCGTCTGAAGTTTGCTAGAGAGCATTTGGATGATCCAGAGGAGTTTTGGGAGAATGTCCTATGGTCTGATGAAACCAAACTGGAACTGTTTGGTAGAAACACAACTTGTCGTGTTTGGAGGAAAAAGAATACTGAGTTGCATCCATCAAACACCATACCTACTGTAAAGCATGGTGGTGGAAACATCATGCTTTGGGGCTGTTTCTCTGCAAAGGGGCCAGGACGACTGATCCGGGTACATGAAAGAATGAATGGGGCCATGTATCGTGAGATTTTGAGTGCAAACCTCCTTCCATGAGCAAGGGCATTGAAGATGAAACGTGGCTGGGTCTTTCAACATGACAATGATCCAAAGCACACCGCCAGGGCAACGAAGGAGTGGCTTCGTAAGAAGCATTTCAAGGTCCTGGAGTGGCCTAGCCAGTCTCCAGATCTAAACCCTATAGAAAACCTTTGGAGGGAGTTGAAAGTCCGTGTTGCCAAGCGAAAAGCCAAAAACATCACTGCTCTAGAGGAGATCTGCATGGAGAAATGGGCCAACATACCAACAACAGTGTGTGGCAACCTTGTGAAGAATTACAGAAAACGTTTGACCTCTGTCATTGCCAACAAAGGATGTATCACAAAGTATTGAGATGAAATTTTGTTTCTGACCAAATACTTATTTTCCACCATAATATGCAAATAAAATGAAAAAAAAAACAGACAATGTGATTTTCTGGATTTTTTTTTCTCAGTTTGTCTCCCATAGTTGAGGTCTACCTATGATGTAAATTACAGACGCCTCTCATCTTTTTAAGTGGTGGAACTTGCACTATTGCTGACTGACTAAATACTTTTTTTCCCCACTGTATATCAATCAATCAATCAATCAAATCAAATTTATTATCGCCAAGTACATATTACATATATACAAGGAATTCTTTGTGGCAAAGAGGCAACATAATATATAACAACAGATACAACAAGTAACATCTAACAAGACAGATACAGTATATAGTCTACACATGACGATTTAATTGTTGAACAGAGAGTGGATAGAAGCTGTTCATATGGCGGTTGGTGCTGCATTTGGGGACTCTGAAGCGACGTCCTGAAGGGAGTAGTTGGAATGAGGAGTGTCCCGGGTGAGAGGGATCGGATGAAATTTTCAATGCGTGGGATCGAATACTCTTATAATAAAGATCCTGGATTTTAGGCAGGGGGGAACCTATAATTCTCTCTGCTGTTCTGAAAGTCCTTTGTAAGCGGAGTTTGTCATGCGCAGTGGCTCCCCCATACCAGACTATCAGAGAGGAACAAATCACAGATCTGATGACAGCATTAAAGAATAAGATCAGCAGATTCTTAGACAAACCATATCTTTTCAGCTGACGCAGGAAGAACATCCTCTGTTGTGCTTTTCTTATAACAGCATCCACGTTTTTCCCCCATTTAAGATCATGAGAGATGATAACACCAAGGAATTTGGTCTCTGTGACCCTAAGAACCACTTCGTCATGGATGTAGATTGGAAGTATCTCATGTTGATCTTTCCTAAAATCCACAACCATCTCAGCAGTTTTTTTAGTGTTGAGTACAAGATTATTGGCTTTACACCAGTCACATATTCTTTCCACCTCACTCCGATACAAGTCTTCAGCATTTCCCCTGATGAGACCAATCAGTGTCATATCATCGGCAAATTTCAAGATTTTTACTGAGTCTGCTGAAGAGATGCAATCATTCGTATAGAGAGAAAACAGTAACGGGGACAAAACACACCCCTGAGGTGCCCTGATGTTTGTGACCAAGGTGTCCGAAGTGAATGGTCCAACTTTTACACTCTGTATCCTGGCTGTCAGGAAGTTATAAATCCACAAGCATAAGTTAAGAGGGACTCCAAGAGCTACCATTTTCTTATGAAGTAAATTCGGATCAATGGTATTGAACGCTGAGCTAAAGTCCATGAAAAGAATCCGGACATATGAGTGCAGTTCATCTGTATGATCCAAAATGTACTTCAGTGCCAGATAGACAGTGTCGTTTGCCGAACGATTCTCCTTATAGGCAAACTGAAGCGGGTCCCATAGCTTCTGCGTGAATTTTATCAGGTGGGACATCATAATTCTTTCGAAGACTTTCATAGCTACAGATGTGAGTGCTACTGGTCTATAGTCGTTCAACTCAGAGGATCCCACTTTCTTGGGGACAGGGATAATTGTGGAATTTTTCCAACACTGAGGTACAACGCACTCTTTCAGTGACACATTGTATATATTTGTCAGTATAGGGGCAAGCTGGGTAGCACATACTTTCAGACACATTGGAGATACACCATCAGGGCCAGGTGCCTTTTTGACCTTAAGTCCCTTTAGGATGCGTATCACCTCTGCCTCGGAGATCACTACTTGGGTGTTGCACAATGAATGATCTTTATATGAACAGACTGAGGAGCTTAGAGATGAATAGCCACTGTGTGTAGAGCTTGCCTCAAATCTGCAGTAGAATTCATTTAACTCTGCTGCCAGACTTCTGCTGGGGTTCACTATAGTGGGGTGGCTTTTATAATTGGTGACCTCTCTTAATCCTCTCCATGCAGATCTAGTATCTTTTGATGAGAACCTTTCCTCCAGAATCTTTGCATACTCGTGTTTGGCTAACTTGATCTCTTTAGATAGCGAGTTCCTAAGTTTCTTGAATTCAGTAATATCGCCTGCTTTATAAGCCTCCTCTTTTCTCTTACGGATCAACCTGACTTTGTTTGTAAACCACGGCTTGTTGTTTCCCCGAAAGTGGACAGGTTTGGATGGAATAAACGTGTCTTCACAAAAACGGATATATGAGGACACTGCATCCACCCATTCATCCAGACCCGAGCATGTTTCCTGGAATACCTCCCAGTCCGTGCATTCAAAGCATGCTTGTAGTTGCAATTTTGCCTCCTCAGACCATGTCTTCTTTGTATAAACTGTAGGTTTGGATGTTTTCAACCTTTGCCTGTAGGCTGGAATTAAATGAATTAGACAATGATCTGAAAAGCCCACTGCTGCTCTCCTCACTGCCCTGTAGGCCCCTTTTAAGACAGTATAGCAGTGATCAAGCGTATTGTTCTCTCTCGTGAAGCAGTTTATATGTTGAGTAAATTTGGGGAGATCCAGGTTGAGTTTTCCTTTGTTAAAGTCCCCCATTCCGATCACAAATGCTTCTGGAGATCCTTTCTCCCATTCTGATATTTTGCAAGCTAATTCACCAATAGCAGCTTTAACAGATGCTTGAGGGGGAATATATACTGCAACCAGAACCATAGATGAAAACTCTCTTGGAGCGTAAAATGGTCTACAATTGAGTGCAAGGTACTCTAGATCTGGAGAGCAACCTTTTCCCAGTATGTTAACATCACAGCACCAGCTAGTGTTGATGTAGAGACATACCCCACCCCCCCTTTGTTTACCTGAAGCTACACAATCACGGTCAGCTCTGTAGATAACAAAACCAGGTAGATCCAGACTACAATCAGGGATGGTCTCATTCAACCAGGTCTCAGTAAAACAAAGAGCAGCTGAATTGGCCATATCAGGTCTCATGTTACAAAGTAAGCTCAGATCCTCCATTTTGTTAGATAAGGAACGGACATTAGCCAAGTGGAGTGAAGGAAGAGCTGTTCTGAACCCTCTCCTCCGAAGGCGTGCCAGGACGCCTCCTCTCCTACCTCTCTTGCAGTACACCTCCACAGGTTTCACAGAAGTAATGGATTTTATGTACTCAATTGTTGAATTACCATTTATGCTCCAAGAAGGGGAGTCCATGAGAAATTGCGGATGATTCCAGAATAATAAATCGTCCCTTGAAATCATAAGAGTAGGTTTACAGAGTGCAGTGCAACAAGACAGGGACATCAGGGGACATGCCAACAATCAGTCCAAACCTGCCCAGCTCACCCCTTCAGCTCCACCTGGACCACAAGATCTCCAGAACATCTCCAGCACCGCACACTCCACCAGCTTTCCTATCCCGGGATCATCTGCATTCTGGAAATGGGTACAAGGCAGGCAGCCAGCAGCTTCACTCTCCCAGCTGAAACCAGGCACGGAGCTCCACGAGGACAGAAAGACACCGGTCCCAGCTGGTCGCAGTCTCCACACTACTCCCAGCTCTGCCGAATCCTGTAGCCCTACAGCTCCACGTGGACCACAAGATCTCCATAACAACTCCAGCACCGCACACTCCACCAGCTTTCCTATCCTGGGATCATCTGCATTCTGGAATTGGTTACAAGTTGTAGGAATGTTGGCAGGCAGCCAGCAGCTTCACTCTCTCCCAGCTGAAACCAGGCACAGAGCTTCAGGAGGACAGGAAGACACCAGTCCCAGCTGATTGCAGTCTCCACACTACTCCCAGCTCTGCCGAATCCTGTAGCTACGCAATGGTGAGTGCTCCAAAGGGAGAATTAACAATTAAACGGGGTAAAAAACTAAAAAAACTCAGGAGCCTCATGCCAGAGCAGCCATCTCCTCGGCGCTCCTATTAGGGGTATACAACATATATACTACATGTATGCAACATACATATATACTACATGCAACATACATACTACATATATACTACATGCATGCAACATACATATATACTACATGCAACATGCATACTACATATATACTACATGCATGCAACATACATACTACATATATACTACATACAATACATTCATACAATACATGCATATAGACATACAGTACATATAACATAGAGTACATACTCACCATCACTTGTCACTTTGATCCCCGAAGCCATTGTCATATGTGGAATAAATATTAAAATAACAAACCACCAATATACTTACCCCTGATCTGCAGAAGTCCACGAGTGTTCCACGACGATCTTGCGTGGAGAACAGCAGCATCAGCTGATGCTACCATTCTCTACGGGCTCCAGTAAACCAGTGTCAGGAGGTAGGTAACCTTCCGCCCAGCATTCTTCCGCCACTGTAAAAAAAAAAAAAAAAAGTCCCTAGTCTCATTTTATGGCATTGCTGTGTGAGAAATTTCCCATGCAGCTTTTGCTATAAAGTGAGACTAGGGACTTTTTTTTTTTACAGTGGCGGAGGAATACAGTGCGGAAGGATACCTACCTCCTGACACTGGTTTCTTGGAGCCCGTAGAGAACGGTAGCATCAGCTACAGACCCCCGGCAGTCGGCACAGACCCCCGGAAGTCGGCACAGACCCCCGGGCAGTCGGCACAGACCCCCGGCAGTCCACTCAGACTCCCGGACAGTCGGCACAGCCCCCCGGCAGTCCGCTCAGACCCCCAGACAGTCGGTACAGACCACCAGCAGGCCGGCACAGCCCCCCGGCAGGCCGGTACAGACCCCCGCAGCCTGCACAGACCCCCGGACAGTCGGTACAGACCACTGGCAGGCCGGCACAGCCCCCCGACAGGCCGGTACAGACCCCGGGCAATCGGCACAGACCCCCGGGCAGTCGGCACAGACCCCCGGCAGGCTGGTACAGACCCCCGGGCAGTCGGCACAGACCCCCCGGAAGGCCCGAACTGACGGCGCATCATGATGCGCACAGACCGCGCATCATGATGACGTCATTTCGGCAGCCAATCAGAGCCACAGCAGTGGCTCTTTGCATTATGGGAACTTCCGATGCCGATATCCGATATTTGCAGTATCGGAATGCTCAACACTACTCACTGCGCATTGCGTCAATGTTGTGGAGCCGGGTACAGATCTGAAGAGTGGCACTGTACGTGTTCTGCCAACTCCAAGGATTGTAGGAATCCAGTCTCTACACATTGACTCCTCCTCATACTCCAGTTCCTCAGAATCAGCGCTGCAGGAGCCTGTTACAACCGATATGAGCACAGCCGTGGCCAAACGTCAACAGGCCGTACTGAAATTAATTTCTTTGGGGAATTGAAGCCACACAGCACAGGAGCTCTGGAATGCCATCAAGCAGGAGAGCGACGTGTGGTTTGTGCCAGCGAATCTCCAGCCGGGCTTGGTAGTGTGTGACAATGGCTGAAATCTGGTGGCAGCTTTGGGGCCTAGGCAACCTCACTCACATCCCATGTCTGGCACATGTGCTGAACTTGGTTGTGCAGAGCTTTCTGAGGGACTATCCGGATCTTAATGCACTGATGCACAAGGTCCGCATAGAGTGCGCTCACTTGCGGCGTTCCAGCATGGCAAGATCGCGCATTGCAGCTGTGCAGCGCTGATTCCACCTTCCGGAACATCGCATCATATGTGACCTACCCACCAGGTGGAATTCAACGTTACATATTGTGAGAATCATGTGGGAATAGTGGATGAGGGCAGGTATATCTCGCCCAGATTCCTTTCCTATGTGGCCTAGTCTGGTCAGTATCGCACCTGGTTACTAATGAATAATGGGAGGTGGATATAAAAGGATGCCAGGTGGTTGTGTGAGTGTCTCAGCCTGGGGATACAGAGTCTGTCTGTGTGAGAGACACACACGTGAGTGGAAGCAGTGCCCACGGTAACTGTGGTTTGGCTGGACGGGAGAAGCCCGCCAGATGGTAGTTAGGTTATACCTTGTTTAGTTAGTGCCGGACAGGCAAGGATTTGTTTTATGTTTTATTTCCTTTATGCATTGCTTTCACCCATAATAAACTTGACCCAGTGTCAGCTATACCCGGACCCCGGCTGTGCGCCTGAGTTTCATGCTGAACGCACGAGACCTTTGACCCCAACAAAGGCGATCCCGGAGTGTTTTATCACATTGTGGTGGAGAACGCGGGCATCACGTGAGAAGCATGAACATGGAGGACGTGGTGAAAGCGCTGGTACAGTCCACCGCCGTCCAGCAAGAAGCTAATCGGGTGATGATGGCCCAGCTGAAGGAGTTGGTGGACATGACAGTTACCGATCGTTCACTTCTCCAGCAGGTGGCGCAGCGCCTGGCAAGCTTACCTGAGGTTAACTTGGAAGCCGAGTCGAGAGGCATTCACGTGAGTCGGTACTGGCAGAAGATGACGACCGAAGATGACGTCGAGGCATACCTGACCACATTTGAACGGACGGCGGTGCGAGAAAAATGGCCGAAGGCACGATGGGCCGGCTTGATTGCCCCGTTTCTTTCCGGTGAAGCCCAAAAGGCTTATTATGACTTAGAACCTGAAGCCGCGCAGGACTTTGACAAACTGAAAGCCGAGATCTTGGCCCGGCTGGGAGTGACGACCGCTGTCCGTGCACAGAGAGTGCATCAATGGACTTATCAGCCGGATAAACCACCGCGGTCACAGATGTTCGACCTGATCCACGTGACGAAGAAGTGATTACAACCCGAGGTGCTGACAGCCCTAGAGATAATCCAGAGAGTTGTCATGGGCAAGTACCTGAGAGACCTACAGCCAGCCCTGAAGAAGTGGGTAAGCCATGGAAATCCTACGACGGCAGATCAACTGGTGGATCTGGTTGAACGTTACTCCGTGGCGGAAGGACGCTACCCCACCTCTGTCTTCATCATCTCCACGTGGAGCCGGTAAGACTGTTCCAGTGAGTAGGGGAGAAGGAAAAATCCCTAAGACAGTGGGGGAGGAAAACGGGACTGCCCGCACTGCGAGGCCGAGAGTATCGAACTATGGTCTAAGCAAGGGGCCCGTTAGGTGTTTCCGCTGCCAAGAGATGGGACACATTGTTGCGAACTGTCCGCTCACGACTGAACCCATGCAGTGCGACGTCACAGACTCTAAAAACCGCATGTCTATGGTTGCACGGGTAGTGAGTATTAGAGTTGAGCGAAACGGGTCGAAAAATTTCAAAAGTCGCCGACTTTTGGCAAAGTCAGGTTTCATGAAACGAAACCCGACCCTAGGATGAGGTCGGCCACGAGGTCGGCGACTTACGCGCCAAAGCCGCATTTCAAAAGTTTGTTTTGCGCTCTTTTTCAGCCAATCAGGATCCACGGACACTGTGGGCAACGTGATGACATAGGCAGGGGTCACCACCATCTTTCAGAAGGGCATGCAAGTGATTGGCTTGCTTTGGTGGGCGTCACAGGGGGTATAAAAGGGCGTGCACGCCGACCGCCATCTTACTTCTGCCGATCTCAGTATAGGGAGAGGTTGCTGCTGATTCTGTAGGGAGAGCGTTAGGCAGGGAAGAAGACAAAAAAACTGCTTCTGCTGCTAGCGATTTGGCCTGCACAACACACCAGTCACTGTGTGTGCAGTGCAAGGGGAGGCTATATAGTGGTGTATCAGTGGTGTTGGTTGTTGGGCTGCCTTCTAAGGCTTCCTGACATTCCTGCATTGCTGTTTACCCACTGCTCCGCAAACTGCTTTTTTAAAAGCAATCCCAATTTTTTTTTTTTGTCCTGCTGAGAAGGAAAAAAAACTGCTTCTGCTGCTAGCAGTTTGGCCTGCACAACACACCAGTCACTGTGTGTGCAGTGCAAGGGGAGGCTATATAGTGGTGTATCAGTGGTGTTGGTTGTTGGGCTGCCTTTTAAGGCTTCCTGACAGGCTGGCATTGCTGTTTACCCACTGCTCCGCAAATTGCTTTTTTAAAAGCAATCCAATCTCCCTTATCCTCTAGTCACTTTTGTCACAGCTGTGCCATCGAGCCTGTCACATAGCGCTCAGATATTCATTGGGCCTCACACAATCCAAAAGTGTCCAGTGTCCAAAAGTGTGTGCAGAGATTCAAAATCTCCCTTATCCTCTAGTCACTTTGGTCACAGCTGTGCCATCGAGCCTGTCACATAGCGCTCAGATATTCATTGGGCCTCACACAATCCAAAAGTGTCCAGTGTCCAAAAGTGTGTGCAGAGATTCAAAATCTCCCTTATCCTCTAGTCACTTTGGTCACAGCTGTGCCATCGAGCCTGTGACATAGCGCTCAGATATCAGTGGGCCTCACACAATCCAAAAGTGTCCAGTGTCCAAAAGTGTGTGCAGAGATTCAAAATCTCCCTTATCCTCTAGTCACTTTGGTCACAGCTGTGCCATCGAGCCTGTCACATAGCGCTCAGATATTCATTGGGCCTCACACAATCCAAAAGTGTCCAGTGTCCAAAAGTGTGTGCAGAGATTCAAAATCTCCCTTATCCTCTAGTCACTTTGGTCACAGCTGTGCCATCGAGCCTGTCACATAGCGCTCAGATATTCATTGGGCCTCACACAATCCAAAAGTGTCCAGTGTCCAAAAGTGTGTGCAGAGATTCAAAATCTCCCTTATCCTCTAGTCACTTTGGTCACAGCTGTGCCATCGAGCCTGTGACATAGCGCTCAGATATCAGTGGGCCTCACACAATCCAAAAGTGTCCAGTGTCCAAAAGTGTGTGCAGAGATTCAAAATCTCCCTTATCCTCTCGTCACTTTGGTCACAGCTGTGCCATCGAGCCTGTGACATAGCGCTCAGATATCAGTGGGCCTCACACAATCCAAAAGTGTCCAGTGTCCAAAAGTGTGTGCAGAGATTCAAAATCTCACTTATCCTCTCGTCACTTTGGTCACAGCTGTGCCATCGAGCCTGTCACATAGCGCTCAGATATCAGTGGGCCTCACACAATCCAAAAGTGTCCAGTGTCCACAAGTGTCTGCAGAAATTCAAAATCTCCCCTGTCCTATAGACACCTTGTACCTTGTTTTAGATTACTATATAGTTTGTTGGATTTTGTCTACATTTCTACCAAAAATGAGGAAGGCTGGTGGAAGAGGCCGTGGAATTGGCAGCTGGGGGTTGGCAGCTGGTAATGATGGTGTTGGTGGTGGATCTGATGGTAGTGGCAAGAGCAAAATAGGACCGAATGCAGGAGGTGTTGAGCCTGCGTCATCGTCTGGCTACATAAGGCCTCGAACGCTTAGTTTTCTAGGAGTTGGCAAACCGCTTTTAAAGCCAGAGCATCAGGAAAAAGTTTTGTCTTACATTGCTGACTCAGCCTCCAGCTCTATCACCTCCTCTTCTTCAGTTGTAAAAAGTAAAAGCACTGAGTCGTCATTGGATGCTCATGTTCATGAACCACACCTTTCCTTGTGTCCTTCACCCCAACCAAGATTGAAGGATGACGCAGGCCATACTACTGATTACTCCATGGAGCTGTTTTCACATACCATGCCTGGATTATCAAGTCAAATGGTGAATTACCCAGGCCAAGATGAATCTGACATGGAGTGCACTGATGCACAGCCGCTGATGGATGATTCTACTGGTACATTCACTCAGAGCACTACATTGTCCTCGCAGTGTACAGAGCCAGATTCTGACCCTGATGAGACTCAGGTGCCCCTTCCCGCACACTATACCACCATACACGGTGACACAGAGGAAGGTGCACATGACATAGAAGAGGAGGTGATGGATGACCCAGTTGTTGACCCAGATTGGCATCCATTGGGGGAAGAGGGTGCTGCTTCCAATAGCTCAGATGAGGAGCATCCACAGCAGACATCGACATCACAACAGCTGTTATCTGGCAGGCCCGGAGCACTCCAAAGACAGGTTCCAAACATCAAAAGAGTTGCTGGACAGCTTGTCCAGAGGGTCAAAAGATCACAGCGTGCTAGGCCGCAAAATGTCTGCCAAAGTAGGAAGAGTGCAGTGTGGCACTTTTTTGAACAAAATCCTCATGATCAGGCCAAGGTTATCTGTAAGAAGTGCGCAAAGACCTTTAGCCGAGGGAAAAATCTGAAAAATTTGAATACCAGTTGCATGCTTAGACATTTAACCAGCATGCACTTGCAAGCGTGGACACAACACCAAACCTCAAGTGCCACATGTGCAACTGATCACAACGAAGGTAGTCAGCAACGCTACATTGTTTCCCCCACTGTAAGCCCACCGGTTAGCACAGCAGCAAATGTTGAGGTGTCGTTGCAAGGCCACAGCAGTCAGGGAATCCCACTGTTATATCAACGAAAGACTGATTCTAGGCCATCAGAAAGAACACCAACTCCATCACCATCATCAACCCTCTCTCAGTCCGCCCTGTCCACCGCTACTTCCACCATATGCAGCTCTCAAGTCCAGCTCACCCTCCCAGACACTATGAGTAGGTCAAGAAAGTACTCAGTCTCTCATCCGCGTACACTGGGTTTGAACGCCCACATTGCCAAACTAATCTCGTTTGAGATGATGCCCTTTCGGTTGGTGGAAAGCACAGCTTTCCGCGAACTCATGGCCTATGCAGTACCACGCTATGACCTACCCAGTCGCCACTTCTTCTCTCGCAAAGCCATCCCAGCCCTCCACCATCATGTGAAAGGCCGCATTGTCCATGCACTCAAGCAGTCAGTGAGCAGAAAGGTGTACCTCACAACTGATGCATGGTCCAGTCGGCATGGCCAGGGCCGTTACGTGTCCATCACTGCGCACTGGGTTAATGTGGTGGATGCAGGGTCCACAGGGGACAGCGGTGGTGGGACAGTGCTGCCTAGCCCACGGTATAGGAAACAGTTGGCTGTAGGCGTTCGACCCTCCTCCTCCTCCTCCAGAAGCGAAAGCTCGTCCACAGAGCGCAGTCGTACGAGCACTCCATCTGCAGCTGCCACTGTTGCACACGAGGTGTCCCCCTATCGAGCAGCTAGTGGAAAGCGTCAGCAGGCTGTGTTGCAGATGATGTGTTTGGGCGACAGACACACCGCCGAGGTGCTGGCCGAGTACTTGAAGCGACAAACTGAGTCATGGCTGGGCAGTGTACATCTTGAGGCAGACAAGGTAGTTAGTGATAACGGCCATAATTTTGTGGCAGCCATAGCCCTTTCAAAACTCAGCCACATACCTTGCTTGGCTCACACCTTGAACCTGGTGGTGCAGTGCTTCCTCAAAAATTATCCGGAGTTAACAGTCCTGCTCCAGAAGGTGCGAAGACTGTGCGCGCACATCCGCCGGTCGCCTGTACACTCCGTTCGTATGCAGAAGCTGCAGCGATTGCTCCACCTTCCCAACCACCGCCTCATTATCGACATTGCAACAAGGTGGAACTCCACCCTGCACATGGTGGAGCGGCTGTGCGAGCAGAGGCAGGCCATAATGCATTTGTGGGAGGATACACGGCCAGGCACTTTGAGAGCAGACATGGAGTTGACAGGCGTGCAGTGGTCGAAGCTGAAAGACCTCTGTAAAGTCCTTCAGTGTTTTGAGGAATGCACACGGCTGGTAAGCGCAGACGACGCCATCCTAAGCATGAGCATCCCACTTATGCGTCTGCTCATGCAAACTTTGACGCACCTTAAGGAGCAGGCGTCTGCAGCCAATGTTGATGAGGAGGAAGAGGAGGAGGGAATCCTTGATGACATTCAGCCATTGTCTGCTCAGGGACCTCTCCTGGACGAGGTGGAGGAAGAAGAGGAGGAGGAGGATGATGATGGGGATGATTACTTAGGGGAGGAGGATGCATCTCGTGGGGCAAGTGAAAATGTTGGCGTGGCAAGGTCTGGTACAGGGTTTGTGCGTGACTGGAGGGATGTGGATTTGCCAGAAAGTGCTCCTCCACCCAGCACTCGCAGTGCATCATTGACACCGGGAACATTGGCCCACATGTCAGATTATGCCTTGCAGATCCTAAAAAGGGACCCACGCATTGCCAAAATGATGAACGATGACAACTACTGGTTGGCCAGCATCCTGGATCCACGCTATAAAGGCAAATTACAAAACATCATGCCACAGGAGAACCTTGACCTAATATTGGCTAATAAACAAGCAACTCTGGTAAATCGGTTGCTTGAGGCATTCCCAGCACACAGCAGCGGTGATGGTTCTCACACGAGCCGTACGGGCCGGGGGCAGCTTGGCAGAGGTGTTCGTGGTGCACACAGCAGAAGTGGCGTTGGAGACAGGGGTTTCATGACAATGTTGTGGACTGATTTTTCAAATACCGCTCACACAACTGGTAATACTGCATCGATGGAAAGTGACAGGAGACAGCAGTTGTCAACTATGGTTACAAACTACTTTTCCTCCCATATCGATGTTCTCCCACACAGGTCATTCCCCTTTGACTATTGGGCCGCTAAACTGGACACCTGGCCTGAATTGGCACAATATGCCTTACAGGAGCTCGCTTGCCAAGCTGCAAGTGTGCTATCGGAAAGAGTCTTCAGTGCAGCTGGATCAATCCTGACAGAAAAAAGGACCCGTCTGTCAGCCCAAAATGTGGATGATCTAACCTTCATTAAAATGAACCATGCATGGGTTTCCAAGGATTTTGTCCCACCTTCCCCTGATGACACATAGGGTGACAGAAAAATGGCTTGCTTTGGTCCACCTCTTCCTGGGACTTCACCTATTTCGCCTTTTGCATCAGCTGAATGTCCAACATCAACATATGCCACTTTCTAAAACTCCCTAACTGTGCTGCCTCCCCCCCATGGCCGGGGTCACCACCTAGCGCACGACACCGTGCGAGTTCCGTTGCCCTGCACAGGTGGGTAGGCCGACTCTTGGGCGCGGGCACTGGCACAGGGTCCCTCACAGTGCAATCAAGTGTCTCTGACGGTGGTGGTGCACACCCGCCGTCAGACACACCGCCGTACTATGAGGGGCCCAGTGCCAGTACCGACGCCCACGAGTGGGCCCCCCTTGCTTGGGCAGGGCCCCAGCATTTGCAATCTTTACCTCTCCCTGCTCTTCCGCTGTGTAATCTGGGCCGTCAAATCCATACTGTGCCTGACACCGTCTGAGCCTGCCTCCTGATGTATAGACATATATTTTGAATGTGTACGCTATCCATACATGTTATCCGGGGATACGGTACCCTTTCTAACCTTTGTGCAATCACGTGCAATCCATACTGGGCCTAACACCGTCTGAGCCTGCCTCCTGAGACATATATTTTGAATGTGTACGCTATCCATACATGTTATCCGGGGATACGGTACCCTTTCTCACCTTTGTGCAATCACGTGTAATCCATACTGGGCGTGAGAACGGCTGGCGAGCTGTTAAGCAAGCTACAGCACCTGTGGTTTGCACACGTAAGTTTTTCATTTTTTCAGGAATGACGGTTAGGCCTAATTCCGGAACTGCGGTTGACCTGCACTTACTGGGAAATCATTGTTTGCGGGTAATAATTGTAATCAGTGATCCCCATCACTAACGTTGTTCAGCGGGTTATCTGCACCTGTAAGCGACAAACGCTGGCCTTTTCAGTGTAGCGCACATGCAGCCACGGACATGTAAGGGCATGACACACCAGTTATTGGCCAATCTCATGTGCCAGAGCCTCACGTGTCCCTCTAGTAAGCCGGACTCGGACCACGGGGCATGACGGAGTCTCGTTCATTAACGGAATTAAGCTTGCAATGTGTGCATCTGTTCTGTAGCAGGCATGGTTGAGGTTTCCCAGGTGGAGTCGAATTTAACCATAGGCTCCACTCCTGGTGGTGCCCTTCTGGACATTCCTTTAAGGTTCAGCTTTGCAACCATACTGCCCACGTAAAACAAACACTTTGCCTTCATGAACGCTGTTTGGAGGGTCATGACTCGTGGGAATAACGCCGCCCAATCAGTTAACCTGCTAGAGAGATCCTTCGTTGCTCCCAAGCATGACATCACACTCCCTAGGAAGAAGGTAATGCCACTGTGGCGACCGTACTCCTGGGGGCGACACAAGTGCACTGATGCCCAGCCACTGCTCGATGAATCTGCTGGTACATTGACCCAGACCACTACATTCCCCTCGCACGCTACACGGCCTGAATCTGACCCTGATGAAACTCAGGTTACCCTTCCCATATACAGTTCCATCTTACATGGTGACAAAGAGGAAGCTGCAGATGAAAGTGCAGGTTCGGCCCACCCGCTATCAGACACACCACCGTACTATCAGGGGCCCTGTGCCAGTGCCGTCGCCAACGAGTGGGCCCCCCCTGCTTGCTCAGGATCACAGCACTTGCAAAGTTGAAATACTGTGCAGTGAGATGGAAGATGGGGACGACGAGGAGTCCAGACTAGTACAGGGATTCCCTAGCGAGGAGACTTATTTGATTGTTTTCAATGTTGGGACAGCAATTTTTGGGGAGCACTATACTCTGGAGAATGATAGATGGGGCCCACCATACACTGGAACATTCCAAAGGTGGACATCAGACACTGGAGCAGCATTTACAGGGCCCATTATACACTAGAGCATTAGAAATGGGGCCCATTATGTTTGGAGCATTATTTGGGCCCATAAGACAGTGGAGCTTCATCCATGGGGACCAACATATACTGTAGCATTATGTGGAGCTCATCATATACTGTTTCAAACATTATATGGGACCAATGATTCTGTATGGAGAAATAGATGGGCCTCGTCATGAGATGTAAAAAGTGAGGTATTTTTCATTGTACTATACAGCTATTTCTCTGCCGTATCGGAGCATGATGAGTTGTGGCATGTGTTAAAGGGGCGCTCTTTCGCCCAGGGCACATGAAAACCTGCAGCCCTCCCCCCCCCACAACTTTAGCCAAATAACCCCCATTTTTCAGTGCGTAACTTGTATTATGAAGTTAATTAAGGTTGACAAGCTTAAGTAAGAAGAATTGATGCTTTTGGCATTCAAATGGGCACTGTTGGTGTGTTTCCTGTCCTCCTCTCACTGCCGACTTTTATTCCCCATTGACTTACATTGGGTTTCGTGTTTCGGGACGACCCCGACTTTTCCCTATAATCGGACGATCTTGATCGACCCGACTTTTGGAAAAGTCGGGTTTCACGAAACGAAACGCGACCCTAAAAAACCAAAAGTCGCTCAACTCTAGTGAGTATGAATGCTGGTCAAAAGGATGTGGAGAAACACTTGTGTGATTTAACTGTTGATGGCAAAAAGGTGGTGGCATTGTTAGACTCGGGAAGTGTGGTGACTCTGGTGAAGGCCAGTCTGGTGTCAGCCCCGACTGGACCATCAGACAAATTTTCTGTAACGTGTGTGCATGGAGACACCTGTTCGTACCTCACTACGGTCATATGCATTACTACTTCCTATGGGTCTGTGCAACATAAAGTGGGACTCGTCCTGGCATTGTTGCATGATGTTATCCTGGGCCGGGATTTTCCCCACTTCTGGCAATTGTGGGAGAATCAGTTGATACCCCAGGGTAATAGTGTACATGATTCTTCTCCCAGGGCGCGTGTGGGTCCCGAACCCCTGGAAGAGGTCTCCCCGGAAGACTCGGGGGAAGAGTCTGCTGGAAATGACCTGCAGTTCCCGTTTTCAGTCATGGCGGGTGATACGGAGGAGACCGTGGAAGAGGAGGAGGCCGACAGCCGTCCACCTCCCCGTTTGCCGGATTTAGAAGTTCAGAAAGATGACTTCCAAAGCGAGGAAATAAAGGATCCTACCCTTTCTCAGACTAGGACAAATGTAAAAGTGATAAATGGGGTACCCGTAGAACCTGGCTCTAGGCTGGCATATCCTTACATGGTTCTGGAGAATGATTTACTCTATCAGATAGAGAAAAAGGGGGAAGACACGGTGCAACTATTAGTCGTGCCAAAACCCTACCGGCGGCAGGTGCTGGACCTGGCCCACGGACATGTGATGGGAGGTCACCTGGGAGTCCAGAAAACCACCGAAAGGATATTACACTGTTTTGTTTGGCCAGGCATGCATCACGATATTCGTGTATATTGTGAGTCTTGTCCTGACTGCCAAGCCTCTGCGCCTAAGCCCCGGTTCTGTAGCCCCTTGGTACCCCTACCTATTATTGAAGTCCCGTTTGAGAGGATTGGGATGGATTTAGTTGGGCCCCTTCCACGGTCTGCACGTGGACACCAACATATCCTGGTCATCTTGGATTATGCCACTCGTTACCCGGAGGCCATCCCTTTGCGTAACACGGCCACGAAGACGATTGCCAAGGAACTGGTGCATGTGTTTAGTCGGGTCGGTATACCAAAACAGATACTCACCGACCAGGGGACCCCCTTTATGTCCAGGGTAGTGAAGGAGCTCTGCCGATTGTTACAAATCGAACCGTTACGCACATCCGTGTATCACCCTCAAACAGACGGGTTCGTCGAACGGTTCAATAAAGCTCTGAAGCAGATGCTGAGAAAGGTGATAGACAAGGATGGGAAGAACTGGGACTATTTACTTCCGTATTTGCTTTTTGCCATCAGGGAAGTACCCCAGTCTTCCACGGGATTCTCGCCTTTCGAGTTATTCATAGAATCATCATAGAATCATAGAATCTTAGAGTTGGAAGGGACCTCCTGGGCCATCTGGTCCAACCCCCTGCTCAAAGCAGGATTCGCTAAATCATCCCAGTCAGATGTCTGTCCAGCCTCTGTTTGAAGACTTCCATTGAAGGAGAACTCACCACTTCTCGTGGCAGCCTGTTCCACTCATTGATCACTCTAACTGTCAAAAGGATTTTTCAAATATCTAATCTGTGTCTCCTCCCATTCAGTTTCATCTCATTGCTTCTAGTCTTTCCTTGTGCAAATGAGAATAAAGTTGATCCTTCTACAATGTGACAGCCCTTTAGATATTTGTAGACAGCTATTAAGACTCCTCTCAGTCTTCTCTTCTGCAAACTAAACATTCCCAAATCCTGCAACCTTTCCTCATAAGACAGGGTTTGCAGACCGGTCACCATTCTGGTCGCTCTTTTCTGAACTTGCTCCAGTTTGTTGATGTCTTTTTTAAAATGTGGCGCCCAAAACTGGACACAATATTCCAGATGAGGTCTGACCAAAGAGGAGTAGAGGGAAATAATGACTTCACGTGATCTAGACTGTATGCTTCTGTTAATACATCCTAGAATTGCATTTGTATTTTTTGCTGCTGCATCACACTGTTGACTCATATTCAGTCTGTGATCTATTAGTATACCCAAGTCTTGTACGCCCGACGTCCTCGCGGACTGTTAGACGTTACAAAAGAAACCTGGGAGGGTCAGGTCACTCTGTTTAAAACGGTGATAGATCACGTCACACAAATGCAGGACCGTATTGCGGCTGTTATGCCTATCGTCAAAGAACACATGATGCAGGCTCAAGGAGCCCAAAAAAGAATTTATGATAGGGGCACCAAGATCCGTACGTTTGCACCCGGAGATAGGGTGTTGATCCTGGTCCCCACGGTGGACAGTAAGTTCTTGGCAAAGTGGCAGGGCCCCTTTGAGATTAAGGAAAGAGTTGGTGAAGTAAACTACAAAGTATACCAGGCAGGTAAATGGAAACCTGAACAGATTTATCATGTAAATCTGATAAAGCCCTGGAAGGATCGGTCTGCCTTGTCAGCGGAGCTGGCCCGTCCTGTCTGCTCGCATACCGTACCGGAGGTACGGGTTGCAGAGACTCTCTCGGAGCGGCAAAAGACTGAGGTCAGGCAGTTTCTACTTCACAACCAAAAGTTTTTCTCAGAAAAACCCGGGCAGACTACGCTAATGAAACATGACATCGTAACGGAACCTGGTGTCACAGTTCACGTAAAACCCTACCGAATTCCGGAAGCGCGCCGTGAAGCCGTTTCCCGAGAAGTGAAGGCAATGTTAGAGTTAGGAGTCATTGAGGAATCGCACAGTGCTTGGTCCAGCCCGATTGTGTTAATTCCTAAACTGGACGGCACCATCCGGTTCTGCAATGACTTCAGGAAACTGAATGCGGTCTCAAAATTTGATGCCTACCCTATGCCCCGGGTCGACGAGTTAATAGATCGGTTAGGAAAAGCCTGGTATATTACGACCCTAGACCTAGCAAAGGGGTATTGGCAGATCCCTCTGGCGGAGGCTGCCAGAGAAAAGACGGCATTTGCTACCCCAGAAGGTCTATTTCAGTATGTGTATATGCCATTTGGACTGCACGGAGCACCGGCGACCTTCCAGAGACTGATGGATCGAGTCCTGAGGCCACATAGGCAGTACGCTTCGGCCTATTTGGATGACAGTCATTTACAGCTTGGACTGGGAGACTCATCTCCAGAAAGTACAAGCTGTGATTGACGACCTGTGGGAGGCAGGTCTAACCGCGAACCCCAAGAAATGTCACATCGGGCTAGAAGGAGCCCGGTATTTGGGGTATGTAATTGGGAGGGGTGTTGTTAAACCCCAGGTTGATAAGATTCAGGCGGTTCAGGACTGGCCACAACCTGTCAACAAGAAGCAGGTGCAAGCCTTTCTGGGGATCGCCGGCTATTATCGCCGGTTCATACCCAATTTTGCAGCCATCGCTACCCCCCTGATGGATCTTACAAAAGGGAAAGACTCCGTCATGATTAAATGGAGTTTAGCGGCTGAAGAAGCCTTCCATAGCCTAAAACGGGCACTTTGCTCTCAACCCGTACTGGTGACTCCGGACTTCCGCAGCGAGTTTGTGGTACAAACGGATGCCTCTGAATCCGGTATCGGGGCCGTACTGTCACAAGTGAGGGACGGAGTGGAACACCCAGTCCTCTATCTCAGCAGGAAGCTGAACAAACATGAGCAAAAGTATGCAGTCATAGAAAAAGAGTGCCTCTCCATTAAGTGGGCTCTAGAGGCCCTCAAATATTACTTGGTGGGCCGAAAGTTCAGGCTGATCACTGACCATGCCCCTCTCAAGTGGATGCACTTGAACAAGGAACGGAATAGCCGGGTGACCTGGTGGTTCCTTGCCCTGCAGGCCTACACTTTTACGGTGGAGCACCGCCCAGGGGTACAGATGGGGAATGCAGATGCCCTGTCCCGAGTGCACTGTTTGGCGGGTGTCATTGCTCGACCGGAGTGGTCTGAGCAGAGGGGGGGGGATATGTGAGAATCATGTGGGAATAGTGGATGAGGGCAGGTATATCTCGCCCAGATTCCTTTCCTATGTGGCCTAGTCTGGTCAGTGTCTCACCTGGGGACTAATGAATAATGGGAGGTGGATATAAAAGGATGCCAGGTGGTTGTGTGAGTGTCTCAGTCTGGGGACACAGAGAGCCTGTCTGTGTGAGAGACACACGTGAGTGGAAGCAGTGCCCACTGCAACTGTGGTTTGGCTGGACGGGAGAAGCCCGCCAGTTGGTAGTTAGGTTGTCCATTGTTTAGTTAGTGCCGGACAGGCAAGGATTTGTTTTATGGTTTTTTTCTTTATGCATTGCTTTCAACATTAATAAACCTGACCCAGTGTCAGTTATACCCGGACCCCGGCTGTGTGCCTGAGTTTCATGCTGAATGCACGTGACCTTTGACCCCAGCAAAGGCGATCCCGGAGTGTTTTATCACAATATGTTGGAGCGGTTGTGTGAGCAGCAGGCAGCAGTCATGGAGTACCAGCTGCATCAGGCGCAAACAAGTCGCACTGTGCGCCGTTCACACTTCAGCACCACTGAGTGGGCCTCTATGAAGGACATCTGCTTTGTTTTGCGTGCCTTCGATGATTCCACGCGGATGGCGAGTGCAGATGATGCACTAGTCAGCATGACTGTCCCCCTTATCTGCCTGCTTCAAAAAACACTGCAAGCACTAAGGGAGGAGGTTTTGGAAGAGGTGGAGGATGAGGAGTCACAAATGCCATTTGCTTCTGGACAGTCTGCGCTACGTGGTTCCTCACAAAGGCCTAGGCAGGGGACACTTTGTGAGGAGGATGAGGAGGAGTCAATGGAGGAGGAAGACATCTCTCCAGAGGAGGGAGGTACACAAAGCTCTAGTCAGTATGTACAGCGAGGGTGGGGTGATGCAGAGCAGGCAGAGATCACGTCTCAAGCAGGGGACAGCGTTTCTTTGGCAGTTGGGAGTCTGCAGCACATGGTTGATTTCATGCTGCAGTGCCTGAGAAACGACCGCCGCATCGCCCACATTCTCAACACGGCTGATTATTGGGTGTACACCCTCCTAGATCCTCGCTACTGGGACAACTTACAAAGCCTCATACCAACGTTGAACCGGGAGCGTAAACTGCGGGAGTACCAAGACACACTGGTGCAGTCCATCATGTTCTCCATTCCACCCGACAGCAGTGGTGCTAGTGCTTTACAAAGCAGCTCTGTGCGTCGAGGCAGTGGAGGAAGCTCGGCACAAAGAGGGAGCAGAGGCAGCGCCTCAGCACAAGGCAAGACCAGTATGGCCCAAATGTGGCAAAGTTGTGTGTCTGCCACAAATGTCTACACCATCACAGACGGCTCCAGTCAGCAGGAGGCAACGTTTCCGTCAGATGGTGACAGACTACATGTCTTGCCCTGTCAGTGTACTCCCAGATGGCTCTTCCCCCTTCAAGTTTTGGGTCTCTAAGCTGGATACATGGCCAGAGCTCAGTCAGTATGCATTGGAGGTGCTGGCTTGCCCTGCTGCCAGTGTATTATTGTAACTCGTCTTTAGTGCCGCAGGTGGTGTACTAACAGACCGTCGCACGCGACTATCCTCCGATAACGTTGACCGGCTTACTTTTCTGAAAATGAACAAGGCCTGGATCTCACCTGAATTTGCCAGTCCTCTTCCAGAATGAATAATTGGTTGGCAACAGTATCCAGGTCTCCTGTTGTGTTCATGTTTCTACCACCTGAACTGTTATGATGAGTCACCGAAGGAGGAAAAAACAAAATACCAGCTAAGTCCAGAAAAACCAGAGAGGTTGGCAGCTATCGGATTGCAGACCCCTGGACCTATCCACAACAACTAGCAGTAGCCGTGGGGGGTTCCTACGGTGCCCTAGACCCCTCGATCACAGCCGGAGAACTAGATAGCCTAAAGACAGAAAAGGGAAAACTAAACTGCCCCAGAGCAGACCCCAAAGCAATAGGCAGCCCCCAACATATAATGACGGTGAAGCAAGATGAAAACACTAACAAAGATAGAAAGATAGGTTGAGCAAATGATGGGGCCCAAGCTAACTACATAGGACAGGATAGGAAAGCTGCTGTCTGCCATCCGCAAAAACCCTATTAAAATGAGCCAACCGACTGATAGGAAAAACAGGCCCTGAAGTCGCTAGGCTTCAAAAGACTATTTCAGAACTCAGGTATATTCTGAAGACAGAGCAAAAGATCAACAGATCAGAGACAAAAATGGAATTCAGCTCACCCCCAGCCGGGGATGGCAGAACTCCCAAAAAACAAGGCAAAACAAAAACAAAACTGAAGAGTACAAAGCAGAGCAGAAAAACTTAGCTTTGAGATGCAGGAATCAGACTGGTCTCCAAGAATCCAGCAGGAAAATCACCAGCCAGGAAGAAGGGCGTCGGCAGCCTTATATCCAGTCCTCAATTCCAGCCACCCAGTAATCATCTAGCTGCCCAGGTGTTTGGTAATCAGCCTCACTACCTTCCTTCACCAGAGGAGGGAGTTCATCAGACCTCAATGGTGAAGGGAAAAATGAACTCACAACACTGAACTGTAATCCCTGGGCTCCAACACCGCCAGTTGTTGCTCAGAAGTGCCGTCTGCACAGAAAAAAACATGCTCCAGTGTTAGTCGGGTTCAGTAACGCCAGCTGCTCCCCTGCTGTGTGGACGGCAAAGTCTCCTGCTGCCTCCACATTCAAACTACATCAGATATAAAACTTGCTCCAAGTAGGCCTCAGCCTAAACCATGATTGTTCCTGGGCTCCAACACTGCCAGTTGTTGCTCAGAAGTGCCGTCTTCACAGAAAAAAACACTAGCTCCTGTGTCAGTGGGGTTCAGTAACGCCAGCTGCTCCCCTGCTATGTGTCCGGCAATATCTCCTGCTCCCTCCACATTCACCCCGCATCAGATATTAAACTTGCTCCAAGTAGGCATCAGCCTAAACCATGATTGATCCTGGGCTCCAACACTGCCAGTTGTTGCTCAGAAGTGCCGTCTACACAGAAAAAAACACATGCTCCTGTCTCAGTGGGGTTCAGTAACACCAGCTGCTCCCCTGCTGTGTGTCCGGCAATATCTCCTGCTCCCTCAAAAATCACACTACATCAGATTTGCCTTGCTGGTGATCCTGCTGGATTCTTGGAGACCAGTCTGATTCCTGCATCTCAAAGCTAAGTTTTTCTTCTCTGCTTTGTACACTTCAGTTTTGTTTTTGTTTTGCCTTGGATAGGGTTGCAGATGGCAGACAGCAGCTTTCCTATCCTGTCCTATTTAGTTAGCTTGGGCCCCATCATTTGCTCAACCTATCTTTCTATCTGTGTGAGTGTTTTCATCTTGCTTGACCATCATTATATGTTGGGGGCTTTTTTCGCCTATCTTGCTCATTCACATGCTGCTGAACCAAAGATTCCTACTCCTGATGTGTTTATTGGGGATCGGTCTAAATTCTTGAATTTCAAGAATAATTGTAAATTATTTTTTGCCTTGAAGCCTAACTCGTCAGGGAGCTCCGCGCAGCAGGTTAAAATTGTCATCTCTGCTGCGCGGCGATCCCCAGGATTGGGCGTTTTCTTTGAAACCTGATGATCCTATTCTGAATAATGTGAACGCATTTTTTCAAGCCTTGGGGTTGTTGTATGATGAACCTAATGCTATGGATCAGGCTGAAAAGACCCTGTTGGCATTAAGCCAGGGTCGGGATTCGGCAGAGTTGTACTGTCAAAAATTCCGAAAGTGGGCGGTTCTTACTACCTGGAATGATGGTGCCTTGGCAGCCCTCTTTCGGAAGGGTTTGTCAGAAACTGTAAAAGATACTATGGTGGGATTTCCTGTTCCCTCTGGTCTTGACGATTCTATGTCATTAGCCATTCAGGTGGATCGGCGTTTACGTGAACGCAAAACTACACGAGAGATGTTGCCACCTGTTGAACAAATGTCTGAACCTATGCAATGTGATAGAGTTTTGTCTAGGGCGCAACGTCAGGAGTTCAGAAGGCGTAATAAGCTGTGTTTTTTCTGTGGAGATGCCTCTCATATTATTTCTGTCTGCCCTAAACGAGAGAAACGTTGGGCACACACGTTTTCTGTGGGTGGTGTTCAACCTAAGTTTCTTCTGGCAATTACTCTGATCTGCTCCCTGTCCACATTTTCCGCAAAGGCTTTTGTGGATTCGGGAGAAGCTCTGAACCTGATGGACTTGGATTTTGCTAAACGTTGTGGATTTCCTATGACACCTCTGCGGATGCCTATCCCTTTGAGGGGTATTGATGCTACTCCTTTGGCGAAGAATAAACCTCAGTTTTGGACCCAGGTGGTAATGCGGGTCGCCCCAGACCATCAAGAAAATTGCAGATTTTTGGTGTTGCATAATTTGCATGATACCATTGTTCTGGGGTTTCCCTGGTTGCAAATCCATAATCCAGTTCTGGATTGGAAATCTTTGTCTGTGGTGAGTTGGGGTTGTCGGTGTGCCCTTAGTGATGCTCCTGTTTTCTCCACCTCTCCCCAGTCGCATGCTGTTCCTGACTATTTGGCTGACTTGTCTGATGTATTTAGTGAGAATCAGTCTGCGTCTTTGCCTCCTCATAGGAGTTATGACTGTGCAATTGAGCTGAACCCGGGGTGTAAATTCCCCAAGGGTCGGCTTTTCAATTTATCTGTACCCGAGCACGAGGCTATGCGATCCTATATTAAGGAGTCGTTGGAGAAGGGTCTTATTAGACCATCCTCTTCACCCTTAGGTGCTGGGTTTTTTTCGTGGCTAAAAAGGATGGTTCATTAAGGCCTTGTATTGACTATCGTGCCCTCAACAAAATTACTGTTAAATATCAGTATCCGTTACCCCTGATTTCTGATCTATTCTCCAGAGTTAAAGGTGCTTGCTGGTTTACCAAGCTTGACCTCAGGGGGGCATATAATCTTACTCGCATTAAGCACGGGGATGAATGGAAGACGGCGTTTAATTCTCCGGAGGGACATTTTGAGTACCTGGTGATGCCTTTTGGGCTCACTAATGCCCCTTCTGTCTTCCAGTGCTTCATGAACGATATATTCCAAGACTTTGTGGATAAATTTTTGATTATCTATCTGGATGATATTTTGATCTTCTCCAAGAATTGGGACTCTCATGTGGAACATGTTCGGACTGTGTTCCGGATTTTGAGGGAGAATTCCCTGTATGTCAAGGGATCGAAATGCCTTTTTGGGGTACAGAGGATTTCATTTTTGGGATTTATTTTGTCTCCGTCAACTATTGAAATGGACCCGGCCAAGGTACAGGCCATTTATGATTGGGTTCAGCCCACTTCTTTGAAGGCCCTCCAGAAGTTTTTGGGTTTTGCTAATTTTTATCAGAAATTTATAGCTAATTTTTCTGGTATTGCCAAGCCATTGACTGATTTGACTAGGAAGGGTGCTGATGTGCTGAATTGGTCTCCGGAGGCTGTTTCTTCCTTTCAGGAGCTGAAGTGAAGATTCACTTTTGCTCCGGTTTTGCGGCAACCTGATGTCTCACTCCCGTTTCAGGTGGAGGTGGACGCTTCTGAGATTGGTTCAGGAGCGGTGTTGTCCCAAAAAGATCCTGTGACATCTAAAATGAATCCTTGTGCTTTCTTTTCCTGAAAGTTCTCCCCATCCGAACGTAACTATGATGTGGGGAATCGGGAACTGTTGGCCATGAAATGGGCATTTGAGGAGTGGAGACATTGGTTGGAGGGAGCCAAACACCAAGTCGTGGTCCTTACTGACCACAAGAATTTGATTTACCTGGAGTCGGCCAAGCGCTTGAATCCTAGACAGGCTAGGTGGGCCTTTTTTTTCACACGTTTTGATTTTGTGGTCTCTTTTCTTCCGGGCACTAAGAATGTCAAGGCAGACGCCCTCTCTAGGAGTTTCCTTGCTGATTCCCCTGTTGTGACTAAGCCTGCTACCATCTTAGGCGAGGGGGTAGTTCTTTCTGCCATTTCGCCCGATTTGAGACGTGCTCTGGAAGAGTTTCAGGAGGACAAACCTGAGCGTTGTCCCAGTGGAAAGTTGTATGTTCCTGACCAGTGGAGGAAGAGAGTGATGTCTGAAGTTAATTGCTCTGCATTGGCTGGTCATCCAGGTATTTTTGGTACTAGAGATCTGGTGAGTCGGTCTTTTTGGTGGCCCGCCTTGTCTCATGATGTCAGGAATTTTGTGCAGTCCTGTGGGACTTGCTCCCGGTCTAAACCTTGTTCTCGTTCTAGTGGCTTGTTGATGCCTTTGCCGGTGCCCAGGAAGCCATGGACCCATATTTCAATGGATTTTATCTCTGATATGCCTGTCTCTCAGAGAATGACTGTTATTTGGGTGATTTGTGATAGATTCTCTAAGATGGTCCATCTTGTACCACTCCCTAAGTTGCCATCTTCCTCTGAGTTGGTGTCCTTGTTTTTGCAACAGGTGGTTCGCTTGCACGGGATTCCTGAGAACATTGTATCTGACAGAGGAGTTCAGTTTGTGTCTAGATTTTGGAGGACTTTCTGTTCCAAGCTGGGAATTCAGTTGTCCTTCTCCTCTGCGTTTCACCCTCAGACCAATGGGCAGACGGAGAGAACAAACCAGACCTTGGAGTCGTATTTGAGATGTTTTATTTCTGCCGATCAGGATGATTGGGTTTCATTTTTGCCCTTGGCCGAATTTGCTTTAAATAATAGAGCTAGTTCTGCCACTTTGATGTCACCTTTTTTTTGTAACTTTGGGTTTCACCCTCGATTTTCTTCAGGGCAGGTGGAGCCTTCTGCCTGCCCAGGTGTTGACACTGTGGTGGAGAGAATGCACCAGATCTGGGACCAAGTAGTGGATAAGTTGTCTGTCTCCCAGGAAAAGGCCCAGCGGTTTTCCAACTGGCGTAGGACCGTTGGTCCCCAGTTTAAGATGGGTGATATGGTTTGGTTGTCATCAAAAAATATCGCTATGAAGGTGGCTTCTCCTAAGTTTAAGCCTAGATTTATTGGACCTTAAAAGATTTTGGAAATTATTAATCCGGTCTCTTTTCGGTTGGCTCTTCCTGTCACATTTAAAATTCATAATGTGTTTCATAAGTCCTTGTTGAAGAGGTTTGTTGAACCAGTAGTTCCTGTGGTGGCACCTCCTGACCCTGTATTGGTTGAAGGTAACATGGAATATGAGGTAGAGAAGATACTGGATTCCCGTCTGGCTAGACGGAGACTCCAGTATTTGGTTAAGTGGAAGGGTTATGGTCAGGAGGATAATTCCTGGGTCTCTGCCTCTGATATTCATGACGAAAGATTGGTGTGTGCCTTTCATCGGGCTCACCCGGATCGCCCTGGTGGCATGGATGAGGGTTTGGTGACCCCTCCTCAAGGGGGAGGTACTGTTGTGAGTTCATTTTTCCCTTCACCATTGAGGTCTGATGAACTCCCTCCTCTGGTGAAGGAAGGTAGTGAGGCTGATTACCAAACACCTGGGCAGCTAGATGATGACTGCGTGGCTGGAATTGAGGACTGGATATAAGGCATCCGACGCACTTCTGCCTTGCTGGTTATCCTGCTGGATTCTTGGAGACCAGTCTGATTCCTGCGTCTCAAAGCTAAGTTTTTCTGCTCTGCTTTGTACACTTCAGTTTTGTTTTTGTTTTGCCTTGCTTTTTGGGAGTTCTGCCATCCCCGGCTGGGGGTGAGCTGAATTCCATTTTTGTCTCTGATCTGTTGATCTTTTGCTCTGTCTTCAGAATATACCTGAGTGCTGATATAGTCTTTTGAAGCCTAGCGACTTCAGGGCCTGTTTTTCCTATCAGTCGGTTGGCACATTTTGGATAGGGTTTTTGCGGATGGCAGACAGCAGCTTTCCTATCCTGTCCTATTTAGTTAGCTTGGGCCCCATCATTTGGTCAACCTATATTTCTATCTGTGTTAGTGTTTTCATCTTGCTTCACCGTCATTATATGTTGGGGGCTGCCTATTGCTTTGGGGTCTGCTCTGGGGCAGTTTAGTTTTTCCCCTTTCTGTCTTTAAGCTATGTAGTTCTCCGGCTGTGATCGAGGGGTCTAGGGCACCGTAGGAACCCCCCACGGCTACTGCTAGTTGTTGTGGATAGGTTCAGGGGTCTGCAATCCGATAGCTGCCAACCTCTCTGTTTTTTTCTGGTCTTAGCTAGTATTTTGTTTTTTTCCTCCTTCGGTGACTCATCATAACAGAGGATGACGATTGGACCTCAGGAGTCTCAGATTGAATTTAAGACAGCCGACGCCCTATTCAGTTGCTGGTGATTCCTTCTGGCTTGTCAGCTCTTGGTTTTCAGCTCTGTTCCAGTCATCTAAAGCTAAGTTTTTCTGCTAATGTTCACACTTGATTTTGTTGGTCTATTCAGTTTTTTGTGTGGTCAGCCAGCCCCGGCTGGGGGCTGTGCTGAATTTCCACTCTTATTTATCAGTATTTTGCCAATTTGCTTTTTGTCCCTTACTAGTTTGGTCTCTTTTTGCTCTGTCTCAGAATATTTCAGAGTGCTGATATAGTGGGAGAAGTCTAGTGACTTCAGGGTCAATTTTGCTATCAGAAGTATTGGACATTATTTTTGTAGGGGTTTTTGCAGGTTGCAGACAGTGTCTTTCCTTTCCTTTCCTTTCTAGTTAGTTGGGCCCCATTGTTTGCTCAGCCTATTTTTCCTGCTTGTGTCTGTGCCTTCATCTTGTTTCACCGTCAATACATGTGTGGGGGCTATCTATTCCTTTGGGGTCTGCTCTGGGGCAGTTAGTTTTCCCCTTTTCTTGCTTTAGGCTTATTTAGTCCTCTGGCCGTGACGAGGCATCTAGGTTCATCGTAGGTACGCTCCACGGCTGCTGCTAGTTGTGTTGTAGGATCAGGGATCTGCCATCTGCATAGTTACCAACCTCTCTGGTTTTCTGTGACTTAGCTTATTTTGCTTTTTTCTCCTCAGTGGCCCATTCATAACAGAATCACCAGCCATACCGCAAATTCTAGGGTACTCAAAAGCAGGAAAAAGTTGTTAAAAAAAAAAAGTGTCAGAATTTTTTTTTTTATATATTTTTTCCTCTTTTTCTCTGGGGCCGTAGGAGGATTTTTTTTTCCTTTTTCCTAATGGAGATTAAGCAATTGTCTGATCGTGTGGAGCAGCTGGCTGCTGAAGTGCAGGGAATTTCCACCTACTTCATTCAGTCACATGCTGCTGAACCTAAGATCCCTACTCCTGATGTGTTTTCTGGGGATCGGTCTAAATTTCTGAATTTTAAGAATAATTGTAAATTATTTCTGGCCTTGAAGCCTAACTCATCGGGGAGCTCTGTGCAGCAGGTTAAAATTGTCATCTCCTTGCTGCACGGCGATGCCCAGGATTGGGCGTTTTCTCTGACACCTGAAAATCCTATTCTGACTAATGTGGATGCATTTTTTCAAGCCTTGGGGTTGTTGTATGAGGAACCTAATGCTGTTGATCAAGCTGAGAGAACCCTGTTGGCATTAAACCAGGGTCAGGATTCTGCAGAGTTATACTGTTAAAAATTCCGAAAGTGGGCGGTCCTTACTACATGGAATGATAGTGCATTGGCAGCTCTCTTTCGGAAGGGTTTATCAGAGACCGTAAAAGATGTTAAGGTGGGATTTCCTGTTCCCTCTGGTCTGGATGATTCTATGTCATTAGCCATTCAAGTTGATCGGCGTTTATGTGAACGTAAAACTACACGGGAGGCGCTGCCACCTTTTGAACAAACGTCTTAACCTATGCAATGTGATGGGGTTTTGTCTAGGGCGCAACATCAGGAGTTTAGAAGGCGTAATAAGCTGTGTTTTTTCTGTGGAGATGCCTCGCATATTATTTCTGTCTGCCCTAAACGAGAGAAACGTTTTGCACACACATTTGCTGTGTGCAGTGTACAACCTAAGTTCCTTTTGGCAATTACTCTGATCTGCTCCTTGTCCACATTTTCCACTAAGGCTTTTGTGGATTCAGGAGCAGCGTTGAATCTGATGGATTTGGACTTTGCTAAACGTTGTGGTTTGTCCATGACGCCTCTGCAGACGCCCATTCCTTTGAGGGGTATTGATGCCACTCCTTTGGCGGAGAATAAACCTCAGTTTTAGACCCAGGTGACAATGCGAGTTGCCCCAGACCACCAAGAAAATTGTAAATTTTTGGTGCTGCATAATTTGCATGATACTATTGTTGTTCTGGGTTTTCCTTGGTTGCAAACTCATAATCCAGTTTTGGATTGTAAATCTGGGTCTGTGGTGAGTTGGGGTTGTCAGTGTGTTCTTAGGGATGCTCCTGTTTCCTCCACCTCTCCTCAGTCTCATGATATTCCTGATTATCTAGCCGATTTTTCTGATGCATTTAGTGAGAGTAAGTCTGCGTCTTTGCCTCCTCATAGGAGTTATGACTGTGCAATTGAGTTGATGCCTGGGTGTAAATTTCCCAAGGGTCGGCTTTTCAACTTATCAGTACCCGAACATGATGCTATGCGATCCTATATTAAGGAGTCATTGGAGAAGGGTCATATTAGACCATCCTCGTCACCTTTAGGTGCTGGGGGGTTTTTTGTGGCCAGGAAAGATGGTTCATTAAGACCGTGTATTGATTATCGTTCCCTTAACAAGATGACGGTTAAATATCAGTATCCGTTACCTCTGATGTCTGATTTATTCTCCAGAGTTAAGAGTGCCTGCTGGTTTACTAAGCTTGACCTCAGGGGGGCGTATAATCTTATTCGCATCAAGCACGGGGATGAATGGAAGACGGCGTTTAATACTCCGGAGGGACATTTTGAGTACCTGGTGATGCCTTTTGGGCTCACTAATGCCCCTTCTGTCTTCCAGTCCTTTATGAACGATATTTTCCGTGACTTTGTGGATAAGTTTTTGATCATCTATCTGGATGATATTTTGATCTTTTCTAGAGATTGGGATTCTCATGTGGAACACGTCCGGACTGTGTTCCGGATTTTGAGGGAGAATTCCCTGTTTGTTAAGGGATCGAAATGCCTCTTTGGTGTACAGAGGATTTCATTTTTGGGATTTATCTTATCTCCATCAACTATTGAAATGGACCCGGCCAAGGTACAGGCCATTTATGATTGGGTTCAGCCTACTTCTTTGAAGACCCTCCAGAAGTTTTTGGGTTTTGCTAATTTCTGTCGTAAATTTATAGGTAATTTTTCTGGTATTGTCAAACCACTGACTGATCTGACCAAGAAGAGAGCTGATGTGCTGAATTGGTCTCCTGAGGCAGTCTCAGCATTTCAGGAGCTTAAGCGGAGATTTACTTCAGCTCCAGTTTTATGGCAACTTGATGTCTCACTTCCATTTCAGGTGGAGGTAGATGCTTCTGAGATTGGTGCAGGAGCTGTTTTGTCCCAAAAAGACCATGTGACTTCTAAGATGAATCCCTGTGCCTTCTTTTCTCGAAAGTTCTCCCCATCTGAACGCAACTATGACGTGGGGAATCGGGAATTGTTGGCCATGAAGTGGGCATTTGAGGAGTGGAGACATTGGTTGGAGGGAGCTAGACATCAAGTTGTGGTCCTCACCAATCACAAGAATTTGATTTATCTGGAGTCGGCCAAACGCTTGAATCCTAGACAGGCTAGATGGGCCCTTGTTTATCACGCATTTTAATTTTGTGGTCTCTTTTCTTCCAGGCACTAAGAATGTTAAGGAAGACGCCCTTTCTAGGAGTTTCTTTGCCGATTCTCTTAGTGTGACCTAGCCTACTACCATCCTAGGTGAGGGGGTAGTTCTTTCTGCCATTTCGTCCGATTTCAGACGCGCCCTGGAGGAATTTCAGGAGGATAAACCTGAGCATTGCCCTATGGGAAAATTGTATGTTCCTGACCAGTGGAGAAAGAGAGTGATGTCTGAAATTCATTGCTCCGCATTGGCTGGTCATCCGGGTATTTTTGGTACCAGAGATTTGGTGAGTCAGTCGTTTTGGTGGCCTGCCTTATCTCGAAACATCAGAAATTTTGTACAGTCCTGTGTGACTGTTCTCGGTCTAAACCCTGTTCTCGTTCTAGTGGGTTGCTGATGCCCTTGCCGGTGCCCAAGAAGCCATGGACCCATATCTCAATGGATTTTATTTCTGATCTTCCTGTCTCTCAGAGAATGACTGTTATCTGGGTGATTTGTGATAGATTTTCAAAGATGGTCCATCTTGTACCACTCCCAAAGTTGCCATCTTCCGCTGAGTTGAAGCCCTTAATTTTACAACAGGTGGTTCAGTTACATGAGATTCTTGAGAACATTGTGTCTGACAGAGGAGTCCAGTTTGTTTCCAGATTCTGGAAAGCCTTTTGTTCCAATCTGGGAATTCAGTTATCCTTCTCCCCCGCGTTTCATCCCCAGATCAATGGACAGACTGAGAGAACAAACCAGACCTTGGAGTCTTATTTGAGATGTTTTATATCTGCTGATCAGGATGATTGGGTCTCAGTTTTGCCCTTGGCTGAATTCGCACTGAACAATAGAGCTAGTTCTGCCACTTTGATATCACCCATTTTCTGTAATTTTGGGTTTCATCCTCGATTCTCTTCAGGGCAAGTGGAATCTTTGTCCTGCCCAGGTGTGGACACTGTGGTTAAGAGAATGCAGCAGATATGGGACCAAGTGGTGGATAAGTTGTCACTCTCTCAGGAAAAGGCCCAGCGATTTTCCAACCGGCATAGGACCATTGGTCCCCGGTTTAAAGTGGGTGATACGGTTTGGTTGTCGTCTATGAATATTCCTATGAAGGTTGCATCTCCTAAATTTAAGCCAAGATTTATTGGTCTTTATAAGATTTTGGAAATTCTTAATCCTGTTTCGTTTCGATTGGCTCTTCCAGTTACGTTCAAGATCCATAACGTATTTCACAAATTTCTGTTGAAGAGCTTTGCTGAGCCAGTGGTTCCTATGGCAGCACCTCCTGACCCTGTGTTGGTTGAAGGCAATGTGGAATATGAGGTAGAGAAAATATTGGATTCTCGTTTTGTTAGGCGGAGACTCCAGTATTTGGTCAAATGGAAGGGTTATGGTCAGGAGGATAATTCTTGGGTCTCTGCCTCTGATATTCATGCCAATAGATTGGTTCGTGCTTTTCACCGGGCCCATCCTGATCGGCCTGATGGCGTGGATGTGGGTTCGGTGACCCCTCCTCAAGGGGGGGTACTGTTGTGAGTTCATTCTCTGGTTGACCAGTTGTGAGTTCTCCTTCCAGACTCCCTCTGGTGGTAACAGGAGGTAGTGAGGCTGATTTGATCAGTGGAGATCTGCCACCTGAGAATGAGGCTGACGATTGGACCTCAGGACTCTCAGATTGGATTTAAGACAGCCGATGCCCTATTCAGTTGCTGGTGATTCCTTCTGCCTTGTCAGCTCTTGGTTTTCAGCTCTGTTCCAGTAATCTAAAGCTAAGTTTTTCTGCTAATGTTCACACTTGATTTTGTTGGTCTATTCAGTTTTTTGTGTGGTCAGCCAGTCGCGGCTGGGGGCTGTGCTGAATTTCCACTCTTATTTATCAGTATTTTGCCAATTTGCTTTTTGTCCCTTACTAGTTTGGTCTCTTTTTGCTCTGTCTCAGAATATTTCAGAGTGCTGACATAGTGGGAGAAGTCTAGTGACTTCAGGGTTAATTTTGCTATCAGAAGTGTTGGACATTATTTTTTTAGGGTTTTTTGCAGGTTGCAGACAGTGTCTTTCCTTTCCTTTCTATTTAGTTTGAGCCCCATCGTTTGCTCAGCCTATTTTCCTGCCTGTGTTTGTGCCTTCATCTTGTTTCTGTCAGAGACACCGCACTGAACTTGCTCACTGAGCCAGTGCACGTGTCCTGAGTAAAGCGAACAGTGCTCAAAGCTACCTGTGGAGCGGGCAGCAACCGAATAGATGCGTACTTCAGAGCTGCAGGACCTGAAGCACGTGACTGCTGGGGGCGTGGCCTAAACTCCACAGAGCTAGGAGCTGCAAGACAATTCCTAGCAGAGTAACTGCGAGACAAAGTTACCAAGGGGAATAGACAGTGAGAATAGTCAGGACGTAGCCAATGAGTCACACACAGAGATAGCTGTAGGGTACCAAAGGGGGCGAGCAGAGAGTAGTCAGGTCACATGCAATGAGTCATACACAGATAGTTGCAAGGTACAAGAGGGGCGAGCAGAGAGTAGTCAGGTCACATGCAATGAGTCATACACAGATAATAACGCAGTACAAAATCAACAGGCAAACTCACAACGGGAAACAGAATCGGGTCAGAACCATATAAACAAGCTATAGCAACAAACAGGCACACGGGGGTCAGCACACTAGGCCAAAGGCAAAAGTATAACTGGCAGGGATTGAAGCTACCCAGAGGTTTATGAAGCTCTCCCAGAACCAGAAAGAGGCCACAATCATTAACCCCAAGTGTGCAGGTCAAAACCTGCACAGAGCTCCAGACATTAACCCCCGGTGTGCAGCTCAAAAACCCGCACTGGGATCATGACAGTTTCACCGTCAATACATGTGTGGGGGCTGTCTTTCCTCTGGGGTCTGCTCTGGGGCAGTTAGTTTTCCCCTTTTCATGCTTCAGGCTTATTTAGTTCTCCGTCTGTGACGAAGTGCCTAGGAACATCGTAGGTACGCTCCACGGCTGCTGCTAGTTGTGTGGTAGGATCAGGGATCTGCAATCTGCATAGTTACCAACCTCTCTGGTTTTCTGTGACTTAGCTTGTTTTGCTTTTTTCTCCTCGGTGACCCATTCATAACAGTTGGGGTTGGAATTAGGGTTGAGGTTGGAGAGGGTTAGGGTTGGAATTAGGCATCTAGATAAGCTCCGTGAGGGGTCTAGTTTTCAAAATAGGGTCACTTGTGGGGGGTTTCTACTATTTAGGCACATCAGGGGCTCTGGAAACGGAACATGACGCTCTCAGACCATTCCATCAAAGTCTGCATTCGAAAACAGCACTACTTCCCTTTCTAGCCCCGACGTGTGCCCAAACAGTGGTTCCCCCAACATTTGGGGTACTAGGGTACTCAGGACAAATTGGAGAACAACTTTTGGGGTCCAATTTCTCCTGTTACTCTTGTGAAAATAAAACATTGTGGGCTAAAAATCATTTTTGTGGGAAAAAAAGATTTTTTATTTTCACAGCTCTGCGTTATATACTTTAGTGAAACACTTGGGGGTTCAAAGTGCTCACCACACATCTAGATAAGTTCCGTGGAGGGTCTAATTTCCAAAATGGGGTCACTTGTGGGGAAGCTCCAATGTTTAGGCACATAGGGGCTTTCCATACGCAACATGGTGTCCGCTAATGATTGGAGCTAATTTTCCATTCAAAAAGTCAAATGGCGCTCCTTCCCTTCCGAGCCCTACCGTGCACCCAAACAGCGGTTTATGACCACATATTTTAGGATCCATTTTATCCTGTTGCCCACGTGAAAATGAAAAAATTAATGCTAAAAGAACATTTTTGTTGGAAAAATTAAAATGGCCATTTTTTTTATTCCATATTGCTTTAGTTCCTGTGAAGCACCTGAAGGGTTAATAGACTTCTTGAATGTAGTTTTGAGCACCTTGAGGGGTGCAGTTTTTATAATGGTGTCACTTTTGGGTATTTTCTGCCATATAGACCCCTCAATCTGACTTCAAATGTGAAGTGGTCCATAAAAAAAATGGTTTCTTGTTGTAAAAATGAGAAATCGCTGCTCAACTTTTAACCCTTATAACTTCCTAACAAAAAAAAATTTGCTTCCAAAATTGTGCTGATGTAAAGTAAACATGTGGGAAATGTTATTTAGTAACTATTTTGTGTCACATAACTCTCTGGTTTAACAGAATAAAAATTAAAAATTTGAACATTGCGAAATTTTCAAAATTTTTTACCAAATTTCCAATTTTTTTCACAAACGCAAAAAATATCAACCTAAATTTACCACTAGCATGAAGCCCAATATGTCACGAAAAAACATTCTCAGAATCGCTAGAATCCGTTAAAGCGTTCCTTAGTTATTACCTCATAAATGGACATTGGTCAGAATTGCAAAAAATGGGCCAGGTCATTAAGGTCAAAATAGGCTGGGTCATGTAGGGTTAGGAGGTAGCAGAAAGGAGGTAGCAACAAGCTTAGGAAGCTAACAGTCCATTGAGGCATGTGTCTGGGTCGCCCTCCCAGGGCTGTGGGGTACTCGGTACCGGGCCGGTATCGGCGGGATGTGTCACGGCAGCGGCGACCCGGTCCGTGGCCCTGGGCGCCCAATTAATAGGGAAGAATGAATGGTGAAAATGCAATGGATTAGATAAATAGTTTGTGATGCCACCTGTGGTGTTCAGCAATGAAGATGTTAAGCCAACGCTGCATGCAGATCCTCTGGGACCGGTGGTGTGGTGCAGCAAAGATGTTAAAGCTCCCCACAGGTGGAGCTGTAGTCCCAGGGCAGTGTAAAAAGGAGATAATAGTTGGGAGACGTGGATGGTGCAGCGATGTAGCAGTGTTGAGGATGTTGGCGCCGGAATGAGTGGAGGACACAAGGGCTTGTAGTTCCAAAGCTTTACTCACAGTCTGTAGTACGTACAGGTGCCTGCCTCCGTGCTGTGTCTGCCGGGTCAGGGGCTCAGTCAACCTCCAGGTCAGATGGAATGCTCCTTTCCAACACTCCGCCAACATGTGCCTTTCTGAACGTCTCCTCTATAGCGCCTTTGAGTGAAGTACTCCCAGTACTGAGTTACACTGGAGTTCCTCCTGTCAGATGTTCCCAAGAACTATACTTGTACGGCAGACAGCTGTAGCCTGCTTTGGGGACTCCTTACTCCTAAGTCCCGGCTCACTATCAATGTTGCTGTTTTGCCCTCAAGTCTTAGATGGGAGTAGTGCATTTACAGCCCATTACTCCACCGGTGTCTGCTGTAGGACCCTTAGTATCCATACAACCTCGGGGACCGGGCCCCGGCCCTGCGCTTAAAACTTCTAGGCAGGGTTCTCTTCTAACCCACGTCCTCTGTTCCCTTTTACTCCTACGTTCCGTACTAGTCTTTCCTTCTTATGGAAGATCAGGTTTCTCTTCAATGTCTGTCTCTTTCTTTCCTTTCCCATGCCCGCAGACCCAGGTCAATGTGATCTGCTGCAGCACTTGGGTCGCCCCTCACACCCAGGGCAGCGGGGTACTCGGTACCGGGCCGGTGTCTCAGGGGGATGTGTCACAGCAGTGGTGACCCGGTCCGTGGCCCTGGGTGCCCAATATCAATGGCGGTGATGTCAATAGTGTTATAGCTTAGTTGAATGTTTCGTGATGCCACCTGTGGTGTTTGGCAAGTAAGATGTTGAGCCAACGCTGCATGCAGATCCACTGGGACTGATGGTGTGGTGCAGCAAAGATGGTGCAGCTCCCCACAGGTGGAGCTGTAGTCCTAGGGCAGTGTGGGTGCAATGGATGAGGAGAGGCGCAGAATGGTATAGATGCTGGTACCCAGATGTAGCGGTGCTGAAGGTGTTAGCGACGAATGAATGGAGGACACCAGGGCTTGTAGTTTCAAAGCTTTACTCACAGTTCGTGGTACCCCTGGTGCCCGCCTCCGTGCCGTGTCCTCCGGGGTAGACTAAATCAGCCTCCCGGGTAAGTCAGGGTTCTCCTCTCCAACACTTCACCAACATGTACCTTTCCTGAACGACTCCTCTATTGCGCCTTTTAATGTGAAGAGCTCCAGTACCGTAGTTCTCTGGAATTCCTCCTGTCAGATGTTCCTAGAGCCTTACTTGTATGACAGACAGCTGTAGCCGCTATCGGGGACTCCTCTCAGAGTCCTGGCTCACTATTCAGTTGCTGTTGTGCCCCAAGTCTTAGATGGGAGTAGTGCATTTACAGCCAACTACTCCACCGGTGTCTGCTGCAGAACCATAAGTGTCCATACAACCTCGGGGACCGGGCCCCGACCTTGCACTGAGAACTTATAGGCAGGGTTCCTCTTCCAACCCACAACTCCTCTCTGTTCTCCTACTCCTTCGCTCCGCGCTGTTCCTTCTCTCTCTTATGGAAGCTTAGGTTGCAGGTCTACGTCTTTTTCCTTCTCTTCTCTTTCCCGTGCCAGCTGGCTCAGATCACTGAGGCAGCTGCAGCACTCTTTCTAAACTGAACTCAAACTGAACTCAAAACTAACTTCAGAACTGAACTCCTTCTCGCCTGACCTCCTGTCAGACTGACCTACTATCCTCAACTTTCCCTCTCTTTTATACTAACTCCTCCCACCTCCCAGCACATCTCGTGTTACGAAGCAGGGTTCCACGAAGGGTGCTCTGCTACCCCCAGCCTGAATCTGCTAGGCGGACCTACTGAACTAACCTGTGTGTGGGATGCAGGTGTTGGAGTGTGGAAAGGAGTTCCCAACTTACCTAGTTGGTGGGGCACTACACCTTAGGAGAAGGTGCAGTACCTCTGTGTCGACTGAGGCTCAGGGGCGCCACACACTTCCTTCCTCCATCCCTCTCTCAGGGATCTCCTCTCCTCCACTCCAACTCACACACTCCTCTGAACTGAACACTGAACTGACTGAAATCCTAACCCTTCCCACTCTTTTATGTATTCTAACTCCACCCGCCTCCCAGCACGTTTCGTGTTCCAAGCAGGAAGCCGCAATGTGGCTTTGCTGCACTACTTTGTGATGATGGGTGCAGGTGTTGGAGCGTGGTCAGGAAACTCCAACTTACCTGGATGGTGGGGTACCACACCTCACGAGGAGGCGCAGTACCTCTGTGGCAACTGAACCCTCAGGGGGGCCACACTCCCCCCGTTAAACACAGCACGTCCGCGGGCTGCAAGTTAAACAGAGACAAACAATCCTGGAACATACAAAAATTTTATAATGCTGAATAAACATTTCTTATCTAAACTTCCCAATGTGGGAGGCACGGTTTCTCGAACGTTGCAAACAGTTTTAACTAACTATCTAAATTCAAAATTATGCTACCTAATTTAAAGTGCTATAGGAGCAAACTCAATATCAATTCACATTTTCTAGCAACACATCTCCTTGCTGTTACTTGGCATATTCTCTACTTTCTTCCTTACATGACAACCGCTGGTGTCTGGTTCATCACCTGTAACTTCAATTCTTTATTCACATTTAAGGAGTATACCATTTACTATATATTTCTTTCTCATTATAACTCTATAAAATCTGTTATTAGTACTTTTCAATATACACTATCACTTCTTAATTCCTATTCAAAATAACTTTAAGCATTATCAACAAGTGCAATTGTAGACACTGGTCCAGCCAACATGTCTGGAAATGTCCTTATGGCGAGGTAGGACTCTCTTCATGGAAGAAGAACTATGTAAAACCAAGAGAGAGCACCTAAAGAGGCGCAAACTATATACATTAACAGTTCTGGACCATTCAGCGTTCATGATCTCTGCAGTTCAATATGAAAGCTGCCAATATAACTGGGCAACACTGGAAAAACAAAACTAGAACATGATGCTCAAAAATAGAAAACAGGTACAAAAATAGAAAACAGTAAGCACAACGGTGCAAATACCCTCCTGGGTAACGAGAGTTATTTTACTGCAGGTTACTAGTAGTGGTACCCTCCTGGGGTTCTGGAAACTGGTTGCTGGGGCTGTTTCCAGGGGAGATGCTGTGGGTGTCTTGATGAGTTGGTGGATTCATCAGGAACCTTGGGAGTAACTGCTACCTGAGGTACAACAAGGGTGGCGTCTCTCGGTTGTGGGACTGGTGCTGATGTAGCCTGGCTTGTGGGGACAGGTACAAACACTGTCTTTTCGATGACTGTAGTTGGAGAGGCAGCGGGCTTCTTCTGCTTGTGGACCTCAATGAAATCCTCTGGGATTCGGCTTATGTTCATGGCGTACCATCCTCTTAGCCCCTCATGCCGGGTGAAAGTGACGTGTTCTCCCGGGTGCAGGTCTCTGGCAGGGTGTCCTTTCCTCAAGTGGGACTCCACTCACTCTGGTTAAAGAATAAATCAGAGACTTGGCTGGGATCATGGATAAAGCCGAACCCCCTCTCATGGTTCACATTTAGGATGTGTCCCCAACCTGCTGAGTCCCGGGGACCGTAGTGAACGGCACGGACGTGCTCTTTCCGGTCCAAATCAGGGCCCAGCACAGCCAACCTCCGTTGCTCCCTCTCCCTCTGCTCGGCTGCCAGCTGGCGCAGGGTTTCCTGACAAGAGGCCCATGTTTTATCTTCCTCCTCTTCCTCCCGGGACCTGCTCCTGCCCACCGTGGACTGTGGGACCACTGTCAGGGGTTCCGGTGTTTCCCCCCGGGGACTGATATCCCAGTCCCAAACCAAGTCCAGCACTCTCTGTCCGACTGCAGTAGCCGGCGGGCACCCAGTGGCTTCCCCAACTGCAGGGGCAACGGGCCTACCTGGCACTTCCTGGCGTTGTGGTTTCTGCTCCGGTGCAGGTATGGTGCGGTTCCCGGTGGTAGCAGATGGCGACTCCTGGTCCGCGGGGGTCTCCGGTGGGACCTGCGTGGCCGCGTCAGGTCCAGACGGGAACTCTTCTTCAGCTCCCAAAGCCTCATACAACCCCTCTGGTGATGGCGGCAGAGAGGGGACTATGGGTGCTGCCGGTGGTACGGCATCGGTCGCAGGTTCCATAGAGTCTGCCTGGGGGAGATCCGGTGCAGCAGCGATGGGTACTGGTGTTGCGGGTACCGCCGGTGTAGGCCCCTCCTGGGCGTGCTGCCAGTTCATCCTCCATAACGCCTCCTGCCTCAGCTGCAGATGGTGTGTCAGCAGGTTAATCTCTTCTTCCAGCTGCTGGCGGTTCATCTCGGGAATTGGGTTGGAGCCTTCAGCCACGGCGCCGGGGAGATCCAGCATAACCTCCTCGCGCTCCGCAGGCCTCCTCCCTTCTCCTTCCAAGATGGCGTTCTGGCGTTCTTCTTCCTGTCTGTGCTCTTTTCCCGCCACTTGCTTCCGCTCCTCCTTCTGGGGGCGGCATCTTCTTCCAACTCCTCCATACCAAGCCAGTATACGAACCCCTCGGGGGGTGGGCCATGTTGCCGTCGCATAGTAATTCAGGCAGGGGAGGCCCAGGACAGTTCGCGGTCTCTTCTTATGACCTCCCATGTTATCACGCCCTTCTTCACCGCGCCAGCGGCCATTTTTAGCGTTCATTTTGCAATCTATTAAATTGGGTTTTCTGCACATTTTCAAAAACTTTAAGTCTTAGGCACACAGAACCCGATGGCATCGGGTCTCGTCATCCTGTTCGTGACACCAAGTTGGGTCGCCCTCCCAGGGTTGTGGGGTACTCGGTACCCGGCCGGTATTGGCGGGATGTGTCACGGCAGCGGCGACCCGGTCCGTGGCCCTGGGCGCCCAATTAATAGGGGAGATTGAATGGTGAAAATGCAATGGATTAGATGAATAGTTTGTGACGCCACCTGTGGTGTTCGGCAATGAAGATGTTAAGCCGACACTACATGCAGATCCTCTGGGACCGGTGGTGTGGTGCAGCAAAGATGTTAAAGCTCCCCACAGGTGGAGCTGTAGTCCCAGGGCAGTGTAAAAAGGAGATAATAGTTGGGAGACGTGGATGGTGGAGAAATGTAGCAGTGTTGAGAATGTTGGCGCCGGAATGAGTGGATGACACAAGGGCTTGTAGTTCCAAAGCTTTACTCACAGTCTGTAGTACACACAGGTGCCTGCCTCCATGCTGTGTCCTCCGGGTCAGGAGCTCAGTCGACCTCCAAGCAAGATGGAATGCTCCTTTCCAACACTCCGCCAACATCTGCCTTTCTGAACCTCTATAGCGCCTTTGAGTGAAGTACTCCCAGTACTGAGTTACACTGGAGTTCCTCCTGTCAGATGTTCCCAAGAACTCTACTTGTACGGCAGACAGCTGTAGCCTGCTTCTGGGACTCCTTACTCCTAAGTCCCTGCTCACTATCAATGTTGCTGTTTTGCCCTCAAGTCTTAGATGGGAGTAGTGCATTTACAGCCCACTACTCCACCGGTGTCTGCTGCAGGACCCTTAGTATCCATACAACTTCTGGGACCGGGCCCCGGCCTTGCGCTTAGAACTTCTAGGCAGGGTTCTCTTCTAACCCACGTCCTCTGTTCCCTTTTACTCCTACGTTCCGTACTAGTCTTTCCTTCTTATGGAAGATCAGGTTTCTCTTCAATGACTGTCTCTTTCTTTCCTTTCCCGTGCCAGCAGACCCAGGTCACTGTGATCTGCTGCAGCACTTCCTTCCTCCATCCCTCTCTCAGGGATCTCCTCTCCTCCACTCCAACTCACACACTCCTCTGAACTGAACACTGAACTGACTGAAATCCTAACCCTTCCCACTCTTTTATGTATTCTAACTCCACCCGCCTCCCAGCACGTTTTGTGTTCCAAGCAGGGAGCCGCAATATGGCTTTGCTACACTACTTTGTGATGATGGGTGCAGGTGTTGGAGCGTGGTCAGGAGCCTCCAACTTACCTGGATGGTGGGGTACCACACCTCAGGAGGAGGTGCAGTACCTCTATGGCAACTGAACCCTCAGGGGTACCACATGTCCAAGTGACTGGATGATCCCAACCTGGTTTCTCTGAACGTCTTCATGGAATCAGGTGACCGGATGGTCCCAACCAGGCTTTTCCAAACATATCCAAGGGGGTCAGGTGACCAGAGGGTACTGTGAGGATCTGAGGTTGTGGGTTGGAATAATCACCTAGGCAGGTTAACAAAGCAACTATTTTTTATTCCATACATCCATGGTTTTACAACAAATCCAGGTAGATGGCCAAAATACAATGTCCCCAGTCCACAAGATCTCCTCACTGGGGCCAATAGTCCCACTGCTCCCAAACCAAGAGATATCCACTGTCTCCCAACTTTTGGTTGGCCCACATATTTCGTATCTCCCGCCAGTCTAGTCTGTAGTCACAGTCCAGGCTCTTCCAGATGACAAATAACACAAGCGGCGCCCATGTATCTAAGAGCAACAATCCTTAAGGAAGTTTTTGAAAATCCAGATGACAGATCCCTCAGCTGTAGCAGCAGGAGCCGGCCCAGCCAGCAACCGATCTCCAAACGCCATAGGCCATCCATCCCAACCTGGATACTTTCCCCTCAATGTTACTTCAACAACAACATTTCCTTGTCAGTCCTCAATACCCCAAGCCGCCCCCTGGAATTGAGCCCAGCCCTTGGGAAACACTCCCCTCCAAAGCGAACTGTGCATTGATAGGGTTGTCTCACTCAGGCTAAGCCCCATCATTTGGGATTGCATGTGAGATCCTCTGTGGTGAGGGCTCCCGTGGGTCTACTATCTCCATCCACCCAATGGGCCTAGGCTGGTAGAGCAATGGATTAAGGGGATGATTGCTTTACATTTACCCTTAACAGTCTCCTGTCTGGCCTTAGGTATACATGAGATCCAGCCGGCTCCTCTTCCTCTGCTTCCTGTCATTGAATGTAAACATTGATTCCTGAGGATGAACTGGTGAGAAAGCAAATCAGTAATAAACACAGCAAGAAAATATCTAATAAAACAACAATGTCGGCACAACCGGTGCTCAGTGATAGAAAAAGTCTGTATCTAGTAGAACCGTGGACTCTGCTCTACGTCCATTGGTCCAATAGTCCTTAGTCCCTGGCCAGCTCCTCACAGGTCCCAACCTGGTTTCCCCAAACATCTGCATGGCGCCAGGTGACGTGATGGAACCAACCTGGCTTCTTCAAACATATCCATGGGTTCAGTGATAGTCAGTAATCAGATCTGTATTCTCGCAGCTGGGGCCATGGCACGCTAAGCAGGAATCCTGTAGAGAGTCAAGTCTGTGTCCCTCTCGATGGAGCCATGTTTTCCTGGTACAGTGTTCCTTTATGGAGTCATGGTGTCCTAGCTGCTATTCTGCCACGTATGATACAGCGGCATGTCCCAAAGTTCACAACTGTCCTTCAATCCATCATCCTCAAGTCAAGGGGGAGATGGGATGAGTTTAACTCTCATTGAATACTGTATTTAATCAATCTGCATAGATCGTCCTTCTCTGTTTTGCTCTCCTGGTACAATGCACAATCTACGTAATAACAAACATCTGCTGTTCAGTTACTCTTTTTCCCTGTCCCTCAAAGATAGCAGACAATGAGTTGTAGCAAACAGTAACTCAAAAGTCAATATTCAGGATCAAACGAACAATAGTCTCTGTTTCTTAACCCAACAAAGAAAAACACATAAATTCAAAAGTCAACAAAAAGATAATAGCCTATGTCTCCTGGAAAATACTGACTTCTGGATAATTAAGATTATATGCTGTGTCATCACATAGGCGATGGATAGTCACCAGATACTGATGATGGAGGAGACGGGCAGTCACCAGATACTGATGATGGAGGAGACGGGCAGTCACCAGATACTGATGATGGAGGAGACGGGCAGTCACCAGATACTGATGACGGAGAGGACGGGCGGTCACCAGATACTGATCATGGAGAGGACGGGCGGTCACCAGATACTGATGACGGAGAGGACGGGCAGTCACCAGATACTGATGATGGAGGAGATGGGCGGTCACCAGATACTGATGATGGAGGAGATGGGCGGTCACCAGATACTGATGATGGAGGGGTCAGGGTCACCGGATACTGATGTTGGAGGGGACGGCGGTCACCAGATACTGATGATGGAGGGGACGGGCGTTCACCAGATACTGATGATGGAGGAGACGGGGTCACCAGATACTGATGTTGGAGGGGTCGGGGTCACCAGATACTGATGATGGAGGGGACGGGCATTCACCAGATACTGATGATGGAGGGGACGGGGTCACCAGATGCTGATGATGGAGGGGATGGGCGGTCACCAGATACTGATGATGGAGGGGACGGAGTCACCAGATACTGATGTTGGAGGGGTCGGGGTCACCAGATACTGATGATAGAGGGGACGGGGTCACCAGATTCTGATGATGGATAGAATCATAGAATCGTAGAGTTGGAAGGGACCTCCTGGGGCATCTGGTCCAACCCCCTGCTCAAAGCAGGATTCGCTAAATCATCCCAGTCAGATGTCTGTCCAGCCTCTGTTTGAAGACTTCCATTGAAGGAGAACTCACCACTTCTCGTGGCAGCCTGTTCCACTCATTGATCACTCTAACTGTCAAAAAGTTTTTTCTAATATCTAATCTGTGTCTCCTCCCATTCAGTTTCATCCCATTGCTTCTAGTCTTTCCTTGTGCAAATGAGAATAAAGTTGATCCTTCTACAATGTGACAGCCCTTTAGATATTTGTAGACAGCTATTAAGTCTCCTCTCAGTCTTCTCTTTTGCAAACTAAACATTCCCAAATCCTGCAACCTTTCCTCATAAGACAGGGTTTGCAGACCGGTCACCATTCTGGTCGCTCTTTTCTGAACTTGCTCCAGTTTGTTGATGTCTTTTTTAAAATGTGGTGCCCAAAACTGGACACAGTATTCCAGATGAGGTCTGACCAAAGAGGAGTAGAGGGAAATAATGACTTCACGTGATCTAGACTGTATGCTTCTGTTAATACATCCTAGAATTGGATTTGCCTTTTTTGCTGCTGCATCACACTGTTGACTCATATTCAGTCTGTGATCTATTAGTATACCCAAGTCTTTTTCACATGTGCTGTTGCTTAGCCCTATTCCTCCCATTCTGTATATGCTTTTTTCATTTTTATTGCCCAGATGTAGTACTTTGCATTTCTCCCTGTTAAAAACCATTCTGTTAGTTGCTGCCCACTTCTCCAGTTTATTTATATCTTTTGAATCCTCTCTCTCTCTTCTCTAGTATTAGCTATCCCTCCTAGCTTTGTGTCATCAGCAAATTTAATCAGTTTACCCTCAATTCCTTCATCTAAATCGTTGATAAAGATGTTGAACAATACAGGGCCCAGGACAGAGCCCTGTGGTACCCCACTTGAGACATTCTTCCAACTGGATGTGCAGCCATTTACGACCACTCTTTGGGTCCGATCACTAAGCCAGTTATGAATCCACCTAACAGTTGCCTTGTCCATTCCATACTTAGTCATTTTTTCTATAAGGATTGTATGAGAGACTTTGTCAAATGCTTTGCTGAAGTCAAGATATACTATATCTACAGCATTTCCTTGATCCACCCAATCAGTGATTCCGTCATAGAAGGAAATTAAGTTAGTCTGACATGACTTATTAGTTACAAACCCATGCTGACTCTGTTTAATCACTTCATTCTTATCCAGATACTGACATACATGTTGTTTAATAATTTGTTCAAAGATCTTTCCTGGTATAGAAGTCAGACTCACCGGCCTATAGTTGCCTGGGTCCACCTTCTTCCCCTTTTTGAAGATAGGAACAACATTTGCTCTTCTCCAGTCTTCTGGGACTTCTCCTGTTCTCCAAGAATTTTCAAAGATTATGGAGAGGGGTTCAAAAATTTCTTTTGCTATCTCCTTCAGTACTCTGGGGTGTAATTCATCTGGACCTGGAGACTTGAATTCATTTAGGTTAGCTAAGTGTTTCCTCACTATCTTTCTGTTTATAGATATCCTGGATTCTTCTATTCCCTTAATAGGACAGTGAAGAACAGTTGATGTTACATTTCCTTTCTGAGAGAAAACAGATGCAAAATAGGAATTTAAAAGTTCAGCCTTCTCAACATCCTGTCTTACCATTTCATCATTTTCATCCTGTAAAAATCCTATAGCATCTTTGACTTTTCTTTTACTTTTGACATATCCCCAAAATCCTTTATTATTGCTTTTGACATCTCTTGCAAGCCTCAATTCATTGACAGCTTTAGTAATCTGATTTGTGCCCTGCAGGTTCTGCAGACAGCATTATATTCTTCTTTAGATATGCCTCCCTCTTTCCATTTTATAAATATTTTTTTCTTCCTTTTTAGCATGTGCTTAAGTTCTGTGTTCATCCATCCTGGTTTCCTTAAATGCTTCCTATTCTTCCCTCTTTTTGGAATTGTTAACAATTGTGCTTTGAGAATTTCATTTTTCAAGATTTCCCATCCTTCCTGGACATTTTTGTCTTTAAGGATATCCAGCCATTGGATCCCTCCAATTCTCTTTCTGAATCCCTTAAAATCTGCCTTTCTGAAATCTAACCTTGACGTCTGAGTCTTCACAGGTCTTTCTCCTCTAGTTATCCAAAATTCTAAAATAGCATGGTCGCTACCTCCTAGGGTCCCAGCCACTTTTACCTCCTCAACCATTTCCTCCCTGTTTATAAGGATTAGATCCAAGGTAGCAGTTCCCCTTGTTTTCTCCCCTACCTTTTGGAAGATAAAGTTGTCAGCAAGAGAGGATAAGAATTTCCTTGACCTGTTAGTTTTGCCTGAGAGAGATTCCCAACAAATGTCTGGATAGTTGAAGTCTCCCATGACAACTATGTCATATTTTTTGGAGAACTTGGCCATTTGATGCATAAAGAGTTCATCCATATCTTCAGCTTGCACAGGCGGCCTGTAGTAAATGCCTACAATGGTGTCCTTTCCATTGTTCTGTCCTTGTATTCTTACCCAAACAGTTTCCACAGAACTCCCAGTCTCTGAAGCTTCAATCTCTGTGCAGATATGGGACGGGGTCACCAGATACTGATGATGGAGGAGACGGGGTCATCAGATACTGATGATGGAGGAGACGGGGTCACCAGATACTGATGATGGAGGAGATGGGGTCACCAGATACTGATGATAGAGGGGATGGGCGGTCACCAGATACTGATGATGGAGGAGACGGGCGGTCACCAGATACAGATGATGGAGGGGACGGGGTCACCAGATACTGATGATGGAGGAGACGGGGTCAACAGATACTGACGTTGGAGGGGTCGGGGTCACCAGATAGTGATGATGGAGTGGACAGGGTCACCAGATACTGATGATGGAGGGGATGGGCGGTCACCAGATACTGATGATGGAGGGGACGGGGTCACTAGATACTGATGATGGAGGAGACGGGGTCAACAGATACTGACGTTGGAGGGGTCGGGGTCACCAGATAGTGATGATGGAGTGGACAGGGTCACCAGATACTGATGACGGAGGGGATGGGCGGTCACCAGATACTGATGATGGAGGGGACGGGGTCACTAGATACTGATGATGGAGGTGACAGGTAGAGATGAGCGACTTTGCCTTTTTCCGTGTAGTGTCGGGTTTCATGAAACCCGACTTTCTCAAAAGTGGGGTCGAACGAAATCGTCCGATTATCGTGAAAAGTCGAAGGCCGACTGAAACACGAAACCCAATGTAAGTCAATGGGGAATAAAAGTCGGCAGTGAGAGGAGGACAGGAAACACCTACAGTGCCCATTTTAATGCCAAAAACATCAATTCTTATTCCTTAAGCTTGTCAACCTTAATTTACTTTATAATAATAGTTAGGCATTGAAAACTGGGGGTTATTTGGCTAAAGTTGTGGGGGGGGAGGGCCGGCTCCAGATTTTCGTGGACCCTGGGCCAAAGAGTGTCACTGGGCTCCTTTAACACGTGACACAATTCATGATCCTCTGATATGGCAGAGAAATAGCGGTATAGTACAATGAAAAATACTTCACTTTTTACATCTCATGACTGATATCCATTTTTAATAGCTCCAAAAACGGACAGTATATTACTCCACACAGTATTATGGCCACCGCATAGTGCGCTATACAGAGTAATGAGGCCCATCTATTTCTCCATACAGAATCATTGGTCCCATATAATGTTCCATACAGTATATGATAAGCTCCACATAATGCTACAGTATATGTTGGTCCCCATGGATGAAGCTCCACTGTCTTATGGGCCCAAATAATGCTCCAAACATAATGGGCCCCATTTCTACTGCTCTAGTGTATAATGGGCCCTGTAAATGCTGCTCCAGTGTCTGATGTCCACCTTTGGAATGTTCCAGTGTATGGTGGGCTCCATCTATCATTCTCCAGAGTATAGTGCTCCCCAAAAATTGCTCCCAACATTGAAAACAATCAAATAAGTCTCCTCACTAGGGAATCCCTGTACTTGTCTGGACTCCTCGTCGTCCCCATCTTCCATCTCACTGCACTTGGCTGTTTAGGCAGAGGGCGTACATACGTGATGTTATCACGCTCTCTGACCAGAATGTCACTGTCAGGAAACGCGTAAGACGTCACGGTGGTGGAGCAGGGAGAGGTAAGTATTTCAACTTTGCAAATGCTGTGATGCTGAGCTAGCAAGGGGGGCCCACTCGTGGGCGTCGGTACTGGCACTGGGCCCCTCATAGTACGGCGGTGTGTCTGACGGCGGGTGTGCACCACCACCGTCAGAGACACTTGATTGCACTATGAGGGACCCTGTGCCAGTGCCCGCGCCCAAGAGTCGGCCTACCCACCTGTCCAGGG